>NC_138776.1:47800551-48145551 GCF_965119305.1 Pelophylax lessonae | reverse complement strand
CGGCGCCGGGCTCTTCCCTCTTCACTCGCCGTTACTGAGGGAATCCTGGTTAGTTTCTTTTCCTCCGCTTAGTAATATGCTTAAATTCAGCGGGTCGCCGCGTCTGATCTGAGGTCTGAGTCGTTGGAGTTGGGGTGGGCCCCGGAGGACCCGCCGAGGGGGGGACCGTCCCCGTCTGATCCGACCCCCCGGAGGGGGACGGGGCCCGCGCGGGCAGCCCTGCTGGCTAGGCCACAGACAGCCACGCGGGCCCCTTCGGGAGAAGGGGATGGGGCCCTCGGGGAGGGTCGGTCGGGGGACCCCGTGCGGTAGGGGGGTCTGGCCTTCGGGGGACGAAGGGGACCGGCGTGGGGAGCAGGCGGGTGGGGCGGTGGGAGGCGCGGCGGGACGGGGTGGGCCCCGGAGGACCCTCCGCCGCCCTCGCCGCGCCACCTCCACCCGCGCTGCCTCTCCCAGGGATCCCGGCCCCCTGCGAGCGCCCCAGCTGCGCCCTTGCGGGGCGAACGACGGAGGAGCGACCCTCAGACAGGTGTGGCCCCAGGAGGAACCCGGGGTCGCAAGGTGCGTTCGAAGTGTCGATGATCAATGTGTCCTGCAATTCACACTAATTCTCGCAGCTAGCTGCGTTCTTCATCGACCCGCGAGCCGAGTGATCCACCGCTAAGAGTCTTGCTCTTTTTTCGTTTCTCTCGTGGCTACAGTCGCAAGGGGGACTCCCGGTTTACCTTTCTTGGAGTCGGGGCGGGGGTGTCCGGCCTTCCTCCCCCGCCCTCCGGCCACGAGCGTCCGGGCGCTCGGCCAGGCTTCCCCCCGCGAAGGGGCCGCCCGGCTCGAGGCTTCCAAACCTTCCGGGCCCCTCCGCCCCCCCGGGAAGGGGCGGCCTGGGCCCGAGCGGTACCCGGCTTGGCCTGCCGGCGGGAGGGGGCGCGCAGGGATGGGGTGCGGCCTCCCGGATGGGGTGGGCCGCGCGGAGTGGTCCTCCCTCGCCTCGGGGGCTTCCTCCTTCCTCGCCTCCCCCCTCCCGCCCACGCGTTCCTCTGGATCCCCCGCGGCCCGGCGCCTCCCTCTCCATCGCCAGCCCCGGCGGCTCGGTTCTCCTTCTCTCCCTCGGAGGCGAGACGGGCGTCTCCCCCTCCCCAGGGCGCTCGGTAATGATCCTTCCGCAGGTTCACCTACGGAAACCTTGTTACGACTTTTACTTCCTCTAGATAGTAAAGTTTGATCGTCTTCTCGGCGCTCCGCCAGGGCCGTCGCCGACCCCGGCGGGGCCGATCCGAGGACCTCACTAAACCATCCAATGGGTTGTAGCGACGGGCGGCGTGTACAAAGGGCAGGGACATAATCAACGCAAGCTTATGACCCGCACTTACTGGGAATTCCTCGTTCATGGGAAATAATTGCAATCCCCGATCCCTATCACGAACGGGGTTCAGCGGGTTACCCACACCTGTCGGCGAAGGGTAGACACACGCTGGTCCGTTCAGTGTAGTGCGCGTGCAGCCCCGGACATCTAAGGGCATCACAGACCTGTTATTGCTCGATCTCGTGTGGCTGAATGCCACTTGTCCCTCTAAGAAGTTGGATGCGGACCGCCGGGGGTCGCGTAACTAGTTAGCATGGAGGAGTCTCGTTCGTTATCGGAATTAACCAGACAAATCGCTCCACCAACTAAGAACTGCCATGCACCACCACCCACAGAATCGAGAAAGAGCTATCAATCTGTCAATCCTTTCCGTGTCCGGGCCGGTTGAGGTTTCCCGTGTTGAGTCAAATTAAGCCGCAGGCTCCACTCCTGGTGGTGCCCTTCCGTCAATTCCTTTAAGTTTCAGCTTTGCAACCATACTCCCCCCGGAACCCAAAGACTTTGGTTTCCAGGAAGCTGCTCGGCGGGTCATGGGAATAACGCCGCCAGATGGCCAGTCGGCATTGTTTATGGTCGGAACTACGACGGTATCTGATCGTCTTCGAACCTCCGACTTCCGTTCTTGATTAATGAAAACATACTTGGCAAATGCTTTCGCTTTGGTTCGTCTTGCGCCGGTCCAAGAATTTCACCTCTAGCGGCACAATACGAATGCCCCTGGCCGTCCCTCTTAATCATGGCCCCAGTTCTGAAAAACAACAAAATAGAACCGGAGTCCTATTCCATTATTCCTAGCTGAAGTATTCAGGCGCGAGTTATTATTTATTATTTATACAATCTTAGAACAAACATACAGTATTTATTTATACAATATTACTGCAAACAAGAGACCAAAAAATAAACACAGGTGCAGCTCTGCATTCACATCTTTATACATCTTCCAAAACTAGGGTTGCACCAATACTCTTTTTTATCGGCAAGTACGAGTACCAATACTTTCAGTCAAATACTCACCGATACTGAGTGCCGATACTTTGCAGTGCGATTTGCACCTATACAAAATTAATAGGCTCAAATCACACTGCAAAGAATCGCATGCGATTTGAGCAGGAATGCGGTGCGGTTCCTGCCCAAAACTGCGTACAGTTTCCCGCACCTATAATTAGACAAAACGAGAGAGAGAGAGAGCACACGGGCTCCTAGTGCGGCAAACTTACCACTTGCTGAGCAGGCCTTTTCTGTAACTTTTTGTTTAGATGTTTAAATTTGTATTTTTTGATGGAAAATTACTTAGAACCCCAAACATTATATATATATATATATATATATATATATATATATATATATATATATATATATATAATATTTTTTTTAGCAGAGACCCTAGAGAATAAAATGAGGATCGCTGTAATATTTTATGTCACACAGTATTTGCTCAATGGCATTTCAAATGCAATTTTTTGGGGAAAAAATACACTTTAATTAATTTTTTTTTAATAAAAGCAAAACACAATAGTTACCCCAATTTTTGTATAATGCGAGAGATGATGTTTCACTGAGTAAATAGATATCTAAGGTCATGCTTTAAAATTGCGCACACTCATGGAATGGCAACAAACTACGGTACCTAAAAATCTCCATGGGTGATGCTTTAACATTTTTTTACAGGTTACCAGTTAGGAGCTCTTGCACTAAAATTATAGCTCTCGCTCTAACGATTCTAGCGATACCTCACATGTGTGGTTTGAACACCGTTCACATATGCGGGCGCAACTTACGTATGCATTTGCTTCTGCGCACAAGCACAAAGGATGGGGTGCTTTCAATTTTTTTTTTCTTATTTATTTTACTTTTTTAGTTTTTATTTTTACACTGTCCCCCCCCCCCCTTTTTTTTTTCTTTTTTTTTTAATTACTTTTATTCCTATTACAAAGAATGGAAACATTTCTTGTTATAGAAATAAGCATGGCAGGTTCTCTTTACTGAGAGATCTGAGGTCAAAAAGACCCCAGACCTCTCCTTTACCTTGAAAAGCAAAAGAAAAAAGAAATCAACATATTTGACAAAAAAAAAGTCTTTATGCCTGAGAACCAGAAGTGACATCAGACATAACTCCGGTCCTCCAACGGCATAGAGAAGAGTGGGCGCCATCTTGCCCTCACTCAATTTCCTGTGTAGCGAATGGCCACATCAGGTCACTTCCGGAATTACAGATGGCTCTGGTAAGCTCGGAAAGCACTGGGAAGTTGTGGGAGGGGCACCTCTCCCCAGGGGAGGACTGGGCCAGGGGGTAGTGGGCCACAGACATGCCTAAAGGATTCCTGGTGAGGACAAGTAAAAAGTCCCCACTTCTAACTTACTGAGTGCGTCGTAAAGACAAGGACAAACGGACCCCTCCTCAGAATGGATGGTGTAAACTGTGTCTGAGCAGAGGCCGGTTCCATGCCCACTGGAGGCTCTCCTCTCCCAGGCAGCCCCAACCAAGCTGTCCCAACTCCCCCTGCCCCCAGCTGCCCCCTGCTGGCCAGGTCAGAACCCAGATTTGGCTGGTGAGTAGAGGGTACCTGGAGCGGAGCTTCAGCCTTGAATGGAGGTCAGGAAGAGGCTGGGAAGAGGGAGAGTGGGAGGGGGGGCCGAGTCGCTGCACCATGGGCCTCTGGTTTGTACTTCCCCTCTGGGCTGAAAGTTGCCAGTCAGCCCCTGCCTCTCCCACCGCCTCTAAATGTAATCCTGCAGTGAATCTTGCCGCGGCTCCACAGGCTGAAGGTATGCTCTCCTCCCTGATGCGCTATCCATGCTGACAGGTAACTGAGCCAGCAGCGGGACGGAGGAAAGCTCACAGCATGCGATCTGCCTGGCTTAGCATGCAGCGCTACACAAGGGGGAGGGGCAACAGCAAGAGAAATGACACGCCTGCCTTCACACAGGAGTGGTGGGGGAAAACGCGTGTGATTTCGGACAGGAATCATCCCGCATCCTTGTTTAATCTGCATGCGATTCTTTGCAGTGCGATTTGCGGATATTCTTTTTGTATAGGCGCAAATCACATCGCAAAGTATTGGTTTGGGGTATCAGGAGTATTTTCACAAGTAGTTACATAGTTACATAGTTAGTCAGGTTGAAAAAAGTCACAAGTCCATCCGGTTCAATCATAAAAAAAAAAAAAACAGTATTGAAAACCCAACCATACAATCCCATATACACAATCCTATACCCACTGTTGATCCAGAGGAAGGCGAAAATAAACCCCAGCAAAGCATGATCCAATTTGCTACAGCAGGGGAAAAAAATTCCTTCCTGATCCCCCGAGAGGCAATCGGATATTCCCTGGATCAATTTTACCTAAAGAAAATTTTAGTATTTATATTATGTATTATTATTATATTATGTACACCCAGGAAAGAATCCCAGCACTTTTTAAAGCAATCTACTGAGCTGGCCAGAACCACCTCTGGAGGGAGTCTATTCCACCTTTTCACAGCTCTTATGGTGAAGAAACCTTTCCGTATTTGGAGACGAAATCTGTTTCTGAGTTCTGAGTACTCATGAAAATACTTGGTATCGGTGCATCCCCATTAAAAACATTTATGAAGAAAGTTATGATAGCCATACACATCACAATCAGATTGCCTGAATCTTCCCCGAACCAGACAATGTAACTGAATCTATGAATTATGGAAAAGACACATAGGGGCAGATTTGAAAAAAAAATTGCATAGCAAATCGCACAGTGAAAATGAATGTACATTCGTTTTGTGCATATAGAGGGGGGGCTAGGGGGAACAACATTTTAGGCTATTTTCTGTTATTTATTGATTTAATACCTTATTTGGCCACTAGATGGCTAACTAGCATAGAAAATCTACAAAACGTAGCGTTACCTAGTGGCCAAATGCTGTATTTTCCTTTTTAAACTGTTTTAGATGAAAATCAGTCAACCAGCACAGGAAACAGACATTTGTTTTTCTGTTATTTGGTCAAAGAAATGGCCACATCTTTTTGTCAAATCATCAATAAACACAATTCACTGACACATTACTTTTAGCATGCCAACATGAAAAATGTATTTGAAGACAGGTCCACTTTAAAGAACATTTAGCATCCCTCTTAAAGCTTGGTGTATATTGTATGAGGGGTGGGGCACTTATATTTGTGACCTGAACTACTTGAACCCCGGAAGGTTTATCCCCCTTCATGACCAAGCCAATTTCTATGATACGGCACTACGCTACTTAAACTGACAACTGCGCTCTTGTGCGACGTTGTGAAATTTGCATATATTGAAATGAGCGCATAATGATTGGTTTGCACAAAAGTTATAGCATCTATAAACTATTGGAAATATGCTGGAATATTTATTTATTTATTTTAGTAATGGCAGCCATCAGCGACTTATAGCAGGACTGCGATATTGCGGCGGACAATCTGACACTAACTTACACTTTTGACACATTGTGGGAACCAGTGACACTAATACAGTGATCAGTGCTAAAAAAATATGCACTGTCACTGTACTAATGACATTGGCTGGGAAGGGGTTAAACATCTAGGGCGATCAGAGGGTTAAATGTGTGCCTAGGCAGTGTTTCTGTGTACTGTGTGTGGTGCTTTTACTAAGGGATGTGATGGATTTTATTCCCTGCTTTGCAGAAAAAGAAAATACATCACATCCCTGCGGTCAGGATGGAGCTCTGCATTCCTTACATTGGCAGAGCTCCGTTCTGTGTCTCTGCCCGACGATCGGCAGGTGTTGGCAGACATTCATTGCCTGGCACCCCTACCTAGAACTGCAGAATCATGTATACATAGGTGATTCTCTCACAGAACGGCCACCCTGTAGCAGTAAATCTGCTATGGGGGGTAGGCAAGCGGATAACATTAATTTGAAATGGAAAATACCGCATTAGGCCACTAGATGATGCTAAGGGTTATAGGCAGCACCTATCATATTTGGCACCATATGGTGGCCAAATTCTATATTTTTCTTTCTAAAGCAATGAAAAACATTCAACCACCATAGGAAATAGCCTAATAAGATGTGTTTTTTTTTTTTCATTTGTTGGTAAAACAAATGTGTACATTTTGAATGAATTATACGACAAGTCATCAATAGATACTACCTACTGACATATTACTTTAACCACCTCCTGCCCGCCCACCGTCATATAACGGCGCACCAGTACGGCCTCTCTAGCGCACTCGCGGGGGCACCCAGTTCGGCTATAGTGGCCGTGCCAAGTTGCTAGGACATGACGCGACCCCAATCTTGGTAAAGAGCCAATAACTTGGTTCTTTACCTATGTGATCGGCTGTGTCCAATCACAGCCGGTCACATGTAAATGAGGAAGTGACAATTATCGGCTCTCCTCGCCTCACATTGTCAGAGTTTGTGTGGCGAGGAGAGTCGATCAGCAGCTCCTCCTCGAAGGGGAGACTAGGACAGGTAATCAGGACAGTGATCATCAGTGCCCTGATTACAGAAAAGTGAAAAAACAGTGCCAATCTGTGCCCATAGTGCTGCCAAACAGTGCCCATCAGTGCCTGCTCATCTGTTCTGCCCATCAGTGTCCATCAGTGTCACCCGTCAGTGCCCATCAGTGCCGCCCGTCAGTGCTCTTCAGTGCTGCCCATCAGTGCCCATCAGTGCACCCCGTCAGTGCCCATCAGTGCCGCCCATCAGTGCCACCTCTCAGTGCCCATCAATGCCACCTCTCAGTGCCCATCAGTGTCGCCTTTCAGTGCCTCATATTAGTATCTCCTCATCAGTGCCACCTCATCAGTGCCACCTCATCAGTGCCCATAAGTGCCACCTCATCAGTGCCCATAAGTGCCACCTCATCAGTGCCCATCAGTGCAGCATATCAGCGCACATCAGTGAAGGAGAAAAATTACTTATTTTCAAAATGTACTCACAGAAAATAAGAAAAAAAAATTTTTTTCCAAATTTTTTGTGTTTTTTCTTTTTTTTTTTAAGAAATAAAGAAAACCCAGCAGTGATTAAATACCACCAAAAGAAAGCTCTATATGTGTGAAAAAAATGATAAAAATTTCATATGGGTACAGTGTAGCATGACCGCGCAATTGTCATTCAAAGTGTGACAGTGCTGAAAGCTGAAAATTGGCCTGGGCAGGAAGGGGGTAAAAGTGTCCGGTATTGAAATGGTTAAGCATGCCTCACTTAAAACAAAAATGTTATATGAGGACAGGTCCACTTTAAAGAACACTCAGCATCCTCCCTCAGGCCCCGTTCACATCGGGGTGATTTGACATGTCAAATCGCATGACAAATCGCAGCCTATTGTCATCAATGGCACCATCCAAATCAGTGCGTCCCCACCTTTGCGGCACCACACAGATTTCCAAAAGTAGTTCCTGCACTACTTTTGGCAACTTCGGGGGCCATTTTAATAGACATCTGTGCATGACAACTGCACAGATGTCTTTCAAATCGCCCCCAAACTCGCAATGAAATGCTGGTTTGAAATTGTGCGAGTTCAATTCAGACCCCCCCCCCCCCCCCTCCAGTGTGAACAAGGGCATAAACTGGGGGGTATATGATACGAGAGGTGTGATGCTCATAATATTGACTATAGCATTTATTTAAAAAGAAGAATACTGCAATTGGCCACTAGATGGTGCTAAGTATCACAGGCAATTTCTATAATACTTAGCATCATCTAGTGGCCAAATGCCCAAAATATATTTTTTTCCAAATCAATGAAAAACATTTAACCAGCATAGCAAAATAGACATAATAACATTTGTTTTTGTTTTTTTTTAATCGAAAGTGAAGCGAAAAAATGTATGAATTCCGGGCAAATATAATGTCAAATCATCAGTAAATACAATCAACATTACTTTTAGCAAGCCTCACTTGCATGAAATGAAAAATATATTTGAAGACAGGTCCACTTTAAAGTGGTTCTGTCGGGGTTATTGGGGGTTGATTCAAATAATAATAGGTAAAAAGAAAAATGATTTTAAAAGCCATGTATTTCATATTATGCATAAGAGATTCTGAATGGTGCTGCCTGGCGTCCATGTTGTTTCTAAGGTCAAACAAAGTTCATATGTACTTGTTAAACAAAATGTCTCTTACAGGCTTACAATAGGGTCCTATACTTTCAGCAGACATTTCTATTTTCTTTTGTCATAAATAAGCTTATACATTGACATCTCTATCAGATAACAGATGTTAAGGGGATGGTAGTGTCAGTCTGTCTATAAGTATATAACAATGGACAATACCCCAGTATATTCTAGCAGACATTTAAAGATGAACCATATAAGTTTTTATAGATACATTATCATATGTGAGAAGATATTAGCCATAATTATGTCATTATATTATGTAAGGCATATACATATATATTTAGGAATGTTATATCACATTTTGGGTTTATAGTCTCAGTAATAATCTTACTTAGAATTCTTTTTCTAATAAGTGTAAGGACATATGTATCTCGTCACTAATTACCTCATTTCAGAGAAGTAGGTGTCGTAAATATTCCCAAACCTAGACTATATCTGACAGCCCTTTGGCATGGTCAAATAAGTAATTGCTTTTCACTAGCCGACAGGTCAATAGGTCATCAGATAACAAATTGTTTTAATTATATTAAATACAAAATCTAATGAACGGTACGATACTGCCCTCTGGAGGCGAAATACCAGGTGCAGTCTTGAGATAATTTCAGATTTCCATATAAAAATATGATATTGTGTTAAATAATATAATTATTGGAATGGCATTACTTGCCCAGGTGAATTATGGAGATACAGGTGGACATTTATGTATGTGCTGGGAGTCTAGACAAAGTTTTATATGTGTTATATGATTAATCTTGCATATAGAGAAATCATCATTTAACTTTATTATCCAAGTATGGGGTTAATTATCAAAAGGGGTGTGTCTCTGACCTCACTAGTTTAGGTATAGAATATCCCATCCAATAGGGATAATGTTTCATCCCTCTGGGTTTTACTTATGGTAATTTTTATAGCTCTTTGTTCTTACCATATAAAAGACCAACCCAGATGAGAGACATCACACTTGACACTACTGACAACACACCTCACACTTACACCACACACGCTATTACATTTTTCGAAAGACTCATCCAGACATACTCCCTGGTCCAATCATTCATCTGAAACTTGAAGGGAAGCCACCATCTTAAGAAAGGCATCCATCTTAGGACTCTGGTAACGATTTGAAGCTAGCAGCCATAAGTGTGGTAAATATGCCTTGCTATGTTATTTGATTTTATTCAACAATTGTTTATTCCTTCCTTATATGTTTTATATTGCATATTTAAGGGTAATGAGATTACAATCCCAGCCGTATAAGCCATGGTATATTTTTCTCTAAAAAGCTGATTTTTGTTTTTATACATTTTTATTAATATCAGATTAAGTGCATTATTTGCAATTTTAAGTCTTCCGTTTTGCATGGCTTATTCTCATTCCTTCTGCAGTGGAATGACTTTGGGCCCTGTGATTCGCAGACCATTGTAGTCTGTTTATATAGAACATTAATTTATGGCTTATACTATACCTGGGAAGAAATGGTAATCTTGCTTTAGTTTTGCTTTCACTTTGTTTCACTTTGTTTTAGTTTCACTTTCATTATTGAGCTAAACATCACATTGCATTAATTATTTGAAGTTAGTATTTTATGTAGAGTTATTTTTATGTGTCACTTCTGGTTTGATCATATATTGTGTTTGCATGTCTTGAGAATAAATATTTTTATATATATTCCACACTGTAGACTGTACTCACTAAGATTGGTATATGCTTTTAAAAAGAAATTAATCAATTAAAAAGAATTCACGACATTGATTTATGGCAATGGGTGAAGACTCTCCTTTTTCACAGATCTTTGCTTATTAACCATAAATACACTGCTATATTCAGAGCAGTATAAATATTCTAATATAATTAAGTACGAGCGCGAGATATTTATTATTACATATAATCTTACATATAATGGAGGCACTGCTGAGATAATTATTGATTTCTTACATATGCCAATCATAATATTGATCAGGTGACATAATCAATAACTTTGAAAAAAAAAAAAAATTTTTTTTTTTTTTTTTTGACTTTTTTTTTTTATTATGAATGTGATAGAAATGCATTAAAAATGTCTACATCAGGTAATGTTCACGCTGCCAACTCTGGCAAGGTGTGAGTCCCTAGTGGTAATGCCACAACCCCAGTAGATTTGGCACAGATCATAAATGTGTGGAAACACCTCTCGGAGTCTGAAATGGTGGAATATGTAAATGCTGGTTAGAGTCATATATCAAAATCCTCAGAACGTCGGGCCAATAAAGGGCATCTGACATGGGTAGAGGACAACCTGTATGTATGAACTCACCAATAGCTTATCTAACACCAAAAGACGTCAGGAAGTGTGATCACATATCTTTTGGTCATGGCCAATCTTACTGTATCTTTATGAGGAACTGCACCAGAAGGCTCAGCAAGAAGGAGTTTAGTAAAGTTTCAATCTCAACTCCAAATAAATGAGAGTATGAGATTAGGAACCTCCTTGAGCAGGTGAAAGTAACCTCTATTGGGACACATCAGTTAAGAGAATGTAGCGTGAAACTGCAAAATAAAGTAGAATTGTGGCAAAAGTCTTATCAAGTAACTGTAATGAAAGTAATCATGTGAAAGTGAAATGTAAATGATTAATGCAATAATTAGGAAGTTTTGAGCAAGGAAAAATGTTTTCTAGCAAAAAGTTGCCGAGTAACCAGCAGTGGAAAATTTAAAAAAAAAAAAATGTAACAGTTCAAATTCATGACAGGAACTCATAAGTAAATAAATAAGAGAGTTCCATAAAGGTCATGGTGTCCATGTAAAAGGGCAATGCTTAATTAGTCTTGCATTATAAAAATATGAAATAATTATTCATAGACCCAGATATGACTCCCAGTCTGTTGGTTATGACCCAGACAAAGGGGGGAGTCAGGCATAGAGTCCATGTCCTACCCCAGCCATATTCCTAATACAGGAGGGCAGAAATTGGGCAGCCATGCATAAATAGGTATGAGTCATATCAGGTCACTGCAAAAAGTCTAGCACCCCTAAAAAGACACCATGCACCTCCTGAATTTTAAAAAGTTTTAAAAGAGTACTGTCCTGAATTTTTGTCATGAAAAGGTCCTTAAACATTATTGATTACCCTGAGGCCTATGAAAACCACTTTCTGTGTTGTGCCTCAAGGATGTAATTTAAATGCAACCAATATAAAAACTTTACTACTGCTAGAGCTGTTATCTACAATTTAAAATGTACACAGCACCAAGGCCCCACTGAATTCATTTTTTTTTTTTTTGCTGTACTCAAAAGTGCTTAACACCCTTCAATGAAGGAGCTGAGTACAACCATCAGGAATTTAAATCCCTGTGCTTTGAGGCATTGCCCATGTACATAATAATAATAAGTTTGGCAAAGGAGCAAGACATGCCACCTAGGCCCCAAAGGTAACACCGGATACCTTAAGGAGGACACCGGACATCCCATTAACAAGGGGGGGGGACACCCACAAATAAATAGGGATTTGCCCCATCCTAGGGTTCCCCAAAATCCTCGGGAAGTTCGAGAGACATTAAGGCCCAGACCTCATGCCAGAACCGCGTAACTGGTTCTGATGGGGATCTGTCCCATCTGTCTGAACCCGAGAGACATAGGCACCGCAGGAGGCGGAGCCAATAATTTAACTCTGTAAAGGTTTTCAGCTGAGTAGAGGCCAAATTGAGCAGCTGATCACTTGATTCACTTTGGGCACTGCAGCCCAGAATTATAATAAATTCCTTTTCAGGAACAAATCCAATGGCCAGCCAAAGGCCACAAAATCCTTAAATGCCCAAGTGGTAAGGAATCAGAAGGGATACACTGAATAGAGGTATAGGATGCAGAGGTTCTAACACCCTTTTATCCCAGGTCACAGCATTGAGGATCCTGAAATCCCTGCCAGGGGGGGATCTTGGTTGTTAGATACTAACTACCCTCCTATTTTTCAGTGGTCACTTCATCCCTCTGACTCAAACAGGTCGCTTAAAGCGGGCACATTTTGAAAAATCGCCAATGACGGTGATACCAAGGAGGATCAAACCCTAATGACGTAATGCAGTCAAGAGGTTAAAGGTTGTATACGGTAACCAAGAAGGAATCCTCAATGCCAGGTAGTTTTATTGCCTACAATAAATTGCATTGATGCCCCATAGGGGGAGATATATATATATATATATTTTTTTCTCCCAAGTAGTAGGTAAAATTTTAACAAAATATTGTATCATTTTATTATTGTCCAATGCATAGTATCCATGGTGATAAATACATCCCCATGTTAATAAGCCCCAGAAGTCAGTCGTCCTAGGAAAGGTCGCATATATAGTCTCACCTTCCCTGGTGGTCATATAAAGACTGATCACACGGTGGTCTAAAGGAGAACTCTGAGTAAGCTTAGGGTACCAACATCGCATTGAAATATCAATTGAGGGGAATATATATATTCATACTGTATGTTTCATTCAATAGGAAGAGATTAACCTTTCATGCCAGGTCGTTGATTGGTACAGACGATGATGTTTGCCAAAGACACAGCGATCGGATGGGTCATCTCTCCCTAGAGCACAGCTCAGGACGGAACCCCTCATTGAATCGGATCCCTCTTCAGGAATCAAGCTGCGAGACGCCCCGGATTCTTGTTGACGGAGAGGAAGATTTGTTTCGACAGATCTTTGTGCATTTGATCCGAGGAAATCCATTGAGAGGAATCGCACTACCTCCTGTTTTCAATTGAAGGAGATGTGAGAATGGTGCATTGCACATATGAGCAAACCTCAGTCTGGGTGTATGACACTCTAGACCATGCTGAAACCATTCATTATCCAACCAACATCCAAGGTTGAATGTCCAAACCGATTTCTCGGATTCCTGATTGCCAACATTGTTTTACTGCGCTTTGAATGGTAGTTGCCAATGCCATTGCAGCAGTTAATTTCTGTCTCCATCAAGACTTTACAAGCTGGAGATGCAGATTTCAAGGAACATTTGAGTTTCTTTACTAGGAGATCAGAAGTCAAAGAGACGAACAAGGAACAGTTTGTGACACAGCTAACGCTAAGCAAAGTCGCTACGAACTGACATTTTGAACTGATTTTTTTTTTCTCAATTTTTTTTATCGCTTTACTTAAAAGTTATGAACAATTCCCAATATGAACTATTCTCTTAAAAAAAAAGAGAACAAGACATTTTTTTTTTTCCCTTTTACTACTCCTTAAAAAGCTTTCTTTCCAGATAGGCCTAAGTTGCTCACTTGTCTACCTGGAAGAAAGGGGGGGGGATATGTCGGGGTTATTGGGGGTTGATTCAAATAATAATAGGTAAAAAGAAAAATGATTTTAAAAGCCATGTATTTCATATTATGCATAAGAGATTCTGAATGGTGCTGCCTGGCGTCCATGTTGTTTCTAAGGTCAAACAAAGTTCATATGTACTTGTTAAACAAAATGTCTCTTACAGGCTTACAATAGGGTCCTATACTTTCAGCAGACATTTCTATTTTCTTTTGTCATAAATAAGCTTATACATTGACATCTCTATCAGATAACAGATGTTAAGGGGATGGTAGTGTCAGTCTGTCTATAAGTATATAACAATGGACAATACCCCAGTATATTCTAGCAGACATTTAAAGATGAACCATATAAGTTTTTATAGATACATTATCATATGTGAGAAGATATTAGCCATAATTATGTCATTATATTATGTAAGGCATATACATATATATTTAGGAATGTTATATCACATTTTGGGTTTATAGTCTCAGTAATAATCTTACTTAGAATTCTTTTTCTAATAAGTGTAAGGACATATGTATCTCGTCACTAATTACCTCATTTCAGAGAAGTAGGTGTCGTAAATATTCCCAAACCTAGACTATATCTGACAGCCCTTTTGCATGGTCAAATAAGTAATTGCTTTTCACTAGCCGACAGGTCAATAGGTCATCAGATAACAAATTGTTTTAATTATATTAAATACAAAATCTAATGAACGGTACGATACTGCCCTCTGGAGGCGAAATACCAGGTGCAGTCTTGAGATAATTTCAGATTTCCATATAAAAATATGATATTGTGTTAAATAATATAATTATTGGAATGGCATTACTTGCCCAGGTGAATTATGGAGATACAGGTGGACATTTATGTATGTGCTGGGAGTCTAGACAAAGTTTTATATGTGTTATATGATTAATCTTGCATATAGAGAAATCATCATTTAACTTTATTATCCAAGTATGGGGTTAATTATCAAAAGGGGTGTGTCTCTGACCTCACTAGTTTAGGTATAGAATATCCCATCCAATAGGGATAATGTTTCATCCCTCTGGGTTTTACTTATGGTAATTTTTATAGCTCTTTGTTCTTACCATATAAAAGACCAACCCAGATGAGAGACATCACACTTGACACTACTGACAACACACCTCACACTTACACCACACACGCTATTACATTTTTCGAAAGACTCATCCAGACATACTCCCTGGTCCAATCATTCATCTGAAACTTGAAGGGAAGCCACCATCTTAAGAAAGGCATCCATCTTAGGACTCTGGTAACGATTTGAAGCTAGCAGCCATAAGTGTGGTAAATATGCCTTGCTATGTTATTTGATTTTATTCAACAATTGTTTATTCCTTCCTTATATGTTTTATATTGCATATTTAAGGGTAATGAGATTACAATCCCAGCCGTATAAGCCATGGTATATTTTTCTCTAAAAAGCTGATTTTTGTTTTTATACATTTTTATTAATATCAGATTAAGTGCATTATTTGCAATTTTAAGTCTTCCGTTTTGCATGGCTTATTCTCATTCCTTCTGCAGTGGAATGACTTTGGGCCCTGTGATTCGCAGACCATTGTAGTCTGTTTATATAGAACATTAATTTATGGCTTATACTATACCTGGGAAGAAATGGTAATCTTGCTTTAGTTTTGCTTTCACTTTGTTTCACTTTGTTTTAGTTTCACTTTCATTATTGAGCTAAACATCACATTGCATTAATTATTTGAAGTTAGTATTTTATGTAGAGTTATTTTTATGTGTCACTTCTGGTTTGATCATATATTGTGTTTGCATGTCTTGAGAATAAATATTTTTATATATATTCCACACTGTAGACTGTACTCACTAAGATTGGTATATGCTTTTAAAAAGAAATTAATCAATTAAAAAGAATTCACGACATTGATTTATGGCAATGGGTGAAGACTCTCCTTTTTCACAGATCTTTGCTTATTAACCATAAATACACTGCTATATTCAGAGCAGTATAAATATTCTAATATAATTAAGTACGAGCGCGAGATATTTATTATTACATATAATCTTACAGTTCTAAAGCCTAAACATTTTCAACCTTAATGCATTTCTTTATTAGGTTAAATAATTTTTAGGTAACAGAATCGCCCCCCGATCCTCATTCCATCCAGCGTTGTGCCCGGCCACAGTCTTCTCTTCTCTCTCCCTCTTCAAACAGGGTCTGATAGGCAGCACTGGGAGCCATTGGCACTCGCAGAAGAAGATTAGCCAGGAGCACCAATGCAATGGGGGACCTGAGAAGATGCGTTGAGGGCCACTCTGTGCAAATCCATTGCACAGAACATCTCATGTTTTGTTATTTTTAAAAAAAAATACTTTACAAATATTTTAAAGAACACTAAAAAGCTTAACCACATAAGGACCAGGCCTATTTCTGACACTTGTTGTTTACAAGTTAAAATCAGTATTTTTTGCTAGGAAATTACTTAGAAACCCCAAACATTATATAAGGAGTTTTGGTGTCTCAAACCAAAAAAGATGGGACTTTATGGGCTGGTCAAGAAATAATAGAGTATATAAAAAAGTATATCACAATTTATTACATAGGTCATAATACAATAAAGAAAAATGAGTGCAAATGGGTTATAGACCCATGTGTATAGTGAAGGATAAGATGGAAGAGGTGACAAAGTGAATGGTGAACATAGATATAATTCTCTGTCTGTTCCGGCTCATATGTGAGACTCTGGAATGTGTTGAGAGAGAGTGTATATCTCTTAATTTCCAACGCGTTTCGGCATTCTCTCAGGGAAACAACCGGGATACCATACCGGAGCTCCCTCTACTGGCCACAAGAAACAACCACATCCATTTTGTAAGTGTAAAATCATTTTTTTACTTCATTAAACGACTTACCTCATCACCATGCTCTTCCACACCTGAATACTTACCGTACTAAACATTTTAGGATACTACAAGGGACTTCTCCCCTTCAACAAGAGCAACGATCTCAAATTGTAAGTCAGTTAACAAATTTCTACACAAACCATTCCAATATTTCAACAAATTCACCTAAACTCCTTCTCACCATAGAGACAGTGATTCCCCCAAATCCTGTGTGCAATATTTTGAGAGAACAGATAACAAGGTCTGGGACCTGACGCCAATGTCACAAGTATGTTGATATACTCCTCTTTTTCCTATTTACTGGAAATATTCACATATAATGCAAACAACTTATTATTTTTACCATATATTTTCCAGATATGGTGACCAACCCTCTTTCCTTGATAAAGGCAACATATAGAATGCCGAAACGCGTTGGAAATTAGAGATATACACTCTCTCTCAACACATTCCAGAGTCTCACATATGAGCCGGAACAGACAGAGAATTATATCTATGTTCACCATTCACTTTGTCACCTCTTCCATCTTATCCTTCACTATACACATGGGTCTATAACCCATTTGCACTCATTTTTCTTTATTGTATTATGACCTATGTAATAAATTGTGATATACTTTTTTATATACTCTATTATTTCTTGACCAGCCCATAAAGTCCCATCTTTTTTGGTTTGAGACACCAAAACTCCTTATAAATTTCATATCGGGATGTTGGCTACACCTACTATTTAAGGGCAACTAGGGATCTAACACACAAGTACCCCAAACATTATATTTTTGTTTTAGCAGAGACCCTAGAGAATAAAATGGAGATTGTTGCAATACTTTATGTCACACTGTATTTCTGTAGCGGTCTTAAAAATGTATTTTTTTTTTAAAGAATACACTTTTTTGAATTAAAAAATAAGAAAACAGTAAATTTAGCCCAATTTTTTGTCTATAATGTGAAAGATAATATTACGCCAAGTAAATAGATACCCAACATGTTATGCTTCAAAATTCCGCACGCTCGTGGAATGGCGACAAACATTCTTACTTAAAAATCTCCACAGGCGACGCTTTAAAAATCTCTAAAGGTTACCAATTTAGAGTTACAGAGGAGGTCTAGAATTAATTCTCTCGCTCTTAGGATCGCGGCGATACCTCACATGTGTAATTTGAACACTGTTTGTTTGCATATGTGGGCGCAACTTGCTTATGCGTTCGTTTCTGCGCGCGAGCTTGGAGGGATGGGGTGCTTTAATTTTTTATTTTTTTTAATTTATTTTACCTTTTATTTTTACACTGTCCCTTTTAAAAAAATTATTTTTGATCGCTTTCATTCCTGTCACAAGGAATGTAAACATCGCTTGTAATAGAAATAAGCAGGACAGGTCCTCTTTAATGTGAGATCTGGGGTCAAAAAGACCTCAGAGCTCACATCTACACTTAAAAGCAAAAAAAAGAATGCGCCCTTTAAGGCTGTTGGGATGAAGCGACATATGACGTAGCTCCAGTCCTCCAAGGCCATAGAGTCGAGTGGGGGCCATCTTGCCCTCACTCGACTTCCTGCCTGGGACATGGATAGACCAGATTGTTTTCCCTGCTACTGATGGCTCCGGTAAGCCTGGGAAAATGACCAGGAAGTGGCGAGTACCTTTCCCGCCCCCCATAAAAGTGAACCCGCGGCAAACCCGCCCGCCCTGTAAGAAAATATTGGGGTTATGGCAGCTATCTGCTGCCATACCCTGGTATCTAACGTCAAAATACCGACATAAAACTGTGGCGGGCGGGCGGTCCGGAAGTGGTTAAAGAGGAAGTGAAGCTTCCTCTGTATTTTGTACCTATAGGTTAACCTCTATAAAGGCTTCCCTATAGGTACTGTAAATATCTCCTAAACTTGCACCGTTTAGGAGATAAATACTTTGCATGCAGCTGATGACATCACTGGCACATGTGCTCTAATGGAACGGCCGCCGATGCCGTTCCTTCAGAACCCTGTGCTGCGAACAGTGGCTCCCACGTGCATGCGCGGGAGTGATGTCATCGAGGCTCTGGCCAATCAGATGGTCGGAGAATACAAACCCAGAAGGAAGACCTCATGTGAGTGGTGAGCGGGCGGCACATGCGGGGGCTTTGTTTTAACCACTTGCCGACCGCCGCAAGTACATTTACTGCGGCGGTCAGCCCCTCCTGGGCAAAGTGACGTCGCTCGCCCAGGAGCCTGCAGGGGGCGAGCGGGCGTCCCTGGAGGCGCACTCCCGCCCCCACTCGTTCCCTGGCATCCCCGCACGAGTGACCGGCAGCTCCGATGTCCCGATAGTAAACGCAATAACTTTTGCGCAAACCAATCAAAATACGCTTATTGCGATTTTTTTTTACCAAAAATATGTAGCAGAAAACAAATTGACCTAAAATGTTAAAAAATTAGATTTTTACATTTTTTTTTTTTTGGGAAATTCATATAAAAAATTTGAAAAATATTGTTATTTTTTCAAAATTGTCGCTCTTTTTTTGTTTATAGCGTAAAAAATAAAACTCGCACAGGTGATCAGATACCACCAAAAGAAAGCTCTGTTTGTGGGAAAAAAATGACATCGGTTTCATTTGGGTACAGCGTCGCATGACCGCGCAATTGTCCGTTAAAGTCACGCAGTGCTGAATCGCAAAATAGGCCCTGGTCTTTGAGCAGCCAAATCCTCCGGGGCTTAAAGCGGAGTTCCACCCTCGTTATACATTTTTTTATAAAAATACCCCCGGGACAGTCAGGGCTAGCACATTCCACAATGGCTAGCCTCTGATCTGTCCCGAGTTGCACTTACCTTTCAGGAGAAATACTTACCTTGAAATTGTCTTGTCCAGCGCTGCCATCTCAGGTGTGGGCAGCTTGAAGCCAGCGCGATCCTCTTCCGCGTCCTCTTCGGTCCTCTTCCTTCTTCTTTGGTCCCACGATGCACTGCACCGGCCCCGACGTCACTTCCGGGTCTCGCGCGTCATCCCTCCACAGCTTCTGGGCATGCCCAGAAGCTGTTTAGAAGGGAATGACGCGCGCGCCCCGGAACTGACGTCGGGGCCGGTGCAGGCGCAAGGATTCCTGGGAGCGATGACGTTCAGCTCCCAGGAATCATTGCAAAAGCCAGGAAGTGACGAATCGCCGTGGCCGCCGAGGGGAGGAAGAAGGAAGTAAGGTGAGTATATTTTCTCTAAAAGGTAAGTGAAAAAAAAAGAAAAAATTGCGATTATCCATTTGTTTTTCAGGTGACCGGGAGCGAGAAGATGGAGGTAAGTATAAATTTCGGGTGGAACTCCGCTTTAAGTGGTTAAGGTAAATATTTCATAATGAGCTAGTATGCAATGCTAGCTCACTATGCCTTTGTCTTTCAGGTTTTTATTTTTATTTTTTTATTTTTTTTTGGGAATGTGTACAACCTCTTTAAGTGCATATGGTATGAGGGGTGTGGCACTCATAATAATCATAATTATCATAATTATGGAAGCCGTAATAATCTTATGTAATATCTAAATATTATTGTCCCGGCTTCACAGTCAGGTTTTAGCGCAGCTCAGCAGAATCCTATTACACAGGAATAACATTGAATAATGAGTTTTAGGAATTTGGGTGAAGTTACAGGTGGCACAGAGCTGGCGTTGCAGTTACATAATAAATCAGGTCAGATGTAGAGCCTGATCGTCTCTCCTTCTGGGTTTGGAAAATATTTTTCATTGTCCCAGATTGGGCTCGATGCTGTTATATCCAGAGAACGGCTTGGTAGTGTGTGCCTGGGCCACAGACATATCTCTGTGGGATGATAGAAAGGCAATGCTGAAAAGCACTAACATGCCATTGATTTATATGCAGCTGCAGAAATGACACCTGGCAGCACCCTAGGGTGCAGAACAGACTATTTATAGGGAGGTGATTTTCAGCAATCTCTCTGTGTATGACCTATATTGGGAACAGAAAGAGCAAGTAGGACTTTAACCACTTTACCGCTGCTCACTGAGCTGCTACTGCGGCAAAGGGGTTCGTTATCGTCTGGCGACGTAGACCTACGTCGCCAGACATTCACCTCTCTCGGCGCGCGTGCGCCGCTGGAGACTCGCTCCCACTGTATTCAGTCACAGCAGGAGTCGGGCCAGGGGAGGAGTGGCGGTGATCACCGCCGATCTTCCCCGATCGTCGGGGAATCGAGTGTGGAGATCCGCCCGCTTGTGTAAACAAAGTGGGCGGATCTCCTAAGTGAAAGGCAGGGTCAGATTACAGGATTCAGCATAGCTGAACATGCGATCTGTCCTTGTGTCACTCAGTCACCTCCCCTCACACACGTCAGTAAGCACCAGGCATACATTAACCCGTCCCTCTCCAATAAAATTAACCCCTTCCCTGCCAGTGTCATTTTTACAGTAACAGTGCATATGTATAGCGCTGATTACTGCAGTAATGTCACTGGTACCCCCAAAAGTGTCAAAAATGTCAGTCAAGGGTCCTATCTGTCTGCCGCAATGTCGCAGTCCCGCAAAAAAAAATCGCAGATCGCCGCCATTACTCATTAAAAAAAAAAACACCAAAAATGACAGAAATCTTTCCCTTAGTTAGTAAACGCAACTTTTGCGCAAACCAATCAAAATACGCTTATTGCAGTTTTTTTTACCAAAAATATGTAGGTGAAAACAAATTGGCCTAAAATGATAAAAAATTTAGATTTTTAAATTTTTTGGGGAATTTCATATAAAAAAATGTGAAAAATATTGTTATTTTTTCAAAATTTACGCTCTTTTTTTGTTTATAGCGCAAAAAGTAAAAAATCGCACAGGTGATCAAATACCACCAAAAGAAAGCTCTGTTTGTGGGAAAAAAAGGACGTAAATTTCGTTTGGATACAGCGTCGCACGACCTCGCAATTGTCCGTTAAAGTCACGCAGTGCCGAATCGCAAAAAGTGGCCCAGACGTAAGACAGCAAAATCCTCCGGTGGTAAAGTGGTTAATAACCCTCCGATATACACACAAGTACAAAAGTATATATAAAAATACAAAATATTTTATTAGTTATTTGACAATAAAAATATGTTAAAACATACTACATATGAAAAGCAAGCTTGCATATTCATTCTACCAAATATAGCCACCATAGATATATTTGTTAGAATCAATATGCAAGCTCATTTTTCATATGTTGTATGTTGTGACATATTTTTATTGCCAAATAACTAATAAAATATTTTTTGTATTTTTATATATACTTTTTTACTTGTGTGTATTTCAGAGGGGTATTTAAAGTCCTACTTGCTCTTTCTGTTCCAAATATATTTGAAACAAGGATGATACCCTCTAACTGTACACAACTTTGATCTATACCTTCCCCCACATCCATTCAATTCATCTTTTCTGTGTATGACCCTATTGGATGTAAAGGCTCAAGTTTTTTTACCCTTGTGCATTCTATGTATGAAGGTAAAAAAACCTTCTGTGTGCAGCTTCCACACCCCCACAGCATTTGTCTTCCTCCAAACATGGCGAGTCGAGTTAATGCCAAATAGCTAAATTTTGGTTTTATTTGACCACAGCACTTTCTCCCAATCCTCTGAATCATTTAGATCAGAGGTCTTCAAACTATGGCCCTCCAGTTATTCAGGAACTACAATTCCCATCATGCCTAGTCATGTCTGTGAATGTCAGAGTTTTACAATGCATCATGGGATGTGTAGTTCCACAATGGCTGGAGGGCCGTAGTTTGAGGATCCCTGATTTAGATGTTCATTTGAAAACTTCAGACGTGCCTCTACATGTGCCTTCTTCAGGAGGGGGACTCGCCATGTTTGGAGGAAAAAAAGTTCTGACAAGGACCCTAAAAACACCATCCCTACAATTAGGGGCAGACTGGCAACTTTCAGCCCAGGGGGCAAGTACAAACCATGGTGCAGCGACTCAGCCCCCCTCCCACTCTCTCTCTTCCTGTCCTTCTCCTGACCCCCATTCCAGGCTGAAGCTACGCTCCAGGTACTCTCTACTCACCGGCTGAATCCTGGTTCATGACATGATCAGCAGGGGGCAGTTAGGGGGAGCTGGGACAGCTTGATTGGGGCTGGCCGGGGGAGGAGAGTCTCCATTGGGGCATTAAACTGGCCTCTGCTCAGACACAGTTTACACCATTCATGCTGGGCTCTGTCCTTTTCTTCAACCTGCACTCAGTAGGTCAGTGGCAGGGACTTTTTACTTCTCTTCACCAGGAATCTTTAGGCTTGTCTTTAGCAGAAGCAGTGCAGCCTTTTTACGGGGCATCAGAGCGGCCCAGGGGGCAATTGCCCCCCTGGCCCATTCCTCCCCTGCCTACAGTCCAGCGCAGAGGTGGAAACATTATGCATTGGGGCTGTTTCTCTGCTAAAGGTACAGACCCACTTTACCGCATTAAGGGGTCAATGGATCGGGCTATATATTGTAGAATCTTGGATGAGAACCTTCTTCCCTCAGCCAAAACACTGAAGATGGGTCGTGGACGGGTCTTCCAGCATGACAATGACCCAAAACATACCGCCAAGGCAACAAAGCAGTGGCTCAAGAAGAAGCACATTAAGGTCATGGAGTGGCCTAGCCAGTCTCCAGACCTTAGTCCTATAGAAAATTTATGGAGGGAGCTGAAACTGAGTTGCCAAGCGACAGCCAAGAAACCTTAAAGTGTTACTAAACCTAAAAAAGTTTTTTTACATTAATGCATTGTTTGCATTAAGGTTAAAAAAACGTTTTAAGTTTTTCTGTGCCCCCCCCCCCCTCCCCTGTGTGAAGGGGAAGAGGGAGGAGAAGAGATCAGCGCTATGCACGGCTGCATCTATTCTCCCCTCTTTTCCTCTTTACACAGCATTCATGCAGCAGCAGGAGCCATTGGCTCTTGCTGCTCTCAATCAGATGCAGTGAAGAGGAAGTGGGGGGGGGGGAGTAGTGCTTGCGGGATGGGGTGGGTGAGGGGGTAGATTTTGACCTCTTACCCCTACACTGTGCTGTACACACCCCTGACCCTGACACTCCTGTCCCCTGCATTCTGTGCATTACACACTCCTGTCCCCTTTATTCTGTGCATAACATACTCATGTCCCCTATATTCTGTGCTTTACACACTCCTGTCCCCTGCATTCTGTACATTACACACTCCTGTCCCCTGCATTCTGTACATTACACACTCCTGTCCCCTGCATTCTGTACATTACACACTCCTGTCCCCTGCATTCTGTACATTACACACTCCTGTCCCCTGCATTCTGTGCATTACACACTCCTGTCCCCTTTATTCTGTGCATAACATACTCATGTCCCCTATATTCTGTGCTTTACACACTCCTGTCCCCTGCATTCTGTACATTACACACTCCTGTCCCCTGCATTCTGTGCATTACACACTCCTGTCCCCTGCATTCTGTGTATTACACACTCCTGTCCCCTTCATTCTATGCATTATGTACTCCTGGACTGTGCTCCTTGTGGAGTTGATTTATTAAAGGCAAATAGACTGTACACTTTGCAAATGCTACAGAGCTTAGCAAATGAGAAGAAGCTCTGCTGACTTCCACCACCCAATCATGTGCAAGCAAAAATGCTGTTTTTTTATTTTCCCTGCACGAAATGGGATATTCTTTGCAAAGTAAAGCCTTACCTCGTTTACTAAGCTCTGGAGCAACTGTGCTTGCAGAGGGCAACTGCACTTTACAAAGTGCACAGTCTATTTGCCTTTAGTAAATCAACCCATGTGTCATCATAACCTCTTAAATCCAGCACTGACTGCAGCTCTCTGTGCATTATATACTTCTGATCCTTGAACACACCCTGTACCCCCGCAGTCTGAATTATATATATGTTAAACCCGACACTGACTGCAGCACTCCCCACTCCGTGCTCTGCCTTACACACTCCTGCACTATACACAATACTGTTTAAAAAAAAAAAAAAAGCAATTCCATAAAAAATATCCCATAGTTTGTAGACGCTGTAACTTTGCACAAACCAATCAAAATATACGCTTATTAGAATTAAAAAAAAAAAAAAATATGTAGCAGAACACATATTGGCCTAAATTGATGAATACATTTGATTTCTTTTACTGAATATGTTTTATAGCATAAAGTA
Source organism: Pelophylax lessonae (assembly GCF_965119305.1). Taxonomy (NCBI): domain Eukaryota; kingdom Metazoa; phylum Chordata; class Amphibia; order Anura; family Ranidae; genus Pelophylax; species Pelophylax lessonae. The sequence continues at coordinate 48,120,830 of NC_138776.1, read as the reverse complement.
AAAAGTATTGTAAGTACAGCTAGGGCACCTAGAAAATGATTGTTTCCCATATTCTCTATTCACACAGCAATGTGACCAAAGGGGCAGTGCAGTGAGCTGTGATAAAATGCAGACATGCGGCATTTTATCACAGTGCACTGGGTAGCACCACATGTCATTACGCAACAGAGCTAGCACATTGCTCTTCTTTGCAGTGATATAAATCACTTTGTGCACTTCTAATTAAGCTGCCAAAAAAACAAAAGGAAGAAAACGGAACTATGTAATGTGGCAAAACGCGTGGCGCATGGCACTGCAGCCCAAGATGGATAGTTGCCTGCACACTAAACCACTCCGGTTAAGGCAGCATTTACATAAGTGGTGCGTGAATGTGTATTTTTTTGCATGTTTTCATGCTACACGCATAGGACAGTAAAAATTTGTATACCTGCTGCGCCTAGTACAAGTATATCTGCAGTAATTAAATTAGAGTGATACAAACAGCTGCTAACACAATATTGTGAAATATACAATATCATGGACATGAAAAAGAGAAATGGTGCAGCGCTGAATAATACATAACATAAAGCAATTGGAAAGTCCACATCCAGTAAAATAGTCCCAGAGGATTTCACATAACAGAGTGCAACTTATGACGTCGTCAGGGGCTGGCCCCTGACGACGGCATTTGATGACGAAACACACTGGGAGGAGCTGGAGACAAATTACGTTAGTACATGCTGAGACGTAGCCATCTTGTTGGTTTGGAACGCTAATCGGATCTGTAAAGATATGCTGTTTTTCTACTGTCATCATGTGACCCTGGGGGAGATCGTTTGAGAGAGCAGGAAAGAGGTTGCTGACAATCCTGCTAGAGATTTAAATATCACTTATCCAGACCTTTGTAGTGAGGGTCATTATCGGATGGTAGGAGGCTGTGTTGTTGGGTGTCTGTGATGTCCTCTGCACACTGTTATAAGTTGAACTGTTATGTGAAATCCTCTGGGACTATATTACTGGATGTGGACTTTCCAATTGCTTTATGTTATTTATTATTCTGCCCTGCACCATTTCTCTTTTTCACACGGATAGGACAGCCTGTTCACTTGAATGGGTTGCTGTACTCGTTACAAACTCACAAAAGAAGCTTCTGCAACTTTCTGGGTGTTGAGCATTGTTTGCTGTGCATTTGGACATGCAGAGAAAAGTGCTGGCCGCATAAGGGTGTGTCATTAATAATAAATCTTTGTGATGTATGAACGCTGTGCCAAGGCGGATGCGTTTTAACGTGATGGGTGGTTTGTGGTCCTAGAGAGTGCTCACCAGCAATTGTGAGGTCTTTCTGGACCCCCAAATTAGTTTTTTTAAGTTTTTGTTTGGCCTTTCCACATCATCTTGTTTCTAGCCGTAAATCTGTACAAGCTGGTGTGGCGTTCCTATCCTTACAAAGCGTCATTATTAATGAATGGCATTGCATGCGTAACACGTGGTTCTCATGTGTTTCATCAACGGGGATGTGAAAATGAGTGCTTTCATGTGCATTCACAAAATGCTTAGCTGTAGACATGTGCAGAGCAAAAAAATGGGTTTAGTTTCATTTCAATTCATTATTTACATTATTTCGTTTAATTCCTTCAATTGGTTCTTGAAGTTCGTTTCAATCGAATCGATTCAAATTTTTTCTAATCCCATTCAAAATTAAATTTTTTTCTATCCAAAATTTGAATTTTTGGAAGATGGTTATATTCTTTCCATTTCATTCTATTTTATTGTTTTTATTCTATTCTATTTTATAACTTTCTATTTTGCTCTTTCTTTTCTACTCTATTCTATTCTATTTAAAAAATTTTCTATTCGAAATTTGAATTTTGTTCTACTCAAAATTCTAATTTCAGAAAACAATTATATTGTTATATTCTTTTTATTTTACCCTATTTGTTTCTATTGTTTATTCATTTCTATTCTATTATTTTATTTTCTATTCTATTCCAATTTATTCTGTTTGAAATTAAAATTTCAGAACATGGTTATATTTTTTCTATTTTATATATATATATATATATATCTATATTCTTTATATTCTTTGCATTTTGGTCTGTTTTACCCTATTATGTTCTATTCCTTTTATTTTTCTATTCTATTTTATTCTCTTTGGAAATTCAAATTAAATTCGAAAAGCATTCAAATTTCATTCAAAATTTTGATTCGTTATTTCGGATCTGTTTAAATTCGTTACTATTGTAATTTGGAAATTTGAAAACTTGCGATTTTCCATATAACGAAGAATTTGCCTGAATTTCAGTTTGTCTAGCATGTCTACTTAGAGGTGAATGGAGTGTGCAGACAGTGTCAATGGGCCCTAAAATGCCAGTTCCTTCAGGGGAGGATCACAAGTTGTGCCTGTCAGGAATGTGTGTAAAATCGCACACTTTCCCCAAACGCACAGTGTTCCTTTAGCCCTGGTTCACACTGGTGTGGCTTTGAAATTGCGCTGAAGTTGCGCCCTAAAGCTCACACTCGCATGACCCATTGGGGGGCTTTGGTAAAATACCAGGGGTCCATACAGACCCCTGATATCTCACTCAGAGGTTTCCCCAACCCCTTTCTCTGCAGCCTCAGCTGCACAGGACAGTGAATGAATAGGAAGTGCTCTGCGCTGAGCGGCTTCCTGTTCATTTACAAACTGAAGCATAGTAAACACAGTTTGCTATGCTTCAGTTATGAATAAACACAAAGTGTGATCAGTACCCATCACTCACTGTGTTCCTTCAGAAAAAATGGGGCTGGTAAATGACAAATTCCCATTTCCCCTGCTCTCCATCCTGAAACATCCTGCTGTGTGCACACAGCAGCAGTCAGCGGGAGGGAAGCAAAGCTGGCAGCACTGCAGGAAGGGGGCGGGGTGGGGGGGGAGGCCCAGGCAGCAGGGGGAATCTGCCCCGCATGGGGTGACTACTTCAGTGCTATTTTAAAGCCTCAAATCAGTGTGATTTGCACTGTCGATTTCTTTGCGGCTTGCAACTTCATTAAACCACTTAAGGACCGGAGGATTTGGCTGCTCAATGACCAGGCCCTATTTTGCGATTCGGCACTGCGTTATTTTAACGGACAATTGCACGGTCGTTCAACGCTGTACCTAAACGATATTGACGTCCTTTTTTTCCCACAAATAGAGCTTTCTTTTGGTGGTATTTGATTACCTGTGCGATTTTTATTTTTTGAGCTATAAACAAAAAAAGAGCAACAATTTAAAAAAAATAACAATATTTTTCACATTCTTTTATATGAAATTCTCAAAACCAAAATGTAAAAATCTAAATTTTTTAACATTTTAGGCCAATTTGTTTTCTGCTACATATTTTTGGTAAAAAAAATCACAATAAGCGAATTTTGATTGGTTTGCGCAAAAGTTATTGCGTTTACTAACTACGGGAAAGATTTATGTCATTTTTATTGTTTTTTTTTTACTAGCAATGGCGGGGATCTGCGTTTTTTTTTTTTTTTTTGCGGGACTGCGACATTGCGGCGGACAGATTGGACCCCTAACTGATGTTTTTGACACTTTTGGGGGTACCAGTGACATTACAGTAATCAGTGCTATAAATATGCACTGTTACTGTAATGATGACACTGGCAGGGAAGGGGTTAACATTACTGGTGATCAGTGGGTTAAATGTGTCCCCAGGGGCGTGATTCTAACTGTCAGGGGGCGTGGCTTGTGAAGTAATCACAGAGACATGCGATCCTATATAGCAGGATCACATAGCCTCTGTGATCACTTCAGGGAGAATGACAGACGGCTGTGTTTACATCAGCCGCCTGTCCTTCTCTGTCAGCTGCGGGAGATCGCAAGTGGCCGGCGGCCATCGGAGCCGCCAGTCACATGCACTGCCTCCCCAGCTAACGAGCAGGGGCGGGAGCGCGCCGCCGGCGGTGCGTGCTCGCCCCCTAGAGTCTCCTGAGCAAGCGACGTAACATAACGTCGCTTTGCCCAGGAGCTGCTGCCTGCCGCAGTAAAACTGCGGCGGGCGGTTGTTATGTGGTTAACGGAAGTCTATGCAATAAAAGAGGGAGAGTATGATCTGAAGTATGCACAGTGACACACCTCCATCCCTAAATATACATATAAAAAAGGAACAGTGGTCATGGGACTTTGTATGAGGTAAGTCACTTCATCAATCACAGAATTATATAGAAGCAGGGCTTTTTTTCAGCAGGAACGTGGGGGAACGCAGTTCCGGCACCTCCAGCACTGAATGTATGTAATAGCAAGGGGTGTGTTGGAGGGTGAAGAAAAGAAGAAAGATCCGCGCTTAGGATAAGCTATCTATAAAATAGTGCGTAAAATTTCTATAAATAAAACACTAATGGCTGCTGCCCACTCCAAAAGATGCACCCCCAATGGGGGAGCGTCAGATGTAAATGTCAAAAAGGGAAGTGATTGGCGCTGCCAGGAAAGTAGGTTAAAGGGAAATCTGGGTTAGGCTCCTATAGTTCAAGACCAGGGTATCTTGATGCTGGCTGCTTGGGGATCTATTGTCACTGGTAGGGATCTATTATAGTGTGAGGGTCTATTGTTGCTGGGGGGGTCTTATGTTGTTGATAGGGATCTCCTGTTGAGGTAGAGGTCTATTGTTGGCTGATATATTGATACTGGTTGCTTGGAGAGCCATTGTTGCTACTGGAGGGGGTCTAATGTTGCTGGGGTGGATCTTTTGTTGCTGGGTGAGGAATTTTGTGGGTGCATGGGAGGTGGGTAGGGGTGGAACCAAGGAACAGTGCTCAGAGGTGGGTAGTGGGTGGAGACTAGGGGTGACTCAGAAGGGGGGAGTTCCTGCACCTATTCTCCGAGAAAAAAAGCCCCGTATAGAAGTCTATGCAAGTCGCAATTACATTGGAAAAAAGTAGTGCAGGAACCTTTTATATAATTGCAGCGATATAAACTGCTCTATTGCCAGCAATAGACTGCGACTTTTCATGCGATTTGGAACTGTCAAATTGCATGACATATAGCACTAGTGTGAACCAGAGCTTAGCAGGCATGTGGTGGTTTCATAAATTGTTAATGCTGCCCCTATGCATCTGCTGACGTTCACGTTTTTGAGCATCCCGTACAGTTTGGTGTGGCACAATTTTGACAAAGCATCAGGGACTTTTTTTTCCACATTTCTCACGCATAGCATAGCCCCTAAAACAAATGAGCTTCCCTTTATGCAACACGCAGTAACATGCAGAAAACACGCAGAAACGTGTTCAGCCGGCAGCAGAAGAGTTATGTATTTCTCTACATGCTGTCCATGGGGTCCACAGCAAAGGGCTTTTCAGGCGACTGGCCTAGTTCAGACAATCGCTCTTTGTCTCCATTGTCCCCCATGGAGTGACACTTTAAGGCGGCACACTGAGAGGGGGGAGGAACTTCGGGATTTCACACTGCGTGTTTCCCAAGTAACCCCATTGATGAGAGCCAGCCAGGACACCGGACAAAGGGAGCCAATTAAGAATATGGTTTAAACATGAACCAGAAGAGATTAGAAGGATTAGGAGACTCTGGCAGAACACTTTGGACATGAGAGTTAGTAAACTTGTGTTAATCCCCCCCAAATATCACCAAACTACAAATCCCAGCATAACTCCATCCCAGCTCTAACCCAGCTCAGAAATACACTATACTGTCAAAAGTATTGGGACGCCTGCCTTTACATGCACATGAAATTTAATGGCATCCCAGTCTTAGTCCGTAGGATTTCAATATTAAGTTGGCCCATCCTTTGCAGCTATAACAGCTTCAACTCTTTTGGGAAGGCTGTCCACAAGGTTTAGGAGTGTGTCTATAGGAATGTTTGACCATTCTTTCAGAAGTGCATTTGTGAGGTCAGGCACTGATGTTGGACGAGAAGGCCTGGCTCACAGACTGTGCTCTAATTCATCCCAAACGTGTTCTATTGGGTTGAGGTCAGGACTCTGTGCAGGACAATCAAGTTCCTCCACCCCAAACTCGCTCATCCATGTCTTTAGGGACCTTGCTTTGTGCACTGGTTCAAATAATTTGGTGGAGGGGGGATTATGGTGTGGAGTTGTTTTTCAGGGGTTGGGCTTGGCCCCTTAGTTCCAGTGAAGGGAACTCTTAAGGCGTCAGCATACCAATACATTTTGGACAATTTTATGCTCCCAACTTTGCGGGAAAAATTTGCGGATGGTCCCTTCCTGTTCCAACACGACTGCGCAACAGCGCATAAAGACATGGATGAGCGAGGATGCCCCACAGATACTCAATAGGGTTTAGGTCTGGAGACATGCTTGGCCAGTCCATCACCTTTACCCTCAGCTTCTTTAGCAAGGCAGTGTGTTTAGGGTCATTATCATGTTGGAATACTGCCCTGTGGCCCAGTCTATGAAGGGAGGGGATCATGCTCTGCTTCAGTATGTCACAGTACATGTTGGCATTCATGGTTCCCTCAATGAACTGTAGCTCCCCAGTGCCGGCAGCACTCATGTAGCCCCAGACCATGACACTCCCACCACCATGCTTGACTGTAGGGAAGACACACTTGTCTTTGTACTCCCCACCTGGTTGCGGCCACACATGCTTGACACCATCTGAACCAAATAAGTTTATCTTGGTCTCATCAGACCACAGGATATGGTTCCTGTAATCCATGTCCTTATGCCCCATACACACGTGCAGATTATCTGCAGACTTTTGTCTGCAGACTTACCTTTTCTATGTAGTGCAAGGGCCTGCCGGATTGCATACAAATTGAAAGTGTTTAGGTTTGACCTCATATTATATGGTTTTGGTAAGTCTGCAGACAAAAGTCTGCAGATAATCTGCACGTGTGTATGGGGCATTAGTCTGCTTGTCTTCAGCAAACTGTTTGCGGGCTTTCTTGTGCATTATCTTTAAGCCCCATACACACGTGCAGATTATCTGCAGACTTTTGTCTGCAGACTTACCAAAACCATATAATATGAGGTCAAACCTAAACACTTTCAATTTGTATGCAATCCGGCAGGCCCTTGCACTACATAGAAAAGGTAAGTCTGCAGACAAAAGTCTGCAGATAATCTGCATGTGTGTATGGGGCATTAGAAGAGGCTTCTTTCTGGGACGACAGCCATGCAGACCAATTTGATGCAGTGTGCGGCGTATGGTCTGAGCACTGACAGGCTGATCCCCCACCCCTTCATATGATGCTCAGCATGTGCACTCAATCTTCTTTGGTCGACCATGGTGAGGCCTGTTCTGAGTGGAACCTATCCTATTAAACCGCCGTGCTGCAGCTCAGTTTCAGGGTCTTGGCAATCTTCCTATAGCCTAGGCCATCTTTTTCTAGTTGAACTTCCAGTGACCAGTATGAGAGAGTGAGAGCGATAACACCAAATTTAACACACCTGCTCCCCATTCACACCTGAGACCTTATAACACTAACGAGTCACATGACACCGGGGAGGGAAAATGGCTAATTGGGCCCAAATTTAGACATTTTCACTTAGGGGTGTACTCACTTTTGTTGCCAGCGGTTTAGACATTGATGGCTGCGTGATGAGTTATTTTGAGGGGACAGCAAATTGACACTGTTCTCTCACTCCCTCATATTGGTCTTTGGAAGTTCAACATGGCACCTCATGGCAAAAAACTCAGCAAATTTACACTGTTATACAAGCTGTACACTCACTACTTTACATTGTAGCAAAGTGTCATTTCTTCAGTGTTATCACATGAAAAGATAGAATAAAATATTTACATAAATGTGAGGGGTGTACTCACTTTTGTGAGATACTGTATATGACCCCCTCAAAGATTGCTAAGATTTTTGGATCAGCTTCCTCCTCATGCTGGTGCTGCTCTGCAGTTGGGGGAGATTTTATGTATAATTTCTGGGAATGTTCTGCTATACAGGTATATTGGTCTAGAGTCCTAAGATGTATTCAGGATGTGACCATTATCCCCATGAGCAGACTTGTATAAAGTACTCGAAATTTCTACTTGAGTAAAAGTACAAGTGCTCGATCAAAAAATTACTTGAGTAGAAGTGGAAGTGCTCGCAGAAAAAGTTACTTAAGTAGAAGTACTAAAGTATTCAACATTTTTTTTACTTAAGTATTGCAAGTAGTTTTTTCAAAAAATTTGCTACTTAAGTACTAAAAGTAAAAAGTACCAGTAGTTTTGAAAAAAAATTTCTACTCAAGTACTGAAAGTAGAAGTACAAGTACTGTGTTATGTAGTTATTAAAGAAATAAGTCAAAAGTTTGAACATCATATTGTTTTTATTATTTCAAATGATTTATTCAAATGATTAACCTGTGTTTGTTAGTAGTTTCTTGATGCACTTTAAGCGCTGTAGCACCATTTATTTGTTTGTTTCATATTTTCTTTTTATTGGAAAGATTTGGTATAGCAGCTTTTATTATACACAGCCTTTATTTTCGTATGCGCTGATTTACAAATGACATTATACACATTTTTTTGAGCTTTATGCAACCTGCCATCTACTGTTCTGGCAGTGGTCATTTTTTTAAAAGTAATGAGTAACTATGCAGCAAAAAAAAAAATACTTGAGTAGAAGTATCGAAATCATCGAAAAAATGTAGTGAAGTAAAAGTAGAAGTAGGAGAAAAAAATTCTACTCTAGGAAAGTACAGATACCGCATTTCGGTACTTAAGTACAGTACTTAAGTAGTTCTACTTCGTTACTATACATCTCTGCCCATGAGTCCCTCAGTGAGACATTGTGGTTAATTTACTAAAGGCAAATAGACTGTGCACTCTGCAAGTGCAGTTGCACCAGAGCTTACTAAATGAAGGAGAGTTCTACTCGATCATCCCATCATCAAATCATGTGCAAGCAAAAATGCTGACTTTTTATTTTTTTTATTTTACTTGCATGTGATTGGGTATTCTTTGTAAAGTGAATTTTTACCCTATTAACCACTTGCCGACTGCCTAACGCCGATCTACGTCGGCAGTCAGCCCCTCACAGGCAAAGTGACGTAGGGCCCCCCCACGCGTGTGACCAGCGGACCCGATGTCCGCCGGTCACTCGGCGATCGGCGGGGGAGAGGGAGAATGTCAGGCAGCTTGTGTAAACAAGCTGCCTGTCATTCTCCTCGCTGTAAAGACACTGATAAAACGGATCTAGTATGTAGATCCGTTGATCAGTGTCCTTACAGCTCAAGCCACAGCCAATCACAGTAGAAAGCACGCCCCTAGGGATACACACAGCCCCTCCCTTCCAAATAAAGTTAACCCCTTCACAACCAGTGTATTTTTACAGTAACAGTGCATATGTATAGCACTGATTACTGTAGAAATGTCACTGGTAACCCCAAAAGTGTCACAAATGTCAGTCAAGGGTCCGATCTGTCCGCCCCAATGTCGCAGTACCGCAAAAAAAATCGCAGATCGCCGCCATTACGCGTTAAAAAAAAAAAACAACAAAAATGACAAAAATCTTTCCCTTTGCGATAACTTTTGCGCAAACCAATCAAAATACGCTTTTTGCGATTTTTTTTACCAAACATATGTAGCATAAAACAAATTGGCCGAAAATTTTAAAAAATTTTGATTTTTACTTTTTTTTTGGGGGGGAATTTCATATAAAAAAATGTGAAAAATATTGTTATTTTTGCAAAATTGACGCTCTTTTTTTGTTTATAGCGCGTGATCAAAAAATCGCACAGGTGATCAAATACCACCAAAAGAAAGCTCTGTTTGTGGGAAAAAAAGGACGCCAAATTCGTTTAGGTACAGCGTCGCACAACCGCGCAATTGTCTGTTAAAGTCACGCAGTGCCGAATCGCAAAATACCCCCTGGTCAGGAAGGGGGTAAAATCTTCCGGGGCTTAAGTGGTTAACTAAGCTCGGGAGCAACTGCACTTGCAAAATGTGCACAGTCTATTTGCCTTTAGTACATAAACCCCTAAGGCCCGTTTCACACATGGGAGTCCGTCGGCGGACTCCTTTTTTCTCAGCGGGGGATTGATCCCTCGATCCCCTGCTGAGCAGGCGAATGGCAGCTCTGTATCTGCACTGTGTGTGCAGACAGAGCTGTCAGGTCCCGGCTGTTCTCTTCGGGGGAATCGGATGAGAAGGGACCATCTGTCCGTTCTCATCCGATCCGCTGGAGATCCAGATTTGACAGACCGGATCGGATGTCAGCGGACATGTCTCCGCTGACATCCGATGCCCCATAGAGATGCATGGGGCATCCATTCAGATCTGCCAAAAAAACTGACAGGCGGATCTGAACGGAACGGTCCGCTAGTGTGAAAGGGGCCTAAGGTAGATACTTATCCATCATACCACTCCATCAGGAAGACATGTGATTGGCCAAAATGTATGCTGCAGCAGGACAACGACCCCTAACATATAGCCAGACTCATTAACCACTTCAATACCAGACAATTGTACCCCTTTCCTGCCTGGGCCAATTTTCACCTTTCAGCGCTGGCACACTATGACAATTCTGCTACATTTCTTTGATGAAAACAACCCAAATCAGTGTATATTATTTAGTCTGTAGAAAAGTTATAGAGTCCCCAAACTATGGTCTATATCTGAAAATCAATCAATCCTGATGTACTGATATCTCATTTTCTGAGGCCCAAAAATGCCAGGACAAAGCAAAAGTCTCCCAAATGACCCCTTTTTGAAAATTAGACAGTCCAAGGTATTTAATAAGAAGCATGGCAAGATTTTTGAAGTTGTAATTTTTTTGCCACCATTGTTTGGAAAATGAAGAAATTAAAAACAAATTTATTTCACAATTTTAACCACTTCTGGACCGGAAGGATTTGCCCCCTTAATGACCAGGATATTTTTTGCGATACGGCACTGCATTACTTTAACGGGAAATTGCGTGGTCATGCGACACTGTACCCAAATAAAATTGATGTTCTTTTTCCCCACAATTAGAGCTTTCTTTTGGTGGTATTTGATCACCTCTGCGGTTTTTATTTTTGCGCTAGAAACAGAAAAAGAGCGACAATTTTGGAAAAAATAAATACATTTTTCTGCTATAAAACATATCCAATAAAAAAAAAATCAAATTTCTTAAATTTAGGTCAATATGTATCCTGCTACATATTTTTGGTAAAAAAAATTCCAATAAGCGTATATTTATTGGTTTGCGCAAATGTTATCATGTCTACAAACTATGGGTTAGATTTAGGCCCCGTTCACACTGGGGCGATCCGACTTCCCGGGGCGACCTCCGAGGTCGCGGTGCGAGCAGCGCGCCGCGACCTCGGAGCGGCCAGCACGGACTTCATAACATTGAAGTCTATGACGGTCGCTCCGGGTCGCCCCAAAGAAGCTCTGGACCCTTTTTCTAAGTTGGAGCTTTTAGAACGGGTCCGCAGCTTCCCTATGGAAGGCGACCTACGGCGACCTGTGAGGCGACCAGGTCGCCTCACAGGTCGCCCCAGTGTGAACGGGGACTTATGGCATTTCTTTTTATTTATTTATTTTTTTTTACTTGTAATGGCCGCGAATAGAGATTTTTAGCAGGACTGCAACATTGCAGCGTACAAATCGGACACCTAACTGACACTTTTGAGGAAACCAGTGAAATTACTACGGTAATCAGTGCTAAAAATATGCAACGTTAAGTAGGGTACACACAATAAGAAAATCGGGCGAAGGATCGTGCGATTTGCCTCATTGTTTCACAGCAAAGTGGAACCGATGAACGAAACTTCGTATGAAAATTCTCATATGACAAAGGCTTTTTTTTTTTTGTTTATTGTTTCTGATCATGCGCAGTCTTTCTTTTCTGATTTTTCTTGTACAAAAATCGTACGAAAGTGATACACATTAAACGAAAATCGTTTGTTTTGTCCCTTCGAGAATTTTCATCCGAAAAGTCGGAATCAACTGTCGAAAGTTGCGTACACACTATACGAAAATCGTACGAATATTATTTGGAAGAAAATGTTCGCCCGCTTTTCTTATAGTGGGTACTAGTCTTTACTGTACTAATGACACTGGCAGGGAGGGGGTTAAAGAATTATTAAGCTGTTTGACTGTATTTGGCTCGATGTTGAGTTTTTTTCTGTATCTTATGAAAAATTTTCAATAAACAGTTTTATAAAAAAAAAAAAGAATTATTAAGCGTCACTGGGGTATCCTTTTACAGGACCCTAAACTAGACGCAGTCCTGCCAGAGAGACCCTCGGATTATTTATAGGAAATCTAGAAATGTAAGGAGTATTGTAGTCCCCCGCAGAATCACTCTTTCTACCACCTCTTGTTAGGCATGCACCAATGCAAAAAATTCCAGTGCAAAATGTGCCCGTTCGTCCAGCGTCGCCAAAAAAGCTATCTAGACCATTGAGGAAAGACCTATGGCCTTAAACAATTTTGTAGTTGCTCTACACAATTTGTGGTGTACTTTCTGTCCTGCCAATGTGGCCTCATATGCTGGCCGCACCATTCGCACAGTGTGGGCTGGTTTGGGGACCACAGGAGGTTCATCAAGAAGGGGTCCAAAGATCATGGTGTCCCCAGGCCGATCCTGTCTCATCACAGTCAGTTCACCAAAGGGCTGTGAGTTTGGGTCATTGAAACCATTCTCCCCTGCGACTCTCTAGCTAAGCGATTTTAGAAATTTTTGGATTTTAGAATTTTTGGATTTTCACTCTCAATTTTTTAGCACCCTGAGGGTTAAATGAAGAAATCGAGATTAACACTGTATTGTAAACCTCCTGTCTCTCATGTTTTTGTTATCTTCCTTTTTGGGTATTAACCCTTAGAGTAATGTGCTACAGTATACAGTGCCTTGCGAAAGTATTCGACCCCCTTGAACTTTGCGACCTTTTGCCACATTTCAGGCTTCAAACATAAGGATATAAAACTGTAATTTTTTGTGAAGCATCAACAACAAATGGGACACAATCATGAAGTGGAACGAAATTTATTGGATATTTCAAACTTTGTTAACAAATAAGAAAACTGGAAAAATTGGGTGCGCAAAATTATTCAGCCCCTTTACTTTCAGTGCAGCAAACTCTCTCCAGAAGTTCAGTGAGGATCTCTGAATGATCCAATGTTGACCTAAATGACTAATGATGATAAATAGAATCTACCTGTGTGTAATCAAGTCTCTGTATAAATGCACCTGCACTGTGATAGTCTCAGAGGTCCGTTTAAAGGGCAGAGAGCATCATGAAGAATAAGGAACACACCAGGCAGGTCCGAGATACTGTTGTGGAGAAGTTTAAAGCTGGATTTAGATACAAAAAGATTTTCCAAGCTTTAAACATCCCAAGGAGCACTGTGCAAGCGATAATATTGAAATGGAAGGAGTATCAGACCACTGCAAATCTACAAAGACCTGGCCGTCCCTCTAAACTTTCAGCTCATACAAGGAGAAGACTGATCAGAGATGCAGCCAAGAGGCCCATGATCACTCTGGATGAACTGCAGAGATCTACAGCTGAGGTGGGAGACTCTGTCCATGGGACAACAATCAGTCGTATACTGCACAAATCTGGCCTTTATGGAAGAGTGGCAAGAAGAAAGCCATTTCTTAAAGATATCCATAAAAAGTGTCGTTTAAAGTTTGCCACAAGCCACCTGGGAGACACACCAAACATGTGGAAGAAGGTGCTCTGGTCAGATCAAACCAAAATCGAACTTTTTGGCAACAATGCAAAACGTTATGTTTGACGTAGAAGCAACACAGCTCATCACCCTGAACACACCATCCCCACTGTCAAACATGGTGGTGGCAGCATCATGGTTTGGGCCTGCTTTTCTTCAGCAGGGACAGGGAAGATGGTTAAAAATTGATGGGAAGATGGATGGAGCCAAATACAGGACCATTCTGGAAGAAAACCTGATGGAGTCTGCAAAAGACCTGAGACTGGGACCGAAGATTTGTCTTCCAACAAGACAATGATCCAAAACATAAAGCAAAATCTACAATGGAATGGTTCACAAATAAACATATCCAGGTGTTAGAATGGCCAAGTCAAAGTCCAGACCTGAATCCAATCGAGAATCTGTGGAAAGAACTGAAAACTGCTGTTAACAAACGCCCTCCATCCAACCTCACTGAGCTCGAGCTGTTTTGCAAGGAGGAACGGGCAAAAATTTCAGTCTCTCGATGTGCAAAACTGATAGAGACATACCTCAAGCGACTTACAGCTGTAATCGCAGCAAAAGGTGGCGCTACAAAGTATTAACTTAAGGGGGCTGAATAATTTTGCACACCCAATTTTTCAGTTTTTTATTTGTTAAAAAAGTTTGAAATACCCAATAAATTTCGTTCCACTTCATGATTGTGTCCCACTTGTTGTTGATTCTTCACAAAAAATTACAGTTTTATATCTTTATTTTTGAAGCCTGAAATGTGGCAAAAGGTCGCAAAGTTCATGGGTGCCGAATACTTTCGCAAGGCACTGTATGTATATCCTTGATCCATGGATATCCATGATTATTTAATATAGTACCCTTCACCTTCTGTTGCCACTGAATGTGTGACTCTTTGCATACCTTCCTTTTTTATATATGTGTGTATGTGTGTATATATATAATATATAGATATATATATATATATTATAAGGGAGTACACCCCTCACATTTTTGTAAATATTTTATTATATCTTTTCATGGGACAACACTGAAGAAATGACACTTTGCTACAATGTAAAGTAGTGAGTGTACAGCTTGTATAACAGTGTAAATTTGCTGTCCCCTCAAAATAACTCAACACACAGCCATTGATGTCTAAAACACTGGCAACAAAAGTGAGTATACCCCTAAGTGAAAATGTCTAAATTTGGGCCCAATTAGCCATTTTCCCTCCCCGGCGTCATGTGACCCGTTAGTGTTACAAGGTCTCAGGTGTGAATGGGGAGCAGGTGTGTTACATTTGGTGTCATCGCTCTCACTCTCTCATACTGGTCACTGGAAGTTCAACATCGAACCACATGGCAAAAAACTCTGTAGATCTGAAAAAATAATTGTTGCTCTACATAAAGATGGCCTAGGCTATAATAAGATTGCCAAGACCCTGAAACTGAACTGCAGCATGGTGGCCAAGACCATACAGCCGTTTAACAGGACAGGTTCCACTCAGAACAGGCCTCGCCATGGTCGACCAAAGAAGTTGGGTGCACATGCTCAGCATCATATGCAGAGGTTGTCTTTGGGAAATAGACGTATGAGTGCTGCCAGCATTGCTGCAGAGGTTGAAGGGGTAGGGGTCAGCTTGTCAGTGCTCAGACAATACTCCGCACACTGCATCAAATTGGTCTGCATGGCTGTCGTCCCAGAAAGAAGCCTCTTCTAAAGATAATGCACAAGAAAGCCCGCAAACAGTTTGCTGAAGACAAGCAGACTAAGGACATGGATTACTGGAACCATGTCCTGTGGTTTGATGAGAGCAAGATAAACCTATTTGGTTCAGATGGTGTCAAGCATGGGTGGCGGGAACCAGGTGGGGAATACAAAGACAAGTGTGTCTTGCCTACAGTCAACTATAGTGGTGGGAGTGTCATGGTCTGGGGCTGCATGAGTGCTGCCGGCACTGGGGAGCTACAGTTCATTGAGGGAACCATGAATGCCAATATGTACTGTGACATGCTGAAGCAGAGCATGATCCCCTCCCTTCGGAGACTGGGCTGCAGGGCAGTATTCCAACATAATGACCCCAAACACACCTCCAAGACAACCCCAAACACACCTCCAAGACGACCACTGCCTAGCTAAAGAAGCTGAGGGTAAAGGTGATAGACTGGCCAAGAATGTCTCCAGACCTAAACCCTATCGAGCATCTCAGGGGCATCCTCAAGCGGAAGGTGGAGGAGCGCAAGATCTCTAATATCCACCAGCTTCGTGATGTCGTCATGGAGGAGTGGAAGAGGACTTCATTGGCAACCTGTGAAGCTCTGGGGAACTCCATGCCCAAGAGGGTTAAGGCAGTGCTGGAAAATAATGGTGACCACACAAAATATTGATACTTTGTGCCAAATTTGGACATTTCCACTTAGGGGTGTACTCACTTTTGTTGCCAGCGGTTTAGATATTAATGACTGTGTGTTGAGTTATTTTGAGGGGACAGCAAATTTACACTTTTATACAAGCTGTACACTCACTACTTTACATTGTAGCAAAGTGTCATTTCTTCAGTGTTGTCACTTGAAAAGATATAATAAAATATATACAAAAATGTGAGAATGCACTCACTTTTGTGAGATACTATATATATATAGGGATAGGCTTGATGTTCAAGTCGAATGTAGGTTTGAATCGAACATCAGCTGTTCAAGTGTTCGGGAAGTTTGCCCGCTGATTAGCGTCCCATAATGCACTGCGCTGGTGCAGTGTATAAATGACCGATGATTGGCCAAAGCATGCACATGACCTGCATGCTTTGGCCAATCACAGCACAATGTCCTGTCAGAGCCATGATTAGCCAAAGGCAAGGTTCCTTTAGCCAATAATGGCTCAAGGGCTAAGTCCACGCCCCACACAGCCATGTAAAAAAATAGAAAAAGAAAATCAAAACCACTCCTGCCTCTTCAGAGGCGTACCCGCCGAATGAGGCGCTTGAGCTTTGACAGCTCTTTTATAGACAAGGGGCAGGGCCACCCAATTACGTCGCCCAGGGGCACCACCCCCTTCTGACGTCACATCCCCGCCCCTTGCCTATAACAGAGCTGTCACAGCTCAATCACCTCATTCATCAGGAGGCCTCTGAAGAGGCGAGAGCGTTTTTGATTTTTTTTCTATTTTTCAGGCAACATGATTGACAATGGATTTACATCGGGGGACACTATTTTTTTATTTTTACTTTTGAATAAAGGATTTGTCAAAAACTGACTTTTGTGTTTAATTTTTTGTACACTTTTTGGTGAATGGGTAGGGGTACGATGTACCCCTACCCATTCACATAGGGGGGAGCGGAGATCTGGGGGTCCCCTTGTTAAAGGGGTCTTCCAGATTCCGATAAGCCCCCCACCCGCAGACCCCCACAACCACAGCCCATGGTTGTTGGGAGGAGACTCTTGTCCTCATCAACATGGGGACAAGGTGCTTTTGAGGGCAATCAGCCTGGTATGGTTCAGGAGGGGGGGGCGCTCGCTAGTCACCCCTATCCTCGCCAGCTAGGCTGCATGCTCAGGTAAGGGTCTGGTATGGATTTTGGGGGGGACCCCACGCTGTTTTTTTTTTTTACATTTTTTTTTTTAACTACGTGGATGAAGAAATCTCGGTTCTTTTTCTTAATTGCTGTTCTTTTTTAACTGAAGATGAGAGAGCTACTTTCCTACACTGCTGCAATCACTGACATATGTATTCTGAAGGTGCATCCTGTTGCTGTCAGAATAAACAGATCAGTGCTGCAGCTGAATGCCGTTCTGCAAAGCAAATAACGGCTAACAATAAAACACTAAAAATAAAACATTAACTCACTTAACCAACTTTTTTTTAAATTAAATCTCTGCAAAAAAAAAAAAAGGAAAAATGTATATGCTGAAGCATGGGGGCAATCCGCCCACTGACCACCCCAGGCCCCTCATGCTTGGGCATATATGTTCTTTTTTTCCCTGCAGTTGAGAAATCTCCTCCAGCAGTGCTGTAAAGGCTGATATATATATTCTGAGGGCAACACCCTGTTTCTGTCAGAATAAACAGATCAGTGCTGCAGCTGAATGCCGTTCTGCAAAGCAAATAACGGCTAACAATAAAAAAACTAACAATAAAACATTAACTCGCTAAACCAACTTTTTTTAAAATTAAATCTCTGCCAAAAAAAAAAAGGAAAAATGTATATGCTAAAGCATGGGGGCAATCCGCCCACTGACCACCCCAGGCCCCTCATGCTTGGGCATATACGTTCTTTTTTTCCCTGCGGTTGAGAAATCTCCTCCAGCAGTGCTGTAAAGGCTGATATATATATTCTGAGGGCAACACCCTGTTGCTGTCAGAATAAACAGATCAGTGCTGCAGCTGAATGCCGTTCTGCAAAGCAAATAATGGCTAACAATAAAACACTAACAATAAAACATTAACTCGCTAAACCAACTTTTTTTAAAATTAAATCTCTGCCAAAAAAAAAGGAAAAATGTATATGCTGAAGCATGGGGGCAATCTGCCCACTGACCACCCCAGGCCCCTCATGCTTGGGCATATACGTTCTTTTTTTCCCTGCGGTTGAGAAATCTCCTCCAGCAGTGCTGTAAAGGCTGATATATATATTCTGAGGGCAACACCCTGTTTCTGTCAGAATAAACAGATCAGTGCTGCAGCTGAATGCCGTTCTGCAAAGCAAATAACGGCTAACAATAAAACACTAACAATAAAACATTAACTCGCTAAACCAACTTTTTTTTAAATTAAATCTCTGCCAAAAAAAAAAAGGAAAAATGTATATGCTGAAGCATGGGGGCAATCCGCCCACTGACCACCCCAGGCCCCTCATGCTTGGGCATATACGTTCTTTTTTTCCCTGCGGTTGAGAAATCTCCTCCAGCAGTGCTGTAAAGGCTGATATATATATTCTGAGGGCAACACCCTGTTGCTGTCAGAATAAACAGATCAGTGCTGCAGCTGAATGCCGTTCTGCAAAGCAAATAACGGCTAACAATAAAACACTAACAATAAAACATTAACTCGCTAAACCAACTTTTTTTTAAATTAAATCTCTGCCAAAAAAAAAGGAAAAATGTATATGCTGAAGCATGGGGGCAATCTGCCCACTGACCACCCCAGGCCCCTCATGCTTGGGCATATACGTTCTTTTTTTCCCTGCGGTTTAGAAATCTCCTCCAGCAGTGCTGTAAAGGCTGATATATATATTCTGAGGGCAACACCCTGTTTCTGTCAGAATAAACAGATCAGTGCTGCAGCTGAATGCCGTTCTGCAAAGCAAATAACGGCTAACAATAAAACACTAACAATAAAACATTAACTCGCTAAACCAACTTTTTTTTAAATTAAATCTCTGCCAAAAAAAAAAGGAAAAATGTATATGCTGAAGCATGGGGGCAATCCGCCCACTGACCACCCCAGGCCCCTCATGCTTGGGCATATACGTTCTTTTTTTCCCTGCGGTTGAGAAATCTCCTCCAGCAGTGCTGTAAAGGCTGATATATATATTCTGAGGGCAACACCCTGTTGCTGTCAGAATAAACAGATCAGTGCTGCAGCTGAATGCCGTTCTGCAAAGCAAATAACGGCTAACAATAAAACACTAACAATAAAACATTAACTCGCTAAACCAACTTTTTTTTAAATTAAATCTCTGCCAAAAAAAAGGAAAAATGTATATGCTGAAGCATGGGGGCAATCTGCCCACTGACCACCCCAGGCCCCTCATGCTTGGGCATATACGTTCTTTTTTTCCCTGCGGTTGAGAAATCTCCTCCAGCAGTGCTGTAAAGGCTGATATATATATTCTGAGGGCAACACCCTGTTGCTGTCAGAATAAACAGATCAGTGCTGCAGCTGAATGCCGTTCTGCAAAGCAAATAACGGCTAACAATAAAACACTAACAATAAAACATTAACTCGCTAAACCAACTTTTTTTTAAATTAAATCTCTGCCAAAAAAAAAAGGAAAAATGTATATGCTGACGCATGGGGGCAATCCGCCCACTGACCACCCCAGGCCCCTCATGCTTGGGCATATACGTTCTTTTTTTCCCTGCGGTTGAGACATCTCCTCCAGCAGTGCTGTAAAGGCTGATATATATATTCTGAGGGCAACACACTGTTGCTGTCAGAATAAACAGATCAGTGCTGCAGCTGAATGCCGTTCTGCAAAGCAAATAACGGCTAACAATAAAACACTAACAATAAAACATTAACTCGCTAAACCAACTTTTTTTAAAATTAAATCTCTGCCAAAAAAAAAAAGGAAAAATGTATATGCTGAAGCATGGGGGCAATCCGCCCACTGACCACACCAGGCCCCTCATGCTTGGGCATATACGTTCTTTTTTTCCCTGCGGTTGATGAAATCTCCTCCAGCAGTGCTGTAAAGGCTGATATATATATTCTGAGGGCAACACCCTGTTGCTGTCAGAATAAACAGATCAGTGCTGCAGCTGAATGCCGTTCTGCAAAGCAAATAACGGCTAACAATAAAACACTAACAATAAAACATTAACTCGCTAAACCAACTTTTTTTTAAATTAAATCTCTGCCAAAAAAAAAAAGGAAAAATGTATATGCTGAAGCATGGGGGCAATCCGCCCACTGACCACCCCAGGCCCCTCATGCTTGGGCATATACGTTCTTTTTTTTCCTGATGTTTAGAAATCTCCTCCAGCAGTGCTGTAAAGGCTGATATATATATTCTGAGGGCAACACCCTGTTGCTGTCAGAATAAACAGATCAGTGCTGCAGCTGAATGCCGTTCTGCAAAGCAAATAACGGCTAACAATAAAACACTAACAATAAAACATTAACTCGCTAAACCAACTTTTTTTAAATTAAATCTCTGCCAAAAAAAAAAAAGGAAAAATGTATATGCTGAAGCATGGGGGCAATCCGCCCACTGACCACCCCAGGCCCCTCATGCTTGGGCATATACGTTCTTTTTTTCCCTGATGTTGAGAAATCTCCTCCAGCAGTGCTGTAAAGGCTGATATATATATTCTGAGGGCAACACCCTATTGCTGTCAGAATAAACAGATCAGTGCTGCAGCTGAATGCCGTTCTGCAAAGCAAATAACGGCTAACAATAAAACACTAACAATAAAACATTAACTCGCTAAACCAACTTTTTTTTTAAATTAAATCTCTGCCAAAAAAAAAGGAAAAATGTATATGCTGAAGCATGGGGGCAATCCGCCCACTGACCACCCCAGGCCCCTCATGCTTGGGCATATACGTTCTTTTTTTCCCTGATGTTGAGAAATCTCCTCCAGCAGTGCTGTAAAGGCTGATATATATATTCTGAGGGCAACACCCTGTTGCTGTCAGAATAAACAGATCAGTGCTGCAGCTGAATGCCGTTCTGCAAAGCAAATAACGGCTAACAATAAAACACTAACAATAAAACATTAACTCGCTAAACCAACTTTTTTTTAAATTAAATCTCTGCCAAAAAAAAAAGGAAAAATGTATATGCTGAAGCATGGGGGCAATCCGCCCACTGACCACCCCAGGCCCCTCATGCTTGGGCATATGCGTTCTTTTTTTCCCTGCGGTTGAGAAATCTCCTCCAGCAGTGCTGTAAAGGCTGATATATATATTCTGAGGGCAACACCCTGTTGCTGTCAGAATAAACAGATCAGTGCTGCAGCTGAATGCCGTTCTGCAAAGCAAATAACGGCTAACAATAAAACACTAACAATAAAACATTAACTCGCTAAACCAACTTTTTTTTAAATTAAATCTCTGCCAAAAAAAAAGGAATAATGTATATGCTGAAGCATGGGGGCAATCTGCCCACTGACCACCCCAGGCCCCTCATGCTTGGGCATATACGTTCTTTTTTTCCCTGCGGTTGAGAAATCTCCTCCAGCAGTGCTGTAAAGGCTGATATATATATTCTGAGGGCAACACCCTGTTGCTGTCAGAATAAACAGATCAGTGCTGCAGCTGAATGCCGTTCTGCAAAGCAAATAACGGCTAACAATAAAACACTAACAATAAAACATTAACTCACTAAACCAACTTTTTTTTAAATTAAATCTCTGCCAAAAAAAAAAGGAAAAATGTATATGCTGAAGCATGGGGGCAATCCACCCACTGACCACCCCAGGCCCCTCATGCTTGGGCATATACGTTCTTTTTTTCCCTGCGGTTGAGAAATCTCCTCCAGCAGTGCTGTAAAGGCTGATATATATATTCTGAGGGCAACACAATGTTGCTGTCAGAATAAACAGATCAGTGCTGCAGCTGAATGCCGTTCTGCAAAGCAAATAACGGCTAACAATAAAACGCTAACAATAAAACATTAACTCGCTAAACTAACTTTTTTTTAAATTAAATCTCTGCCAAAAAAAAAAAGGAAAAATGTATATGCTGAAGCATGGGGGCAATCCGCCCACTGACCACCCCAGGCCCCTCATGCTTGGGCATATACGTTCTTTTTTTCCCTGCGGTTGAGAAATCTCCTCCAGCAGTGCTGTAAAGGCTGATATATATATTCTGAGGGCAACACAATGTTGCTGTCAGAATAAACAGATCAGTGCTGCAGCTGAATGCCGTTCTGCAAAGCAAATAACGGCTAACAATAAAACGCTAACAATAAAACATTAACTCGCTAAACTAACTTTTTTTTAAATTAAATCTCTGCCAAAAAAAAAAAGGAAAAATGTATATGCTGAAGCATGGGGGCAATCCGCCCACTGACCACCCCAGGCCCCTCATGCTTGGGCATATACGTTCTTTTTTTCCCTGCGGTTGAGAAATCTCCTCCAGCAGTGCTGTAAAGGCTGATATATATATTCTGAGGGCAACACCCTGTTGCTGTCAGAATAAACAGATCAGTGCTGCAGCTGAATGCCGTTCTGCAAAGCAAATAACGGCTAACAATAAAAAACTAACAATAAAACATTAACTCGCTAAACCAACTTTTTTTAAATTAAATCTCTGCCAAAAAAAAAAAGGAAAAATGTATATGCTGAAGCATGGGGGCAATCCGCCCACTGACCACCCCAGGCCCCTCATGCTTGGGCATATACGTTCTTTTTTTCCCTGATGTTGAGAAATCTCCTCCAGCAGTGCTGTAAAGGCTGATATATATATTCTGAGGGCAACACCCTGTTGCTGTCAGAATAAACAGATCAGTGCTGCAGCTGAATGCCGTTCTGCAAAGCAAATAACGGCTAACAATAAAACACTAACAATAAAACATTAACTCGCTAAACCAACTTTTTTTTTAAATTAAATCTCTGCCAAAAAAAAAGGAATAATGTATATGCTGAAGCATGGGGGCAATCTGCCCACTGACCACCCCAGGCCCCTCATGCTTGGGCATATACGTTCTTTTTTTCCCTGCGGTTGAGAAATCTCCTCCAGCAGTGCTGTAAAGGCTGATATATATATTCTGAGGGCAACACCCTGTTGCTGTCAGAATAAACAGATCAGTGCTGCAGCTGAATGCCGTTCTGCAAAGCAAATAACGGCTAACAATAAAACACTAACAATAAAACATTAACTCACTAAACCAACTTTTTTTTAAATTAAATCTCTGCCAAAAAAAAAAGGAAAAATGTATATGCTGAAGCATGGGGGCAATCCACCCACTGACCACCCCAGGCCCCTCATGCTTGGGCATATACGTTCTTTTTTTCCCTGCGGTTGAGAAATCTCCTCCAGCAGTGCTGTAAAGGCTGATATATATATTCTGAGGGCAACACAATGTTGCTGTCAGAATAAACAGATCAGTGCTGCAGCTGAATGCCGTTCTGCAAAGCAAATAACGGCTAACAATAAAACACTAACAATAAAACATTAACTCGCTAAACCAACTTATTTTTAAATTAAATCTCTGCCAAAAAAAAAGGAAAAATGTATATGCTGAAGCATGGGGACAATCCGCCCACTGACCACCCCAGGCACCTCATGCTTGGGCATATACGTTCTTTTATTCTCCTGCGGTTGAGAAATCTCCTCCAGCAGTGCTGTAAAGGCTGATATATATATTCTGAGGGCAACACCCTGTTGCTGTCAGAATAAACAGATCAATGCTGCAGCTGAATGCCGTTCTGCAAAGCAAATAACGGCTAGCAATAAAACACTAACAATAAAACATTAACTCGCTAAACCAACTTTTTTTTAAATTAAATCTCTGCCAAAAAAAAAAGGAAAAATGTATATGCTGAAGCATGGGGGCAATCCGCCCACTGACCACCCCAGGCCCCTCATGCTTGGGCATATACGTTCTTTTTTTCCCTGCGGTTGAGAAATCTCCTCCAGCAGTGCTGTAAAGGCTGATATATATATTCTGAGGGCAACACACTGTTGCTGTCAGAATAAACAGATCAGTGCTGCAGCTGAATGCCGTTCTGCAAAGCAAATAACGGCTAACAATAAAACACTAACAATAAAACATTAACTCGCTAAACCAACTTTTTTTTTAATTAAATCTCTGCCAAAAAAAAAAGGAAAAATGTATATGCTGAAGCATGGGGGCAATCCGCCCACTGACCACCCCAGGCCCCTCATGCTTGGGCATATACGTTCTTTTTTTCCCTGATGTTGAGAAATCTCTTCCAGCAGTGCTGTAAAGGCTAATATATATATTCTGAGGGCAACACCCTGTTGCTGTCAGAATAAACAGATCAGTGCTGCAGCTGAATGCCGTTCTGCAAAGCAAATAACGGCTAACAATAAAACACTAACAATAAAACATTAACTCGCTAAACCAACTTTTTTTAAATTAAATCTCTGCCCAAAAAAAAAAGGAAAAATGTGTATGCTGAAGCATGGGGGCAATCCGCCCACTGACCACCCCAGGTCCCTCATGCTTGGGCGTATACGTTCTTTTTTTCCCTGCGGTTGAGAAATCTCCTCCAGCAGTGCTGTAAAGGCTGATATATATATTCTGAGGGCAACACACTGTTGCTGTCAGAATAAACAGATCAGTGCTGCAGCTGAATGCCGTTCTGCAAAGCAAATAACGGCTAACAATAAAACACTAACAATAAAACATTAACTCGCTAAACCAACTTTTTTTTTAATTAAATCTCTGCCAAAAAAAAAGGAAAAATGTATATGCTGAAGCATGGGGGCAATCCGCCCACTGACCACCCCAGGCCCCTCATGCTTGGGCATATACGTTCTTTTTTTCCCTGTGGTTGAGAAATCTCCTCCAGCAGTGCTGTAAAGGCTGATATATATATTCTGAGGGCAACACCCTGTTGCTGTCAAAATAAACAGATCAGTGCTGCAGCTGAATGCCGTTCTGCAAAGCAAATAACGGCTAACAATAAAACACTAACAATAAAACATTAACTCGCTAAACCAACTTTTTTTTAAATTAAATCTCTGCCAAAAAAAAAAGGAAAAATGTATATGCTGAAGCATGGGGGCAATCCGCCCACTGACCACCCCAGGCCCCTCATGCTTGGGCATATACGTTCTTTTTTTCCCTGCGGTTGAGAAATCTCCTCCAGCAGTGCTGTAAAGGCTGATATATATATTCTGAGGGCAACACCCTGTTGCTGTCAGAATAAACAGATAAGTGCTGCAGCTGAATGCCGTTCTGCAAAGCAAATAACGGCTAACAATAAAACACTAACAATAAAACATTAACTCGCTAAACCAACTTTTTTTTAAATTAAATCTCTGCCAAAAAAAAAGGAAAAATGTATATGCTGAAGCATGGGGGCAATCCGCCCACTGACCACCCCAGGCCCCTCATGCTTGGGCATATACGTTCTTTTTTTCCCTGATGTTGAGAAATCTCCTCCAGCAGTGCTGTAAAGGCTGATATATATATTCTGAGGGCAACACCCTGTTGCTGTCAGAATAAACAGATCAGTCCTGCAGCTGAATGCCGTTCTGCAAAGCAAATAACGGCTAACAATAAAACACTAACAATAAAACATTAACTCGCTAAACCAACTTTTTTTTAAATAAATCTCTGCCAAAAAAAAAAAAGGAAAAATGTATATGCTGAAGCATGGGGGCAATCCGCCCACTGACCACCCCAGGCCCCTCATGCTTGGGCATATACGTTCTTTTTTTCCCTGCGGTTGAGAAATCTCCTCCAGCAGTGCTGTAAAGGCTGATATATATATTCTGAGGGCAACACCCTGTTGCTGTCAGAATAAACAGATCAGTGCTGCAGCTGAATGCCGTTCTGCAAAGCAAATAACGGCTAACAATAAAACACTAACAATAAAACATTAACTCGCTAAACCAACTTTTTTTAAAATTAAATCTCTGCCAAAAAAAAAAGGAAAAATGTATATGCTGAAGCATGGGGGCAATCCGCCCACTGACCACCCCAGGCCCCTCATGCTTGGGCATATACGTTCTTTTTTTCCCTGATGTTGAGAAATCTCTTCCAGCAGTGCTGTAAAGGCTAATATATATATTCTGAGGTCAACACCCTGTTGCTGTCAGAATAAACAGATCAGTGCTGCAGCTGAATGCCGTTCTGCAAAGCAAATAACGGCTAACAATAAAACACTAACAATAAAACATTAACTCGCTAAACCAACTTTTTTTAAATTAAATCTCTGCCAAAAAAAAAAAAAGGAAAAATGTATATGCTGAAGCATGGGGGCAATCCGCCCACTGACCACCCCAGGCCCCTCATGCTTGGGCATATACGTTCTTTTTTTCCCTGCGGTTGAGAAATCTCCTCCAGCAGTGCTGTAAAGGCTGATATATATATTCTGAGGGCAACACACTGTTGCTGTCAGAATAAACAGATCAGTGCTGCAGCTGAATGCCGTTCTGCAAAGCAAATAACGGCTAACAATAAAACACTAACAATAAAACATTAACTCGCTAAACCAACTTTTTTTAAATTAAATCTCTGCCCCAAAAAAAAAGGAAAAATGTGTATGCTGAAGCATGGGGGCAATCCGCCCACTGACCACCCCAGGTCCCTCATGCTTGGGCGTATACGTTCTTTTTTTCCCTGCGGTTGAGAAATCTCCTCCAGCAGTGCTGTAAAGGCTGATATATATATTCTGAGGGCAACACACTGTTGCTGTCAGAATAAACAGATCAGTGCTGCAGCTGAATGCCGTTCTGCAAAGCAAATAACGGCTAACAATAAAACACTAACAATAAAACATTAACTCGCTAAACCAACTTTTTTTTTAATTAAATCTCTGCCAAAAAAAAAGGAAAAATGTATATGCTGAAGCATGGGGGCAATCCGCCCACTGACCACCCCAGGCCCCTCATGCTTGGGCATATACGTTCTTTTTTTCCCTGATGTTGAGAAATCTCCTCCAGCAGTGCTGTAAAGGCTGATATATATATTCTGAGGGCAACACCCTGTTGCTGTCAGAATAAACAGATCAGTGCTGCAGCTGAATGCCGTTCTGCAAAGCAAATAACGGCTAACAATAAAACACTAACAATAAAACATTAACTCGCTAAACCAACTTTTTTTAAAATTAAATCTCTGCCAAAAAAAAAAGGAAAAATGTATATGCTGAAGCATGGGGGCAATCCGCCCACTGACCACCCCAGGCCCCTCATGCTTGGGCATATACGTTCTTTTTTTCCCTGTGGTTGAGAAATCTCCTCCAGCAGTGCTGTAAAGGCTGATATATATATTCTGAGGGCAACACCCTGTTGCTGTCAAAATAAACAGATCAGTGCTGCAGCTGAATGCCGTTCTGCAAAGCAAATAACGGCTAACAATAAAACACTAACAATAAAACATTAACTCGCTAAACCAACTTTTTTTTAAATTAAATCTCTGCCAAAAAAAAAAGGAAAAATGTATATGCTGAAGCATGGGGGCAATCCGCCCACTGACCACCCCAGGCCCCTCATGCTTGGGCATATACGTTCTTTTTTTCCCTGCGGTTGAGAAATCTCCTCCAGCAGTGCTGTAAAGGCTGATATATATATTCTGAGGGCAACACCCTGTTGCTGTCAGAATAAACAGATAAGTGCTGCAGCTGAATGCCGTTCTGCAAAGCAAATAACGGCTAACAATAAAACACTAACAATAAAACATTAACTCGCTAAACCAACTTTTTTTTAAATTAAATCTCTGCCAAAAAAAAAGGAAAAATGTATATGCTGAAGCATGGGGGCAATCCGCCCACTGACCACCCCAGGCCCCTCATGCTTGGGCATATACGTTCTTTTTTTCCCTGATGTTGAGAAATCTCCTCCAGCAGTGCTGTAAAGGCTGATATATATATTCTGAGGGCAACACCCTGTTGCTGTCAGAATAAACAGATCAGTCCTGCAGCTGAATGCCGTTCTGCAAAGCAAATAACGGCTAACAATAAAACACTAACAATAAAACATTAACTCGCTAAACCAACTTTTTTTTAAATAAATCTCTGCCAAAAAAAAAAAAGGAAAAATGTATATGCTGAAGCATGGGGGCAATCCGCCCACTGACCACCCCAGGCCCCTCATGCTTGGGCATATACGTTCTTTTTTTCCCTGCGGTTGAGAAATCTCCTCCAGCAGTGCTGTAAAGGCTGATATATATATTCTGAGGGCAACACCCTGTTGCTGTCAGAATAAACAGATCAGTGCTGCAGCTGAATGCCGTTCTGCAAAGCAAATAACGGCTAACAATAAAACACTAACAATAAAACATTAACTCGCTAAACCAACTTTTTTTAAAATTAAATCTCTGCCAAAAAAAAAAGGAAAAATGTATATGCTGAAGCATGGGGGCAATCCGCCCACTGACCACCCCAGGCCCCTCATGCTTGGGCATATACGTTCTTTTTTTCCCTGATGTTGAGAAATCTCTTCCAGCAGTGCTGTAAAGGCTAATATATATATTCTGAGGGCAACACCCTGTTGCTGTCAGAATAAACAGATCAGTGCTGCAGCTGAATGCCGTTCTGCAAAGCAAATAACGGCTAACAATAAAACACTAACAATAAAACATTAACTCGCTAAACCAACTTTTTTTAAATTAAATCTCTGCCAAAAAAAAAAAAGGAAAAATGTATATGCTGAAGCATGGGGGCAATCCGCCCACTGACCACCCCAGGCCCCTCATGCTTGGGCATATACGTTCTTTTTTTCCCTGCGGTTGAGAAATCTCCTCCAGGAGTGCTGTAAAGGCTGATATATATATTCTGAGGGCAACACACTGTTGCTGTCAGAATAAACAGATCAGTGCTGCAGCTGAATGCCGTTCTGCAAAGCAAATAACGGCTAACAATAAAACACTAACAATAAAACATTAACTCGCTAAACCAACTTTTTTTTAAATAAATCTCTGCCAAAAAAAAAAAAGGAAAAATGTATATGCTGAAGCATGGGGGCAATCCGCCCACTGACCACCCCAGGCCCCTCATGCTTGGGCATATACGTTCTTTTTTTCCCTGCGGTTGAGAAATCTCCTCCAGCAGTGCTGTAAAGGCTGATATATATATTCTGAGGGCAACACCCTGTTGCTGTCAGAATAAACAGATCAGTGCTGCAGCTGAATGCCGTTCTGCACAGCAAATAACGGCTAACAATAAAACACTAACAATAAAACATTAACTCGCTAAACCAACTTTTTTTTAAATTAAATCTCTGCCAAAAAAAAAAGGAAAAATGTATATGCTGAAGCATGGGGGCAATCCGCCCACTGACCACCCCAGGCCCCTCATGCTTGGGCATATACGTTCTTTTTTTCCCTGCGGTTGAGAAATCTCCTCCAGCAGTGCTGTAAAGGCTGATATATATATTCTGAGGGCAACACCCTGTTGCTGTCAGAATAAACAGATAAGTGCTGCAGCTGAATGCCGTTCTGCAAAGCAAATAACGGCTAACAATAAAACACTAACAATAAAACATTAACTCGCTAAACCAACTTTTTTTTAAATTAAATCTCTGCCAAAAAAAAAGGAAAAATGTATATGCTGAAGCATGGGGGCAATCCGCCCACTGACCACCCCAGGCCCCTCATGCTTGGGCATATACGTTCTTTTTTTCCCTGATGTTGAGAAATCTCCTCCAGCAGTGCTGTAAAGGCTGATATATATATTCTGAGGGCAACACCCTGTTGCTGTCAGAATAAACAGATCAGTCCTGCAGCTGAATGCCGTTCTGCAAAGCAAATAACGGCTAACAATAAAACACTAACAATAAAACATTAACTCGCTAAACCAACTTTTTTTTAAATAAGTCTCTGCCAAAAAAAAAAAAGGAAAAATGTATATGCTGAAGCATGGGGGCAATCCGCCCACTGACCACCCCAGGCCCCTCATGCTTGGGCATATACGTTCTTTTTTTCCCTGCGGTTGAGAAATCTCCTCCAGCAGTGCTGTAAAGGCTGATATATATATTCTGAGGGCAACACCCTGTTGCTGTCAGAATAAACAGATCAGTGCTGCAGCTGAATGCCGTTCTGCAAAGCAAATAACGGCTAACAATAAAACACTAACAATAAAACATTAACTCGCTAAACCAACTTTTTTTAAAATTAAATCTCTGCCAAAAAAAAAAGGAAAAATGTATATGCTGAAGCATGGGGGCAATCCGCCCACTGACCACCCCAGGCCCCTCATGCTTGGGCATATACGTTCTTTTTTTCCCTGATGTTGAGAAATCTCTTCCAGCAGTGCTGTAAAGGCTAATATATATATTCTGAGGGCAACACCCTGTTGCTGTCAGAATAAACAGATCAGTGCTGCAGCTGAATGCCGTTCTGCAAAGCAAATAACGGCTAACAATAAAACACTAACAATAAAACATTAACTAGCTAAACCAACTTTTTTTAAATTAAATCTCTGCCAAAAAAAAAAAAGGAAAAATGTATATGCTGAAGCATGGGGGCAATCCGCCCACTGACCACCCCAGGCCCCTCATGCTTGGGCATATACGTTCTTTTTTTCCCTGCGGTTGAGAAATCTCCTCCAGCAGTGCTGTAAAGGCTGATATATATATTCTGAGGGCAACACACTGTTGCTGTCAGAATAAACAGATCAGTGCTGCAGCTGAATGCCGTTCTGCAAAGCAAATAACGGCTAACAATAAAACACTAACAATAAAACATTAACTCGCTAAACCAACTTTTTTTTAAATAAATCTCTGCCAAAAAAAAAAAAGGAAAAATGTATATGCTGAAGCATGGGGGCAATCCGCCCACTGACCACCCCAGGCCCCTCATGCTTGGGCATATACGTTCTTTTTTTCCCTGCGGTTGAGAAATCTCCTCCAGCAGTGCTGTAAAGGCTGATATATATATTCTGAGGGCAACACCCTGTTGCTGTCAGAATAAACAGATCAGTGCTGCAGCTGAATGCCGTTCTGCACAGCATATAACGGCTAACAATAAAACACTAACAATAAAACATTAACTCGCTAAACCAACTTTTTTTTAAATTAAATCTCTGCCAAAAAAAAAAGGAAAAATGTATATGCTGAAGCATGGGGGCAATCCGCCCACTGACCACCCCAGGCCCCTCATGCTTGGGCATATACGTTCTTTTTTTCCCTGATGTTGAGAAATCTCTTCCAGCAGTGCTGTAAAGGCTAATATATATATTCTGAGGGCAACACACTGTTGCTGTCAGAATAAACAGATCAGTGCTGCAGCTGAATGCCGTTCTGCAAAGCAAATAACGGCTAACAATAAAACACTAACAATAAAACATTAACTCGCTAAACCAACTTTTTTTTTAATTAAATCTCTGCCAAAAAAAAAGGAAAAATGTATATGCTGAAGCATGGGGGCAATCCGCCCACTGACCACCCCAGGCCCCTCATGCTTGGGCATATACGTTCTTTTTTTCCCTGCGGTTGAGAAATCTCCTCCAGCAGTGCTGTAAAGGCTGATATATATATTCTGAGGGCAACACCCTGTTGCTGTCAGAATAAACAGATCAGTGCTGCAGCTGAATGCCGTTCTGCAAAGCAAATAACGGCTAACAATAAAACACTAACAATAAAACATTAACTCGCTAAACCAACTTTTTTTAAAATTAAATCTCTGCCAAAAAAAAAAAGGAAAAATGTATATGCTGAAGCATGGGGGCAATCCGCCCACTGACCACCCCAGGCCCCTCATGCTTGGGCATATACGTTCTTTTTTTCCCTGTGGTTGAGAAATCTCCTCCAGCAGTGCTGTAAAGGCTGATATATATATTCTGAGGGCAACACCCTGTTGCTGTCAAAATAAACAGATCAGTGCTGCAGCTGAATGCCGTTCTGCAAAGCAAATAACGGCTAACAATAAAACACTAACAATAAAACATTAACTCGCTAAACTAACTTTTTTTTAAATTAAATCTCTGCCAAAAAAAAAAGGAAAAATGTATATGCTGAAGCATGGGGGCAATCCGCCCACTGACCACCCCAGGCCCCTCATGCTTGGGCATATACGTTCTTTTTTTCCCTGATGTTGAGAAATCTCCTCCAGCAGTGCTGTAAAGGCTGATATATATATTCTGAGGGCAACACCCTGTTGCTGTCAGAATAAACAGATCAGTCCTGCAGCTGAATGCCGTTCTGCAAAGCAAATAACGGCTAACAATAAAACACTAACAATAAAACATTAACTCGCTAAACCAACTTTTTTTTAAATAAATCTCTGCCAAAAAAAAAAAGGAAAAATGTATATGCTGAAGCATGGGGGCAATCCGCCCACTGACCACCCCAGGCCCCTCATGCTTGGGCATATACGTTCTTTTTTTCCCTGCGGTTGAGAAATCTCCTCCAGCAGTGCTGTAAAGGCTGATATATATATTCTGAGGGCAACACCCTGTTGCTGTCAGAATAAACAGATCAGTGCTGCAGCTGAATGCCGTTCTGCAAAGCAAATAACGGCTAACAATAAAACACTAACAATAAAACATTAACTCGCTAAACCAACTTTTTTTTTTAATTAAATCTTTGCCAAAAAAAAAGGAAAAATGTATATGCTGAAGCATGGGGGCAATCCGCCCACTGACCACCCCAGGCCCCTCATGCTTGGGCATATACGTTCTTTTTTTCCCTGCGGTTGAGAAATCTCCTCCAGCAGTGCTGTAAAGGCTGATATATATATTCTGAGGGCAACACCATGTTGCTGTCAGAATAAACATATCAGTGCTGCAGCTGAATGGTGCTCCTGCAAAGCAAACAATGGTTAACAGTAAAACACAGTAAGAACAGAACATTTAACTCAATAAAACGACAACTAATTTTGTGATTTTTTTTAATTATTTTTTTATTTTTCATGTTTTTTCCTTTTTTGTGACTGATAAACTGAAACTTTCCAGGCTAGGGTCTCTAACATCTCTCAAGAACCTGTGTGAATAGTGATAGATGCAGTCCTTGAGGCAGAGACTAGGTTGGCCAGGACAGGAGGAACAAAAAAAGTGTGTGTCTCTTCTTATTCTGTGTCTGCTGCAGGCACAACATCTTTTTTGGGGTGACTTTTGGGTCAGGGTACCAGGAATGGCACCCGGAAAATGCCTCTTATGCAGCCGGCTTACTGTATCTGGATTGGGAGTTTGGACCACAGGACCTTTTGGATACAAAAGGGCCGTAATGATCTCTTCATGAAAAAGGATCCACTTCTTTCTGACGCTTTGTATAGTACAAAAACGTTAAGCGCAGGCAATTGAAATAAATATACAGACACTTTCTTGAACCAGCATCTGGCTTTACAGGAAACTAAGGCCGGCTTCATCATCTGGTCATTGATATCCACCTCTCCCATGGTAAGGTTGTAATCATGGAAACAGAGGGGCTTCTTAACAACACCAGTCACCTTTGTCATTTGGTGATTTGATCCCACCTCACTGCAAGCAATTCATTATTCCTCAAGCAGGCTTTCTGCCCCCGTCTAAGTCAGGTATTTACCAGCCATTGGGGGAAGCCCTGGCGATTAGGTCGCACGGTGCCACGTGAGCCGATTTCAAATTTAAAAAGGTGTTTAAAAAGTGGCATGCTTTATGATAATTGTTCACGTACAAGTGGTACCCTTTACATAAACAAGACACCAAGTCCCAAACAATCTTGCCACTGCTCCCCATGTAGTCTGGGCATACAGTGGGCTCCATGTTATATAATTACATACTGTAGTTAGTCAGGTTAAAAAAAGACACAAGTCCATCTGGCTCAACCAATAAAAAACAAAAAACAGTAAAGAAAACCATACAATCCCATATACACAATCCTATACCCGTAGTTGATCCAGAGGAAGGCGAAAAACCCCAGCAAAGCGTGATCCAATTTGCTACAGCAGGGGAAAAAAATTCCTTCCTGATCCCCGAGAGGCAATCGGATATTCCCTGGATCAACTTTACCTATAAATATTAGTACCCATTTATATTATGTACACCCAGGAAAGAATCTAGGCCTTTTTTAAAGCAATCTGCAGAGCTGGCCAGAACCATCTCTGGAAGGGAATCTATTCCACATAAAGTGGCATGCTTTATAATAATTGTTCACGTACAAGTGGTACCCTTTACATAAACAAGACACCAAGTCCCAAACAATCTTGCCACTGCTCCCCATGTAGTCTGGGCATACAGTGGTCTCCATGTTACATAATTACATACTGTAGTTAGTCAGGTTAAAAAAAGACACAAGTCCATCTGGCTCAACCAATAAAAAACAAAAAACAGTAAAGAAAACCATACAATCCCATATACACAATCCTATACCCGTAGTTGATCCAGAGGAAGGCGAAAAACCCCAGCAAAGCATGATCCAATTTGCTACAGCAAGGGATCCCCGAGAGGCAATCGGATATTCCCTGGATCAACTTTACCTATAAATATTAGTACCCATTTATATTATGTACACCCAGGAAAGAATCCAGGCCTTTTTTAAAGCAATCTACTGAGCTGGCCAGAACCACCTCTGGAGGGGGTCTATTCCACATTTTCACAGCTCTTATCTTTTCCCCCGTAAATGCAAGCTTATACATTTTGCCCCCATATCTGCTGAGGAGAAACTGTTTGAAAACAAGGCAGCCAGAAACATTAATGAGGGACTCATCTACGCAGACATTTTGTTGGGGCATATGCAAGGCTGCAAATATTTGGTTAAAATAATTTATGAGGGGCCAAAGGACGAGAGTTTATTGCTGTTGAATGCATAAGTGCATATATTGCATTATATTTTCATATCTTCGTCTGGCCATGGCGCACAGAACACAGGCACATGATGAATCGGGTCTGTGGACCAATATGACCATGATTCTTTTTAGTAATTCCCATGTTGAAGGTTAGGCCCAAAAAATAAATTAAGTACGGTAATTTAATTCTTAAATTCAAAAACCGTGATAGGTTTCCATTCAAATGATCTGACAAAGAACGAATCTGGCTTGGTGGCGATACATTAATCGGTATATAAATTGCTTTGGTCCACAATTGATCGATACAGATCTTCAGGGAAAAACAGCTCCAAAAAACCAAGAGCAGTTAAATCTGATGTTTTCACCTGAATTCCAGGATGGGAAGTGAATGGGGGAAGTACGAGCGCTGCAGAATCTGCATCCTGTAGGCCTCTTCACTAGTGTACCTTTCTTTAGACATTTTGGCCATTAAATTTATAGGTACCTAAACCGATTTACGGGAAAAAGAGCACCTGGCTGCAGGGCCGGACTGGGAATAAAAACCAGCCCTGGAAATAATTTCATACCAGCCCCAGTGGCATAGCGTGGTTTGTCAGCACCCAAGGGCAAGGCAAGTAATTTGTGCCCCTAACCAGCGGACATTTAGCGCTCTCTGGGTCCCTACCACTCATACAGAATTAAAACTCCTTATGGTACATTTTAGGATTTACCACTCCTTCTCTTTGTTCTCCTTTTTTTCCCTTTTATCTCTCTCTATCCTAATTTCTTGTTTTTTTTCCACCTCCCTTTCTCTCTCTCTCTCTATCCAGCTTTCTTGTTATTTCTCTTATTCTTTCTCCCTGGAGTGAAGGCTCCAGGGACAGCCCAGCTGGGAGGCCACATGCTCTAGGAACAGCCCAGCTAATACACTGCTGACCCCCCTCCCCACTATCTAATACACTGCTGACCCCCCCCCCCCTCCCCACTATGTAATACACTGCTGACCCCCCTCCCCACTATCTAATACACTGCTGACCCCCCTCCCCACTATCTAATACACTGCTGAACCCCCTCCTCGCTATCGAATACACTGCTGACCCCACCCTCCCCGCTATCTAATACACTGCTTACCCCCTCCTCGCTATCTAATACACTGCTGACCCCCCCCCCCGATATCTAATACACTGCTGACCCCCCTTCCCGCTATCTAATACACTGCTGACCCTCCCTCCCCACTATCTAATACACTGCTGACCCCCCTCCCCGCTATCTTATACACTGCTGACCCCACCCTCCCCGCTATCTAATACACTGCTGACCCCCCCTCCCCACTATCTAATACACTGCTGAACCCCCTCCTCACTATCTAATACACTGCTGACCCCACCCTCCCCGCTATCTAATACATTGCTGACCCCCTCCTCGCTATCTAATACACTGCTGACCCCCCCCCCGATATCTAATACACCGCTGACCCCCTTCCCGCTATCTAATACACTGCTGACCCCCCCTCCCCACTATCTAATACACTGCTGACCCCCCTCCCCGCTATCTAATACACTGCTGACCCCCCTCCCCGCTATCTAATACACAGCTGACCCCCCCTCCCCGCTATCTAATACAATGCTGACCCCCCTCCCCACTATGTAATACACTGCAGACCCCCTTCCCCACTATCTAATACACTGCTGCCCCGCTCCCCACTATCTAAAACACTGCTGGCCCCCCTCCCCACTATCTAAAACACTGCTGCCCAACCCTCCCCACTATCTAATACACTGTTGACCCCCCTTCTCGCTATCTAATACACTGTTTCCCCCCTCTCCACTATCCAATACACTGCTGTCCCCCCCCACTATCTAATACACTGCTGGTCCCCCTTCCTACTATCTAATACACTGCTGACCCCCCCCCCCACTATCTAATACACTGCTGACCCCCCTCGCCACTATCTAATACACTGCTGACCCCCCTCTCCACTATCCAATACACTGCTGACCCCCCCCCCCCCCACTATCTAATACACTGCTGGTCCCCCTCCCTACTATCTAATACACTGCTGACCCCCTCCCCACTATCTAATACACTGCTGACCCCCCTCGCCACTATCTAATACACTGCTGACCCCCCCTCCCCACTATCTAATACACTGCTGACCCCCCCTCCCCACTATCTTACACACTGCTGAGCCCTCTACACTATCTAATACACTGCTGACCCCCCTCGTCACTATCTAATACACTGCTGACCCCCCTCCCCACTCTCTAATACACTGCTCAACCCCCCTCCCCCTAATACAATGCTGTCCCCACCTAATACGATGCTATTCCCCCCGGCCCCCTCCCCCTAATACAATGCTGATCCCCCCTCCCCCTAATACTATGCTGATCCCCCCTCCCCCTAATACAATGTTGTCCCCCCTGTCCCTAATACAATGCTGACCCCCCCCCCCATAATTCAATGCTGTCCACCCTCCTCCTAATACAATTCTGATCCCCCTCCCCCTAATACAATGCTGGTCCCCCCCTGGCCCCCTCCCCCTAATACAATGCTGATCCCCCGGCCCCCTCCTGATAATACAATGGTGATCCCCCTCCTCCTAATACAATGCTGTTCCGCCTCCCCCTAATAAATTGCTGTCCCCCTGACCCCTCCCCTTAATATAATGCTTATCCCCCTCCCCCTAATACAATGCTGTTCCCTCCCCTGGGCCCCTCCCCCTAATACAATGCTGATTCCCCCGGCCCCCTCCCCCTAATACAATGCTGATTCTCCCGGCCCCCTCCCCCTAATACAATGCTGATCCCCCTGGACCCCTCCTTCTAATACAATGCTGATTCCCCCTCCCCTAATACAATGCTGTTCCCCCACTGGCCCCCTCCCCCTAATACAATGCTGACCCCCCTCCACCTAATACAATGCTGTTCACCACCTCCCCCTAATACAATTATGTTCCCCCCCCGGCCCCCTCCCCCTAATACAATGCTGATCCCCCCTCCCCCTATTTCTATACTGTTCTGCCCCTCTCCCTAATACAATGCTGTTCCCCCCTCCCCCTAATACAATGCTGTTCCCCCCCTACCCCTAATACAATGCTGATCCCCCCTCCCCCTAATACAATGCTGATCCCCCCCTCCTAATACAATGTTGTTCCCCCCGGCCCTCTCCCCCTAATAAAATGCTGTTCCCCCCGGGCGCCTCCCCCTAAAACAATGCTGTTCCTCCCCGGCCCCCTACCCCTAATACAATGCTGCCCCCCCCTTGTCCCCTCCCCCTAATACAATGCTGTCCCCCCTTGCCCCCTCCGCCCTAATACAATGCTTTCCCCCGCCTGGCCTCCTCCCTCTATTACAATGCTGATCCCCCCTCCCCCTAATAAAATGCTGATCCCTCCCCTGAGCCCCTCTCCCTAATACAATGCTGATTCCCCCGGCCCCCTCCCCCTAATACAATGCTGATCCCCCCGGCCCCCTCCTCCTAATACAATGCTGATTCCCCCCTCCCCCTAATACAATGCTGTTCCCCCACTGGCCCCCTCCCCCTAATACAATGCTGATCCCCCTCCCCCTAATACAATGCTGATCCCCCCTCCCCCTAATACAATGCTGTTCACCCCCTCCCCCTAATACAATGCTGTCCCCCCCCCGGCAGACAGCCAGTGACTAGAGATCTGCCAACCGCCGCCGCACAACCGCCGGATATGACGTCATGCCGCTCACATCCGGTGGCTAGCCCAACTCTGCATACCCAGCGGGGCGATTACAAAGGGGAGTAAAAACTTTTTTTGCGGCCACATCTCAAAGTGGCCCCAGGGTCGCCGGCCTACCGTGAAATTTCCTGGTATCCCGGTAGGCCAATCCGGCCCTGCCTGGCTGTTGGGGATTGCTTAAACCGCTACAGAAAATGTACCTATTAGAGCTAGCAGAGATCAGGCCTGAGCTTGTTTACACTGCAGTTTTGTAGACTGTGTATCAGAAGTGACAGTGATCTCTTAAACCAAATTCCCACACCCTACCAGATCCAATTCTCCTTCCCCTCAAATCCCCCTCTTAGCCCAAACCCCTTCTAGCAAACATTCCCACCCCCAATTTCCCCTCCTAGTAAATATCCCCCCCATACCACTTCCTAGAACATATCCCCCCAATCCCCCATCCTAGTAAATATCCTCCCCAATCTTCCTTCCTAGTACATATTCCCCAATACCCCCCTCCTAGCACTTATACCCCCAACCCCCCCCCCCCCTACGATATATATCCCCTCCAATCCCCTGCCTAGCACATATCCCTCCCAATCCCCTCTCTTAGCACATATGCCCCCCTATCTCCCCTCCCAACAATCCCTTTTTGTTGGTATTTAAATCTGGAATATTTCCTTTTAGTAGCAGGATAGTGGTGGTCTGTATGTACATTTGGCCTGCTTCCAAATATCAATAGCTGCAGTTCAATGATGTCACAGGCATCCCTACTCCTGTGTATACAGCTCATGTGTATAGCAATGATGTCTAACTTTAGGATTGCGAATGAACCCGGGCTGATCCTGATTCCGTACTTCCCTGTGTCCCAGCATCTCTTTCCATCGGTCGCTGACAAAGTCGAATCCAGGGATAGCTGATATTTCACGGTCATCTTTCTTGAAATTCAATTTCATCTTCTTTGACCGTTTCACGATTGGGCTCTGTGGTGAGGAAAAAATATATTAAAGACAGGAAATAAATAATTTAGATAATGCCTAATTATTAAGATATGGAATATTATTATTATTGGGCAACTTCTGTTATTTGCTATGTGCTGAGTGAACATATGAAAGGAAATCCAATTTAAAAGGACCAGTCATGATTGGACCTATGCATCAATATGAATCATTATACCATTATAACTGTGCAGGCATTTTTATAAATGATCTTTATATTTTGCACTTATTCTAAATTCTCTGCAGGTACTTGGCAGTTAGAAGCATGAAGCTCCTTATGAAATGGTGATGGGTTTCATGCTTAACCGGTTGCCGACCGCCGCACGACTACATACTGCGGCGGTCAGCCCCGGCCAGGCAGAGTGACGTATGGGTAAGTCACTCGCCTGTCACTGACTTGAGAGCCAATTGCGGGCGGGCGCGAGCCCGCCGCGGCTCGTTCACTGACAAGTCAGTGCGTGTGACCGGTGGACCCGATGTCCGCCGGTCACACTACGATCGCTCCGGTGAAGGTAGAAAGGCGGAGCGGCTTATGTAAACAAGCCGCCCGTCATTCTCCCTGGTGTAAAAATGAAGATCAGACGGTTCTACTATGTAGGACCGTTGATCTTTGTTTTTACACCAATAGCCATGTCCCTATACAGTTAGAATCACGCCCCTAGGACACACTTAACCCCTCCCTCTCCAATACAGTTAACCCCTTCCCTGCCAGTGTCATTTTTGCAGTAACAGTGCATATATATAGCACTGATTACTGCAGTAATGTCACTGGTAAACCCCAAAAGTGTCAAAAATGTCAGTCAAGGGTCCGATCTGTCCGCCGCAATGTCGCAGTACCGAAAAAAAATCGCAGATCGCCGCCATTACGCGTTAAAAAAAAAAACACCAAAAATGACAAAAATCTTTCCCTTTGTTAGTAAACGCGATAACTTTTGCGCAAACCAATTAAAATACGCTTTTTGCGATTTTTTTTTTTACCAAACATATGTAGCATAAAAGAAATTGGCTGAAAATGTTAAAAAATTTTGATTTTTACATTTTTTTGGGGGGGAATTTCATATAAAAAAATGTGAAAAATATTGTTATTTTTGCAAAATTGACTCTCTTTTTTTGTTTATAGCGCATGATCAAAAAATCACTCAGGTGATCAAATACCACCAAAAGAAAGCTCTGTTTGTGGGAAAAAAAGGACGTCAAATTAGTTTAGGTACAGCGTCGCACGACCGCGCAATTGTCCGTTAAAGTCACGCAGTAAAAAATCGCAAAAAACCCCCTGGTCTTTTAGCAGCCAAATCCTCCGGGGCTTAAGTGGTTAATACATGCATTACTTATAAATGGTCCACTATGGGACTGTTTTTCCATCCTAAAAGTGCAATCTATTGGATAGCAATAGGTCACGGCACTTGCATAACCCAAAAGGCAATGAAGCTTCTTATACCTGCCAGTAGGGGGCAGAATAGAGACTGCAAAACAGCAGACATAGCACAACTACAGGCGTGATCCCATTTCCTAGTCAAATACTTACAGGTTCCATGTCGTATGGTGGACGTATGTTCCCAGCTTCTAATTCGTCCCAGTTAATCACTTTGAAGAATGGTTGTTGCCGGAGATTTGTTTGTAGAAACATGCACTGTGGATTTAAAAATATATATATATATTAAAAAAATAGATCATTAACATCACAAAAAGCAATAATTAAACAATTTTATATAGCCACATTTGTAGCGCAAATTGAATCTTTGGCAAGAGTGGGGCATCTTCTTACCTCCTTTAATAAGTCCACGAGTTGCCAACTGGTATCATAGTCATCATGTAGGCGTACTAAATATTCCATATGAAGGATTATACTGCGAAAGCTTGAGTAGTCGCTGAGGTAGTCACACCATGGTTCCTTAAAGACCTGGAGAAATAGAGAAATAAAAAAAAATATATTTTTTAGCCCAGAGCATAATAAAATAAAGTTAATTATACAATATATTCATTCAACTGGTAAAGAAATTACTATGTACAGTATACATCATAACAGCAGTTGGCTGTGTCATGATGCTACAACACCAAGCAGAGGTCCAACCCCATTCTGTGGGTCTAAGCAAAGTTTCATTTTTCACCTCCTTTTATTACAATATTCAACTATTCAGCCCTTTGGACGTATCTGGTACGTCCAAAGTCTGAAGACGTTGAACAAGCTCACAGTTGTTTCTGTTTTTACCAGCCAGCTTCACCACCTTTTTATTACATTACTCAACTATTGAGCCCATTGGACACACCTGGTTTATAAGAGTGATCTAGATGGCTGTAGACCCACCCAATCACTTTTATTTGACCAACGGGTGACCCCACCCCCACCAAAGCTCCCCTTCAATGGTTCCTGGGTTCTCCAGCACCTCCTAGGAGACCCCTACTGTCTCATTGGGAGTACCTGTCACGCAAAGCTATAACGAACTGAGCTTACTAGCCCCCTTGTGATAGCAATAACATTAACCTTTCCTGGCAGTAAGATTGTTTCAGATTTTAGGTGCTGAAAGGGGTACAATTATTTTGCATGTAATTCTTAACCACTTGCCGACCGCCGCACGACTATCTACGTCGGCGGTCAGCCCCTCACAGGCAAACTAACGTAGGGCTACGTTGCTTGCTTGTGAGGGTCTAGGGAGCGAGCGCGCGCCGCCGGAGGCGCGCTCCCGCGTGGTCACGGACCCCCCCGCGCGTGTGACCAGCGGACCCGATGTCCGCCGGCCACTCGGCGATCGGCGGGGGAGAGGGAGAATGTCAGGCAGCTTGTGTAAACAAGCCACCTGTCATTCTCCTCGCTGTAAAGACACTGATCACATGGATCTACTATGTAGATCCGTTGATCAGTGTCCTTACAGCTCAAGCCACAGCCAATCACAGTAGAAAGCACGCCCCTAGGGACACACACAGCCCCTCCCTCCCAAATAAAGTTAACCCCTTCACTACCAGTGTATTTTTACAGTAACAGTGCATATATATAGCACTGATTACTGTAGAAATGTCACTGGTAACCCCAAAAGTGTCAAAAATGTTAGTCAAGGGTCCGATCTATCCGCCGCAATGTCGCAGTACCGCAAAAAAAAATCGCAGATCGCCGCCATTACGCGTTAAAAAAAAAAAACAACAAAAATGACAAAAATCTTTCCCTTTGTTAGTAAACGCGATAACTTTTGCGCAAACCAATCAAAATACGATTTTTGCGATTTTTTTTACCAAACATAGGTAGCATAAAACAAATTGGCCGAAAATGTTAAAAAATTTTGATCTTTACATTTTTTTGGGGGGGAATTTCATATAAAAAAATGTGAAAAATATTGCTATTTTTGCAAAATTGACGCTCTTTTTTTGTTTATAGCGCGTGATCAAAAAATCGCACAGGTGATCAAATACCACCAAAAGAAAGCTCTGTTTGTGGGAAAAAAAGGACTCCAAATTCGTTTAGGTACAGCGTCGCACGACCGCGCAATTGTCCGTTAAAGTCACGCAGTGCCGAATCGCAAAATACCCCCTGGTCGGAATGGGGGTAAAATCTTCCAGGGGTTAAGTGGTTAAGGACGAGCAGCCCAGACCAACTATTTACATATAATTTTTTTTTACTGTGCATTCTTCTTTATAACATCTCGGGTATGATAAAGTTTGAAACACAAAATCATAAATGATAATATAATAAATAACTATAAAAAAGTACATATATATATATATATATATATATTTGTGTGCGTGTGTATGTATATATATATATATATATATATATAGTACAGTAAAACTGCAGGCAAGGGTACTGGGGGGCAAACTAATGTCAATT
This sequence comes from Pelophylax lessonae, assembly GCF_965119305.1. Classification (NCBI taxonomy): domain Eukaryota; kingdom Metazoa; phylum Chordata; class Amphibia; order Anura; family Ranidae; genus Pelophylax; species Pelophylax lessonae. Next base: position 48,077,732 of record NC_138776.1, on the reverse strand, counting down.
TATTTTATTTAGCAATGTAATCCAATAGGATTTCAATATATCAGTGTGTTTCTGTGTTATACTTTTCAAATTTGCTGCCGGTTCCACCCCCCTGCGATGTGTCGCTCGCATGAGACGGAAGCCAGGGGACAGAGCATCAGGCGGAAGATCCGGCCGCCGTATGCTGCCGGAATACTTTGCGGTATCCCGGGGACAAGGTAAATAACCCCTCTTCCAGGATCCAGCGATTCTCCCTGGCGGTACCCCGAGTGTGGCTCGGGTTTACTGCTAATGGCACTGAGATTCCACCTCGAGCCACACTCAGGAATACCGCTAAGGAGGTTAAATAAATAGAAAATAAACAAATAAAAAGTATTAGTGCCGGTTCACACTAATACGACTTGTCAGGCGACTTGGTCAGCCTGGCAAGTTGTGCACCGTCGCGGTCCATTGAGTAGTACAGGACCGGTTCTAATAGAAAAAGGGTCCTGTACTACTTCAGGGCGACCTGGAGGCGACTTGCATAGACATTCATTTTATGAAGTCTGTGCAAGTCGCGCCGAAGTTGCGCTGCACGCGACTTCACAGGTCGCCATCTAAGTCGGAGCGACCTAGTGTGAACCGGCACTTAGAGATGTAAAATCTAAAATAAGTAAAAAAACGTAAAGTACACAAAAACAAGGTTAGGTATTTGTTTTTCGGATGAATGAATGTTAACAAATCCAAAAAACGTTATAATGAAATTAAAGAATGCATTTGTTTCATTTGGATGATGCCACATGATGCGATAGTTGTTCGGCCCCATGGGGGAACAAATTCAATTTGGATAATGAATGGATCCGAATTTCGTTCTATTCGTTAATTGAAAAAGCACATGATGCCAGTAAATATTGTCCAATCAGCTCATGCCATTTCTCTAGTGGGTTGGACAAACCAAAAATATTTGAATCCTTCCAATTCTAATCCCTCCTATTCGATAGTATATCAAATATATAGCAATCTCCTGGAAAAACTGCAAATTTTTTCTAATCCAGCCGGACCAACGGATATATGAAACAAATGCCGAAGATACAAAACAAATTACATAAACTAATCGGTCCAACGTAACGAATATGACAAAACGAAATTCTGAATTAAAGAATGCATCCGATATTTAACCGGTTGCCGACCGCCGCACGACTATATACTGCGGCGGTCAGCCCCGGGCAGGCAGAGTGACGTATGGATACGTCACTCGCCTGTCACTGACTTGAGAGCCAATTGCGGGCGGGCGCGCGCCCGCCGTGGCTCGTTCACAGACAAGTCAGTGCGTGTGACCGGCGGACTCGATGTCCGCCGGTCACACTACGATCGCTCCGGTGAAGGGAGAAAGGCGGAGCGGCTTATATAAACAAGCCGCCCGTCATTCTCCCTGGTGTAAAAATGAAGATCAGACGGTTCTACTATGTAGGACCGTTGATCTTTGTTTTTACACCAATAGCAATGTCCCTATACAGTTAGAATCACGCCCCTAGGACACACTTAACCCCTCCCTCTCCAATAAAGTTAACCACTTCCCTGCCAGTGTCATTTTTGCAGTAACAGTGCATATGTATAGCACTGATTACTGCAGTAATGTCACTGGTAACCCCAAAATTGTCAAAAATGTCAGTCAAGGGTCCGATCTGTCCACCGCAATGTAGCAGTACCGAAAAAAAATCGCAGAAAGAAATGACAAAAATCTTTCCCTTTGTTAGTAAATGCGATAACTTTTGCGCAAACCAATCAAAATCCGCTTTTTGCGATTTTTTTTTAACCAAACATATGTAGCAGAAAACAAATTGGCCGAAAATGTTAAAAAATTTTGATTTTTACATTTTTTTTGGGGAATTTCATATAAAAAAATGTGAAAAATATTGTTATTTTTGCATAATTGATGCTCTTTTTTTGTTTATAGCGCATGATCAAAAAATCGCACAGGTGATCAAATACCACCAAAAGAAAGCTCTGTTTGTGGGAAAAAAAGGACGTCAAATTCGTTTAGGTACAACGTCGCACGACCGCGCAATTGTCCGTTAAAGTCACGCAGTAAAAAATCGCAAAAAAAAACCCCTGGTCTTTTAGCAGCCAAATCCTCCGGGGCTTAAGTGGTTAATAATACAAAAGTTTCCAGCGCGCACACGTCTAATTCAAGGTATCTCATTTAATGAGAAGCTGTGAACACATTTAAAGTGTCTCCAATCATTTTGGGCACCGTAATTCTTTGCAATTTCATGGGCACATGCACTTTGCCACATGCCAAATCTTTTTTATTTTGTAAAAAAAACAGGGATTATATAGTGTTTGCGTGCACAATAATTCATTTCAATGTATTTTTTTCCTTGAAAATTTAGATTTGATAAACAAATGTCGCACAACATAAAAATTCCAACTACCATCGTTTCATTGTACTGGGCCCCTCCATCATATTCTGAAGGGTCTAAAATTGTTTTTTAGGCAAAAATGCACATTTTTACCATGAGTGCGAAAAATGAAAAAATTGCTGGTTAAGAACCTCTTTGTGGCCAGAAAAACACGACAGCACCGCCAATAAATAGACAGTGTGTGCCTTACCTCATTAATTTGAGAAGACATGGTGGCCTGGCAGAAAGGAACTCCTGTCATCTTTGCCAAACCAAAATCGATGATCTTGATATGTCCGGTACTATCCAAGAGGACGTTATACCCATGTAGGTCACTGTAAAGAAAAAGAAGAAAAGGGTGAGCAGGCTGCTATGAGATAGAACAAGGGTCTCCAAATGTTCTAAACAGGGTCCAGATTGGGCCAGATTGCTAGCCTTCAGACTTTAGGGGGGCGGTCTGCAGCCAGCGGGAAAAGAAAAGGTCCCTGCATCAGTGGGAGAAAACAATACCTCATCTTTGTCCTCAGGAACAAAAAGTGCCCCATCAGTGGTGTCAGTGGGAGTAATAGGGCCCCATCATTGGTGTCAGTGGGAGTGGTGGTACCCCATCATTGGTGGCAGTGGAAGGAATAGGGCCCAATCATTGGTGTCAGTGGAAGGAATAGGACCCAATCATTGGTGTCAGTGGGAGGAATAGTGTCTCATCATTGGTATCAGTGGGAGGAATAGTGCCCTGACTCGTGTCAGTGAGAGGAATAGTTTCCCATTATTGGTGTCAGTGGGAGGAATAGTGGCCCATCATTGGTATCAGTGGGAAGAATAGTGCTTTATCATTGGTGTCAGTGAGACCAATAGTGCCCCTTTACTGGTGTCAGTGGGAGGAATAGTGGCCCATCATTGGTATCAGTGGATGGAATAGCGCCCCATCATTGGTGTCAGTGGATGGAATAGCGCCCCATCATTGGTGTCAGTGGAAGGAATAAGGCTCCATCATTGGTGTCAGTGGGAGGGATAGTGTCCCATCATTGGTATCAGTGGGAGGAATAGTGCCCTGACTGGAGTCAGTGGGAGGAATAGTTTCCCATTATTGGTACCAGTCGGAGGAACAGTGCCCATTTACTGGTGTCAGTGGGAGGAATAGTGCCTCATCAATGGTAGCAGCGGGAAGAATAGTGCTTCATCATTGGTGTCAGTTGGAGGAATAGTGCCCCTTTACTGGTGTCAGCGGGAGGAATAGTGGCCCCATCATTGGTGTCAGTGGAAAAATAGTTCCCCATCATTAATGCCAGTGGGAGGAATAGTGGCCCCATCATCAGTGTCAGTGGAACAATAGTTCCCCATCATTAATGTCAGTGTAAAAATAGTGTCCCATCATTGATGTCAGTGGGAGGAATAGTGTCCCATCATTGCTGTCAGTGGGAGAAATATTGCCTTGCAACGGTGGAAGGACTAGCTCCCCAAGGTCTGGATAGAGGCAAGCAAAGGACCGCATCTGGCCTGCAGGTGGCAGTTTGGAGACCAAAGAGCTAGAACAATAAAATTTGGTGGCTGGATTACTTACCGATGTGCAATGCCTCTTGAATGCAGAAATTGTATGGCACACAGCAGCTCCGCAGCAATAAATCTGATGGAAAAAATAAGAAAACATTTATTAGTGAAAAAACTTGCCCTATAGTAACCTAGGTCCCCTATTAATAATACTTTATCCTAATGCTACAGGAAATAGGTATATTTTTGAAGACATGTTGTATATTGCTAAATCACTTTAACAAAATGTTGCCATATTTCAATTTTTTTAGGTCTTAGATCTATTTTGCTCTTTTATTTGGCTACAAACCCTGATGTATTTTTATTATGGAATTATTACTGTAAAGCTTTCGAAGTACTAATGGAATGACTGTTGTCCAGCTAGGAATATAACCATGTCTTCTTTGTACTAATCTCCTATGAGTTAGATCTTCCTGAATCCCATCCTATAAATAATGTCATTCAAAGCTACCCATGGATATTAGAGTATATTTTTGGAAAGATCGACCTACGATCTTAGGTCTATGAGAAATTCATGGCCCAATAGCTAGGATTATTTCACCATTTATTCCATATAGGCCATGGGTGTCCAACCTTTTGGCTTCTCTGGGCCACATTGAGTGCAGAGAAATTCTCTCGGGCCGCATATAAAATATATACTGTATTTTCTGGCGTATAAGACTACTTTTGAACCTCAAAAAAATCCCCCAAAAATGGGAGGTCGTCTTATACGCCGAGTATAATATCTCCAAGGTAACCTAAGTATAAGTATTACCGGTAGATCATGTAATAGGGGGGTCGTCTTATATGCCCAGTCGTCTTACACGCCGGAAAATACAGTACTATAGTTAAGGTATATAAGTAATAAAATGCCGTTGCGCCATTCCCGCGCTGCTGCATTCAACCCCCCCCCCCCCCCCCCCGTACTAATTTAACACAACCAGAGGATGATCAAATGAAATGGAATCAGTATACAGAGGTTTACTTCTTCTGAGAGATATTAAAGGAACACTCTAACCACCATGGCCACTTCAGTGATTCAAAGTGGTCATGGTGGTAGGAGTCAGACTCGGAAACGCTGCACATGCTCGCCTCCCCCTCCCCTCTGAGGCAGCCTTTGCCTACCGTTAGTTGGAAGCTGCTGTGGCCGTGCCCCCGACCGACTTCCTTCCTCCCCAGTAACAAAAAAAAATTGTGTCAGGGGGCAGTGGGCCGCATCTCCTGTGGTTCTGGGCCGCATGCGGCCCCCGGGCCGCAGGTTGGACATGCCTGATATAGGCAATGTTTGGCATCTCAGCTATCCTCCATTCCTATTCACTCTGCATTTTCTAATTCTAATTCCCCATCACCCCCTTAAATAAGGAGACACTATTGTGTCTCCTTATTTATATACAATTGTACATTCTACCTCCCTCCCCACTACCAATGAGCCCCATTGTATAACTTACCTTATGGTGTCAAAATCCAGAGGATTCCTGTTGTCTATGAATTCAAGCAGGGCCCCACCAGTTATATATTCCATGACAAAGAAAACGAAATTCTAGAATAAGATAAAACAGATAAAAATTATAATGCATTCATTATTCACTATGGGAGTTCATATTCAGCCCTTCACCCTTGTCTTCTCACATTTGGAGACTTTCAGGTCCGGTTTACACTTATGCGATGCGGGAAGGCTGCGAATCTGCAGCCTGTTCCAGCATCGCACACGCACCCCCGGCAGTTCACACTGCCATATGCGATACGCTGGGGGTGTCAATGTAATCTTAACGACACCCCCAGTTTGATCGCATATCGCAGTGCGATCTTGCAGTCCGCACAGGATCGGAACCGCTGTGCGATCCGATCCTGATGTGGCTGCCAAAAAGGGTCCTGTGCGAGTTTGCTGCGGGTGCGGTGCGAATTTAGCCATACAAACTGTATGGCTAAACTCGCACCGCACAGCTGATCGCATGTAATGAAGGAGCAGTGCGCTCCAACATTACATGCGAACCCCGCACTCGCACAAGTGTGAACCGGGGCTCAGTGAAAATTTAGTAACAAGTCTGTGAAGGGTCTCATTTATTCATATCATTTATAGCTAGTGTTTACATTTACTGGGCTTGTTCTGTGATGATGAAGACATTATGCTCCTTTTTCCAAGCAGCAAGAATCAAAGAACCTGCTTGGATGACCATCAAAAGCTCTTCAAGGTCCAGAGATGTATAGTAACTAAGTAGAACTACTTCACTACTGTACTTAAGTACCGAAAGGCGGTATCTGTACTTTCCTAGAGTAGAATTTTTTTCTCCTACTTCCACTTTTACTTCACTACATTTTTTCGATGATTTCAATACTTCTACTCCGATATTTTTTTTTTTGTGCTGCATAGTTACTCGTTACAATTATAAAAATTACCACTGCCAGAACAGTAGATGGCAGGTTTCACGAAGCTCAAAACATGTGTATTATCAGCGCATACGAAAATAAATGCTACTGTATGTATAAATAAAAGCTGCATTTGAAATAATAAAAAACAATATGATGTTCAAACTTTTGACTTCTTTCTTTAATAACTACATAACACAGTACTTGTACTTTTACTTTCAGTACTTGAGTAGCAAAATTTTTTAAAAAAACTACTTGTAATACTTAAAGCGGAGTTCCACCCAAAAGTGGAACTTCCGCTTTAAATAGTCCTAACCCCCTGACATGCCACATTTGGCATGTCATTTTTGTGGGGGGGGGGAGCGGGTACCTAGTTTTGACATGTACCCGCTCCTACTTCCGCTCGGAGCACCGCGGCGCCCTGAGCGGAAGTTCTCCTCTCTCCCTCCCTCCCTGCAATCTTCTGGGACATGTCAGAGGTCCCAGAAGATTGCCGGCCAATCGCGACGCAACTCGCGCATGCGCAGTGCGTACCCGGCTGTGAAGCCGCAAACTGTCACAGCCGGGTGCCCACATCAGTGATGCTGGTGCCGCAGAGCAGAGAGGGAGAAGACGGCGCATCGCTGGACCGTGGGACAGGTGAGTGTACGGTTAGGCTGGAACTCCGCTTTAAGTACAAAAAATGTTGAATACTTTAGTACTTCTACTCAAGTCACTTTTTGATCGAGCACTTGTACTTTTACTCAAGTATGGGTTTTCGAGTAATTTATACAACTCTGTCAAGGTCACAGAACCGGTCCAGTTGACTAACATGTACCAACACAGGTGATTGGAAAGTTATATGGACTAGGGGAATGTTATATTCTAATTGATTTGACCTCTTCTAAAATTCTTCCAAAATAAGTAAATGATAAAGTTACTTACGTTTTCCTGAAAAGTTGCATATAATTCTGGGAAGAGCCTGCTAACTCCCGTCACTTCCATGACTTTGCGTTCTAGCAAAGAAGTATCAAAAGGATCTGAAGATTTTCTGCATACTTTTATTGCCAGTAATTGATCAACGTCACGATGTGATGCCAGGAACACCTGAAGGAGAAAAAGTAATTGGATATTAGTAGAGTAAATCAAAGGTCGTCTCACCCACCCATGATATCTTTTTTTTGGGTTAGATGTAAATATGCCAATCACCCGATGGCTCTTTACATCTCACATGGTCTCCAGTGGTGAAATTTACCTGCCGGAGTTCCCACCTGCACCCTCCCTCTTTTCCGAAACCGTGTGTCTTGGCACAACCATAACAGGTGTTAAAGCACCAAAACTATGTGAATACAGCCTTAACCGCTTGCCAGTCCACCCCAGTTTATTTGCTGGGGCAGGTCGGCTCATACAGGCACAATCACATAACCTGTATGTCACGGCTTTCTTCCGGGTCCGCTCCCACATGCGTGCGCGGACCCAGAAGGCAGTGCTGCCAATGATTTGTAAATCTGATCACTTACCTTCGCAAACGCTCCCCATCCGAGAAGCTCATGATAATTGAAGCTTTTTACAGTCAGAATGGGACCTGTGGACTCTTTTTTCTTGATTCCTAAAAACAAAAACAAACAGAAGATTAGTTTACCTCAATCTGCATAAATTTCAATCATTTTTAATGAATTTTTCCTGGTATTGATAAAGTTAACTGAACAAGTGGAAGTTACGGGTAGTGACTACATTCTACTCAATCAATCCTATGGGTGCGCTGTATTCTGCAGGACAGAATTCAACACGGGGACTGCACTCAATTGGCCCGGGGTGATTTATTAATGGACAAGTTTTTTATAAATAAACTTATCTTAAAGGCTACGTTCACATGTGGGCGTAGCGGATCAGGGGCAGAATCACTGCGATTCTGCCCACGATCCGGAATCATTGCAAATCGCGGGACGCCTGTGCGATGCCCGTGATTTGCAATGGCATTCCAAACGCTGTGCGATGTTGCTGCGATTTTCGCCTGCCAAATCGCGGTAACATCGCGCAAACAGAACCACGGGACGCATAACGCCCAAAAAGGTACAGGAGCTTCTTTTGTGCGTCATGCGTCCCGCGATTCTGTTTGCGCGATGTTACCGCGATTTGGCAGGTGGAAATCGCAACATCGCACAGCGTTTGGGGTGCCATTGCAAATCACGGGCATCGAACAGGCATCCCGCGATTTGCAATGATTCCGAATAGTGGGCAGAATCGCAGTGATTCTGCCCGTGATCTGCTACGCCCACAGGTGAAAGTAGCCTTAAGGGTTTATTTGTTTTATAGGGCATTGTTCACTAACTGCCCACGCAACAGGAGAATTTTTTTTACTAAGCAACAACGCAAATAAAACCCCAAAAAAAGACCAAAAAGTCCACCCTGCGCATATGCAAAAAATTATATATATACATGTATATATATATATATATATATATGAATCTAAATACTGCCGCTGCTGCTCATCACCAAGTGACAAAATATAAGTACATAAATTAACACAGCGCTGAAACAGTGTGAATATAAATCTAGTGACATAAATACATTTCTTAATAAATTTCTCGCTACAGCGAGGAGGACGGTAGGACTGCTTTCCACTAGACGCCGGGGATATCATATTGTTTACTGATGAAATACATAAATTGATGAGCGTATACTATTCTTATATATTGTGAGTGTATTTCCTGGATACTTTTGATTCATTAAATTTTATTGGAACGTACTGCACCATTTGGTTTCTTTCTGCTTATATATCTACATATATGGGAAGGACATCTTGAAGGCACCAAATCCATATCCACTTGCCTAAGCCTTTTAGACTATAAGGTCTCAAGGGGTCCACACATTCTGGTAAGTGGATTCATGTGCGGGGAAGGGGGCACGTTTGGATCCACAAGTATCATTTAAGTTCACCTGAGAGCACTTTTGGATCACTCATTATTTGCACAAGAATTCTTTCACTGGACACTTGCTTTTATACAATTTGTTTGGACACTTTTCTATTCGTTTATTGGACATTTTATCATATTAGTTGTATTTAGGTCATCTTATCTTTTGAGATCACTTATTTATTGATCACTGTTTTTTTATTAAGAAAATTATTTATGTCACTAGATTTATATTCACACTGTTTCAGCGCTGTGTTAATTTATGTACTTATAACAACGGAAATAAGGCTTTTAACCACTTTACCACCGGAGGATTTTGCTGTCTTACGTCCAGGCCACTTTTTTGCGATTCGGCGCTGTGCGAGTTTAACTGACAATTGCGCGGTCGTGCGACGCCGTACCCAAACAAAATTTACGTCCTTTTTTTTCCCACAAACAGAGCTTTCTTTTGGTGGTATTTGATCACCTGTGCAATTTTTACTTTTTGCGCTATAAACAAAAATAGCGTTTATTTTGAAAAAATAACAATATTTTTAACATTTTTATATATGAAATTCCCCCCCCAAAAAAATTTAAAAATCAAAATTTTTTTACATTTTTGGCCAATTTGTTTTCTGCTACCTATGTTTGGTAAAAAAAATCACAATAAGCATATTTTGATTGGTTTGCGCAAAAGTTATTGCGTTTACTAACTAAGGGAAAGATTTATGTCATTTTTGGTGTTTTTTTTTTAACGAGTAATGGCGGCGATCTGCGATTTTTTTTGCAGGACTGCGACATTGCGGCGGACAGATCGGACCCTTGACTGACATTTTTGACACTTTTGGGGGTACCAGTGACATTTCTACAGTAATCAGTGCTATACATATGCACTGTTACTGTAAAAACGACAATGGCAGGGAAGGGGTTAATTTTATTGGAGAGGGAGGGGTTAATGTATGCCTGGTGCTTACTAACATGTGTGGGGGGAGGTGACTGAGAGACATAAGGACAGATCGCATGTTCAGCTATGCTGAACCCTGCAATCTGTCACTGTCTGTCACTTAGGAGATCCGCCCGCTCTGTTTACACAAGCGGGCGGATCTCCAAACTCGATTCCCCGACGATCGGGGAAGAGTAGCGGTGGCTCCTCCCCTGGCCCGACTCCCGCTGTGGCTGAAAGCAGCGGGAGCGCCGCCTACAAGGGGAGGAGTCCAGCGACGTAGGTCTACGTCGCTGGACGGAATCGAGCCACTTTGCCGCAGTACAGTCAACGTGACTGGTCGGCAAGTGGTTCAAAAAAGGCACCAAAAGAAGGGACTCATATGAGGAGGAACCAAAACCTACCGAGCAATGCAGGATTACAGTAGATACTTCAGGATGACCATTGAGACAGGTGGTATACTATAAGTCACTGGTCATCACTGACATTAGGGGCTATAATTAGGTAATTAGGGGTGTGCTATATAAACTCTTATTTATCAATTAGAAGTATCGAAAAACATAGAAACGTGCTGTGGGGGGGGGGGGTCTCTTGTTCAATCAACTTGTATGTTTATATTGTTCACAATACTTACCTTTTCTTCTCATTCTACGGAAAAAAGCCCTAATCCTGCTAAAGAATGACCGCTTTCTGCGCGCAGGGGTGGCATCCTGCTGGGCAGGTTGGTCAGATTCTCTGCTGGGGCGGGGCTTGTCCTCCGCAGGTTCCTCTTGGGTGGTCAGTGGAGGAAGACCCTCCTTTTCTGGAAGAACAGCACGGTCTGGAACATTGTCTGTGCCGTTGATAACTTGGGTCTTGAATCCTGAGGTGGACACAGTGTCGGTAGTATCTGTGATCTCACTCCCACTTTCTGGGATTGATGCAGTCTCTATAGGACTGCTGATCTCAATCCCATCTTTAGGCTCAGCCACAGTCTCTATAACTGTGGATTCAATCCCATCTGTCAGGGTGGACAGAGTCTCCACAATGTCTGTGGCTTTGGTGGATGAGATTGTTTCTTCTGTGTCATTCCCATTGTCTTTCGTAGCGGTGATCTCAATCCCGCTTTCTGGAATTGACACAGTCTCTGTAGTGAGCTCAAACTCCTCTGCTGAAAAATAGATACTGACTGAGCTGCTTGTGGTCTCGGTCTTGCTTGCAAGGCTGGACTCACTCTCGTAAGAGGTCTTGTTTGCAAGGCTGGACTCACTCTCGTAAGAGGTCTTGTTTGCAAGGCTGGACTCACTCTCGTAAGAGGTCTTGTTTGCAAGGCTGGACTCACTCTCGTTAGAGGTCTTGTTTGCAAGGCTGGACTCACTCTCGTAAGAGGTCTTGCTTGCAAAGTATAAAGACCAAAACATCTTTGGGTGCCCACCTACAGACATAATATTTCTATAGCTGCTGGTCTGTATTCCATCTTTTAGCTCAGTCAAAGTCTTGAGGATTGTGGATATAATCCCATCTGTCGGGGTGGGCACAATCTCCTCAATGTCTGTGGTGTCTTCTAAGGTGGACACCTTGTTTGTAGTAGCGGTGATCTCAATTCCGCTTTCTGGCATTGACACAGTCTCTGTAGAGACGCTGGTCTCTATCCCATCTTTTAGCTCAGCCACAGTCTCTACTGCTCTGGTGAGCTCCAGTTCATCTGCTGAACCATAGATACTGTCTGAGCTGGGATCACTTTCTGCTGTGGTCTCCTCAACATATTTGGAGTTGGCAGATTGGATTTCACTTTTTTGGTTCGCCTCATTGTCCGTAGTAGCAGTGATCTCAGTCCTGCTTTCTGGAATTTGCACAGTCTCTGTAGGGATGCCGATCTGTAGCCCATCTTTTGATGCAGCCACAGCCTCTACAGATGTAGTGAATTCCAGCTCCTCTGTTGTCCACTGGTGGGCACCATCTGTGTCACTGGTGGCCCCAATGTTGATTTCTGAGGCATGCACATGTTCAGTGCCGCTGGTAGCCTCAGTCTCTCTTTCTGAGGCAGACACAATGTCTTTGTCGTTGGTTGTCTCAGGAGGGATCGCATTGATTTCTGCAGAAAAAAAAAAACAATGATTAGCTTTCATTCATATTTGTTTTTCTAGACGATCAACTAGTACAGTGATGGCAAACCCTGGCAACCCAGATGTTTTGGAACTACATTTCCCATGATGCTAAACTACACTGCAGAGTGCATTAGCGTCATGGGAAATGTAGTTCCAAAACATCTGGGGTGCCAAGGTTCGCCATCACTGAACTAGTATAAACCTATACAAATAAATCACAAGACTGGCTGAACAGAATTAGAGCCCAAATGTCTGGCTGCCTTTTTCAAAATCAATTTCTGTTGGTTTTATTTTTTTTGTGTGTAAGTGTATGTATATGTATATGTATGAATGTTGTATGTAAGTGTATGTATATGTATATGTATGAATGTTGTATGTAAGTGTATGTATATGTATATGTATGAATGTTGTATGTAAGTGTATGTATATGTATGAATGTTGTATGTAAGTGTATGTATATGTATGAATGTTGTATGTAAGTGTATGTATAGCCAAAACTAGCGTAGGAAAGGGTTAAAACCCCTATTAGGTTATTTTTGCCATCTGGGTGAGGAAATTTCCCTTTTCTGCCTGTCCTGACGATGCAACGGAAAGGGAGCGGAAATCCCTACAACATGCCCCTCTTATGCAGTGGCTACCTGAACAGGTGTCCCCACTGGAAGAATAACCCTGATCCCCAATTCTGGTGACAAATCCAAAATTTTGGATCACACCTCACTTTCATAGCCACGCCCTATGCATTTCGTCACTACGACGTCATCTGGAGCGTAGTGACGAAACGCGTAGGGCGTGGCTTAGTACGTCAGTACGTCACTTCCGGTAACGGTGGTTCGGACCGGTGGAACGCGGAAGCAGCCCGGGGGACACCATACACTGAAAGTGAACTCCCTAACTGTGAGTGGATGCTAACTTTACTTTGATTTGATTATCATATACTACGCAATGGAGGCTATTTTGTGTTTCAGCGACTGAAGAAACCTGAGTCATCTGCCATAAAGCGTGCGGTAAGAATTGTTTGTACCTGGTGGAGATCCACAGGCGCAATGTGTATTATTTAAAGGCACGCAACCGAGAACTTGGTGCAATACTCCACAGGTGCACAGACTAGCACTCAGCACTTTGTATTTATGTGGCAATATGAAATGGTTTTATGCACTTTATTGATGGTTTTTAAGGATATTAGCACTAAGCACTTTGCATTTAAGTGGCGACAGTACATGGTTTACTAAAAGCACTATATGCACCATATGCACTTTCTTAAAGACGTATGGTTTTATATATTTTATCTTCACCAATACGCACATCACACACTTTTTATCTTTAATATTTTATATGTGGTAGCGCCGACACCAACAACCCTGCACTTTTTCACAAGGGTCTAAAAGACCCCAAACCCCTCCTCTGCACTTCAATGTATTCAAAATGCCGAAAACGGCATTTTTGAATACTGTCACTTTTTGAATCTGCCGCCTTTAGCAGCCGAGTAACCCGGATGTGACGTCATGGACGCCGCCTTTGGGTTACGTCATCGGAGACCCGATCGAAGCCGCTTCCGGCTTTGATCGTAACTCCATCCAGCCAGCGGACGTGCCGACTGGGTGCTCGGGTCTCCCGGTGGAACGGGAGACCCGGACAAAGCAACGGAAGGTGGTGGGAGGGGGGGGGGATGTCCTCTCCTGCTCAACGGGGTAATGATCAAGCGGCTCCCGAGCCGCATCAGTCGTTATCGCCGGAAAGTCGACCATCCGCTCTAAAATACATTAAACCACTTAAAGTCAGCCGATGTAGGTCTACGTCGCTAGACGTTAAGTGGTTAAGAAAAAAAAAAATTAAATTTTGTCTCCAAATAAGACTAAACCTGTCCAATCCAGCAATGCTACATGTAATATGAAACTGTCTGAGCTTCAAATAGGAAAGATGTTACACTGTCAGTTACCCCTTTTGCACCATCTTTCCCTCATTTTAATAGTCAGAGCAAACTTCCTTGCCAGAAGCCTGAATTGAAATTTCAGCTGGTGTGCAGAGAATGCTGTGAGTTTAATATAAAGAGGTGCCACAGCAGCTTACAGTATACAGATAATGATTTGTTTTTTTCTTGACATTTGTCTCAAAACCGTTTGAATGGTAACTTTGCTTCCAACTGTCACATCTCCTGTGCAGGTTTTACATTGATAGGAAAGCTCTGATTGGCTGCTGCTAGAATGTGCAGCTCAGCTCTGGCACCTGCATACTCCAGAGTGATAATTACATTTCTCCTGTTAGGTTACACCGACTTTCTATTTCTGGGATAATGAAGAAATATAGATGTGAGACCTCCAGGTGACAATAAAGATGTGACAGAGTTTCTAATTCCTCACCAAAAAAATACATTTTGTCTATAGATGCACTTCAACCAATTGACTATGAGCTGATAATCCCCCTTCATTCCTATGTTTCAGTGCTGTGATAGTTTGAATGACAATTACTCCATCATACAGCACTGCGCACGCATTAATTTTATATCTATTTTGGATACACAGTGAAGGGGTGTAATATAAGCCATTGGCCACCAATAGGAATAGGGGGCTATAATAAGGGGAGGGGTATATGAGCTGCTGTTCACCAATAAGAAGATACAATGTATCTCATCTAAATATAATGGATTTTGTTCAGCCAGCTTGTATATTTTATGGATCATAAAGTTTACCTTCTGGATCCCTAACTGTTTTATTCTTCTTCTTTCCACGACGGAACAGACGGCGGAAAACAGCCCTAACCTGGCCAAAGAATGGCCGACGTTTGCCCTCAGTGGTGGGATTCTGATGGGCAGGTTGGGAAGAATCTCTTCTGGGGCTGGAATTCATTTCCATGTCCTGTCTGATTTCTGAAATTTCCTCTTTGGTGGTTAATTGAGGAAAAGATTGATTCTTTTTAATTTTGCGGTTCATTTTCCAAAGAATTACCATTTCTCTAGGAGCACAAAATAACACGACCTTCTCTTTGCACTGCAATTAGAAGACTGGCTCACTGAGCCCCAGAACGTCTATATATAGCTGTGCTCCCCTTAGATCGGCCAACTGTCATTTCTAGGAAGGCTGTGATTGGCTGAGCGGTTGCTCTGTCTCTATTGGTCAGATCTGCATACAATCACTAACAGATCAGAGAGAAAGATTTCCATTTCTACCATCAGCCTACTGATATGACAAAAACAACCGGATATTTTCCCAGGTAAATAAGGGTCTCCTACCGTGATATTGTCAGCTAAATAAATATTTTTTAATGCAATCTATAGACAAAAATAAGAAAACATTTTTGTTTTTTTTTCCTATAGTGACCTGTTTTAGTTTTCAGATCCAAAGTTGGGATTTACTGACAAGAGTAACCTGGATAAGAGGATATATGATGGGGTCCTGTATGTTTTATTAAAGTTTTTTTAGGGTGTTCACCACATAGGTCCTAATAATAATCATATCCCCACTAAGCAGTGAATTCAGATCTATTTTTTTGATATTTAATAAAATATATTATATTTTTATATTATATTTATTTCTCTGTAGAGAATATGATCATTATATATATATATATATATATATATAGTACATTCAATCTGGTGTATACTGTGGGGGTGACTTGTTTTTCTCTTGTTGCTATGGGCTCTGAATGGTTGCTATGGGCTGTCTATGGACATTTAGAGGTGGTTGTATGGTGATGGATTGGTGTTGTGTAAGTTGTACACTGGGGCTATGTTATACCTAATGTATGTTGTAGAGTATAGTGTATATATTATATATATAGTATAGTGTATATATTGTATATTACACTATGGACTATACCCTGTTGCTGTGGACTTTGCATGGTTGCTGTGGACCCTACCCTGTTGTGGGCTATTCATGCATGTCTGCGTTGTTTTTAGGGTTATGGCTTTGTGTAGTGTTTCTGGTCTCTGTAACCACATACTGTGTGTGTGTATATATATATATATATATATATATATATATATACACACATACACACTTTGTACACTAGGACTATGTTATACCTATTCTGTACACAATAATACATACATATTACACTGTAGACTGCATATGGTTGCTATGGGTTACCCATGGTCCTCATGAGGTGAATGTTGACAACGCTAAGCTGCTGCTTCGTCATTTATTATGGACTTTATTTATAAAATGAAGCGAGGCATTACATAATAGAAGGTGTCATTGATTAACCACCTGCTGACCAGGCCTTTTCTGGATCTTTTTGTTTACAAATATAAATTAGTATTTTTTTCCTAGAAAATTTCTTAGAACTCCCAAACATCATATATGTTTTTTTTTTTACCAGAGCCCTTAGAGAATAAAATGACGATCGTTGCAATATTTTATGTTACACAATATTTGGGCAGCCTTGGGCAGTCTTTTCAAATATTATTCTTTTTGGAAACAGTACAATGAATTTAAAAAACAAAACACAATGGTTATCCTTTTTATTTTTGTGTAATGTGAAGGATCGTGTTACACCGAGTAAATAGATACCTAGCATGACATGATTTAAAATTGCGCACGCTCTTGGAATGGCGACAAACTGCGGTACTTAACCACTTGCCGACCGCTCACATGGAGTGTACTGCGGCAAAGTGGCTCGTTATCGTCCAGTGACGTAGACCTACATCGCTGGACTTACCCTCCTCGTGGGCGGCGCGCGCGCGCCGCCGGAGGCTTGCTCCCACTGTATTCAGACACAGCGGGAGTCGGCCCAGGGGAGGAGAGGCGGTGATCACCGCCGCTCTTCCCCGATCGTCGGGGATCGAGTGAGGAGATCCGCCTGCTTGTGTAAACAAAGCGGGCGGATCTCCTATGTGACAGACAGTCACAGATTACAGAATTCAGCATAGGTGAACCTGCGATCTGTGCACTTTCTGTTTCAGGGACTACGGTCATCAGGACTAATATATGGGTAAAATCCCCAGCAATAATAACCTGAAAGGGCTTCTAACACATCACCACTCTTTCTTAACCACTTTACCACTAAGGGCTCTTTCACACGGGCGATCCGATCAGATCCGCCTGTCAGTTTTTTAGGTGGATCTGATCGGATCCTCCATGCAGCTCTATGGGGCAGCGGATGTCAGCGGAGACACCTCCGCTGACACCCGCTCCCATCCGTATCCGTATCCGATCCTGTCCGTGAAATCCGGACGGATGGAAACCCTATCGGATGAGAGCGGACCACCTATCCGCTCTCATCCGATCCCCCATAGAGAGCAGCGGGAGCTGTGACACCTCCCTCTCTGCACTGCAAGCGAAGACGGAGCTGTCATCCGCCGGCTCTGCGGGGATCGGCGGATCGATCCCTGCTGAGCAGCACGTATCCGCCTACGGAGGCGGACCGTGTGAAAGAGCCCTAAGCCTATTTTTGACACTTTTTGTTTACAAGTTTAAATCAGTATTTTTTGCTAAAAAAAACTACTTAAATCCCCCAAACATTATATATATTTTTTAGCAAAGACTTTGGAGAAAAAAATGGCGGTCATTGCAATATTTTTTGTCACGCGGTATTTGCGCAGCGGTCTTTCAAACGCCATTTTTTTTTTTAAATTACGAAAAATCACATTTCACTGCAGTTAAAAAAAACTAAACAGTAAAGTTAGCCCATTTTTTTTGTATATTGTGAAAGATGATGTCACGCCGAGGCTGCTTCCCCGCTCCACCGGTCCGAACCACCGTTACCGGAAGTGACGTACTGACGTAATAAGCCACGCCCTATGCATTTCGTCACTACGACGTCATCTGGAGCGTAGTGACGAAACGCGTAGGGCGTGGCTTATTACGTCAGTACGTCACTTCCGGTAACGGTGGTTCGGACCGGTGGAACGCGGAAGCAGCCCGGGGGACACCATACACTGAAAGTGAACTCCCTAACTGTGAGTGGATGCTAACTTTACTTTGATTTGATTATCATATACTACGCAATGGAGGCTATTTTGTGTTTCAGCGACTGAAGAAACCTGAGTCATCTGCCATAAAGCGTGCGGTAAGCATTGTTTGTACCTGGTGGAGATCCACAGGCGCAATGTGTATTATTTAAAGGCACGCAACCGAGAACTTGGTGCAATACTACACAGGTGCACAGACTAGCACTCAGCACTTTGTATTTATGTGGCAATATGATATGGTTTTATGCACTTTATTGATGGTTTTTAAGGATATTAACACTAAGCACTTTGCATTTAAGTGGCGACAGTACATGGTTTACTAAAAGCACTATATGCACCATATGCACTTTCTTAAAGACGTATGGTTTTATATATTTTATCTTCACCAATACGCACATCACACACTTTTTATCTTTAATATTTTATATGTGGTAGCGCCGACACCAACAACCCTGCACTTTTTCACAAGGGTCTAAAAGACCCCAAACCCCTCCTCTGCACTTCAATGTATTCAAAATGCCGAAAACGGCATTTTTGAATACTGTCACTTTTTGAATCTGCCGCCTTTAGCAGCCGAGTAACCCGGATGTGACGTCATGGACGCCGCCTTTGGGTTACGTCATCGGAGACCCGATCGAAGCCGCTTCCGGCTTTGATCGTAACTCCATCCAGCCAGCGGACGTGCCGACTGGGTGCTCGGGTCTCCCGGTGGAACGGGAGACCCGGACAAAGCCACGGAAGGAGGTGGGAGGGGGGGGGACGTCCTCTCCTGCTCGCCGGGGTAATGATCGAGCGGCTCCCGAGCCGCATCAGTCGTTACCGCCGGAAAGTCGACCGTCCGCTCTAAAAAACATTAAACCACTTAAAGTCAGCCGATGTAGGTCTACGTCGCTAGACGTTAAGTGGTTAAGAAAAAAAAAATTAAATTTTGTCTCCAAATAAGACTAAACCTGTCAAATCCAGCAATGCTACATGTAATATGAAACTGTCTGAGCTTCAAATAGGAAAGATGTTACACTGTCAGTTACCCCTTTTGCATCATCTTTCCCTCATTTTAATAGTCAGAGCGAACTTCCTTGCCAGAAGCCTGAATTGAAATTTCAGCTGGTGTGCAGAGAATGCTGTGAGTTTAATATAAAGAGGTGCCACAGCAGCTTACAGTATACAGATAATGATTTTTTTTTTTTCTTGACATTTGTCTCAAAACCGTTTGAATGGTAACTTTGCTTCCAACTGTCACATCTCCTGTGCAGGTTTTACATTGATAGGAAAGCTCTGATTGGCTGCTGCTAGAATGTGCAGCTCAGCTCTGGCACCTGCATACTCCAGAGTGATAATTACATTTCTCCTGTTAGGTTACACCGACTTTCTATTTCTGGGATAATGAAGAAATATAGATGTGAGACCTCCAGCTGACAATAAAGATGTGACAGAGTTTCTAATTCCTCACCAAAAAAATACATTTTGTCTATAGATGCACTTCAACCAATTGACTATGAGCTGATAATCCCCCTTCATTCCTATGTTTCAGTGCTGTGATAGTTTGAATGACAATTACTCCATCATACAGCACTGCGCACGCATTAATTTTATATCTATTTTGGATACACAGTGAAGGGGTGTAATATAAGCCATTGGCCACCAATAGGAATAGGGAGCTATAATAAGGGGAGGGTATATGAGCTGCTGTTCACCAATAAGAAGATACAATGTATCTCATCTAAATATAATGGATTTTGTTCAGCCAGCTTGTATATTTTATGGATCATAAATTTTACCTTCTGGATCCCTAACTGTTTTATTCTTCTTCTTTCCACGACGGAACAGACGGCGGAAAACAGCCCTAACCTGGCCAAAGAATGGCCGACGTTTGCCCTCAGTGGTGGGATTCTGATGGGCAGGTTGGGAAGAATCTCTTCTGGGGCTGGAATTCATTTCCATGTCCTGTCTGATTTCTGAAATTTCCTCTTTGGTGGTTAATTGAGGAAAAGATTGATTCTTTTTAATTTTGCGGTTCATTTTCCAAAGAATTACCATTTCTCTAGGAGCACAAAATAACACGACCTTCTCTTTGCACTGCAATTAGAAGACTGGCTCACTGAGCCCCAGAACGTCTATATATAGCTGCAGCTCCCCTTAGATCGGCCAACTGTCATTTCTAGGAAGGCTGTGATTGGCTGAGCGGTTGCTCTGTCTCTATTGGTCAGATCTGCATACAATCACTAACAGATCAGAGAGAAAGATTTCCATTTCTACCATCAGCCTACTGATATGACAAAAACAACCGGATATTTTCCCAGGTAAATAAGGGCCTTGTGCTGTGATATTGTCAGCTAAAGAAATATTTTTTAATGCAATCTATAGACAAAAATAAGAAAACATTTTTGTTTTTTTTTCCTATAGTGACCTGTTTTAGTTTTCAGATCCAAAGTTGGGATTTACTGACAAGAGTAACCTGGATAAGAGGATATATGATGGGGTCCTGTATGTTTTATTAAAGTTTTTTTAGGGTGTTCACCACATAGGTCCTAATAATAATCATATCCCACTAAGCAGTGAATTCAGATCTATTTTTTTGATATTTAAAATTATATTAATAAAATATATTATATTTTTATATTATATTTATTTCTCTGTAGGGAATATGATCATTATATATATATATATATGTATTGTACATTCAATCTGGTGTATACTGTGGGGGTGACTTGTTTTTCTCTTGTTGCTATGGGCTCTGAATGGTTGCTATGAGCTGTCTATGGACATTTAGAGGTGGTTGTATGGTGATGGATTGGTGTTGTGTAAGTTGTACACTGGGGCTATGTTGTTCATATGTGTAATACATGTGTGATGTGTTTATATATATATATATATATAAATTACACTGGGGCTATGTTATACCTAATGTATGTCGTACAGTATAGTGTACATATTATATATACTTTATATATATATATATATAATCTATATATAATATATATTATTATATATATAGTATAGTGTATATATTATATATATAGCATAGTGTATATATTGTATATTACACTATGGACTATACCCTGTTGCTGTGGACTTTGCATGGTTGCTATGGACCCTACATGCTTGCTGTGGGCTATTCATGCATGTCTGCGTTGCTTTTAGGGTTATGGCTTTGTGTAGTGTTTTTGGTCTCTGTAACCACATACTGTATATATATATATATATATATATATATATATATAAATATATATATATATATATATATATATATATATATATATATATACACACATACACACTTTGTACACTAGGACTATGTTATACCTATTCTGTACACAATAATACATACATATTACACTGTAGACTGCATATGGTTGCTATGGGTTACCCATGGTCCTCATGAGGTGAATGTTGACAACGCTAAGCTGCTGCTTCCTCATTTATTATGGACTTTATTTATAAAATGAAGCGAGGCATTACATAATACAAAGTGTCATTGATTAACCACCTGCTGACCAGGCCTTTTCTGGATCTTTTTGTTTACAAATTTAAATTAGTATTTTTTTCCTAGAAAATTACTTAGAACTCCCAAACATCATATATGTTTTTTTACTAGAGTCCTTAGAGCAGGGGTCTTCAAACTATGGCCCTCCAGAAGTTCAGGAACTTCAATTCCCATCATGCCTAGTCATGTCTGTGAATGTCAGAGTTTTACAATGCCTCATGGGATGTGTAGTTCCACAACAGGTCCGTAGTTTGAGGATCCCTGCCTTAGAGAATAAAATGACGATCGTTGCAATATTTTATGTTACACAATATTTGGGCAGCCTTTGGCAGTCTTTTCAAATATTATTCTTTTTGGAAACAGTACAATGAATTTAAAAAACAAAACACAATGGTTATCCTTTTTATTTTTGTGTAATGTGAAGGATCGTGTTACACCGAGTAAATAAATATCTAGCATGACATGATTTAAAATTGCGCACGCTCTTGGAATGGCGACAAACTGCGGTACTTAACCACTTGCCGACCGCTCACATGGAGTGTACTGCGGCAAAGTGGCTAGTTATCGTCCAGTGACGTAGACCTACATCGCTGGACTTACCCTCCTCGTGGGCGGCGCGCGCGCGCCGCCGGAGGCTTGCTCCCACAGTATTCAGACACAGCGGGAGTCGGCCCAGGGGAGGAGAGGCGGTGATCACCGCCGCTCTTCCCCGATCGTCGGGGATCGAGTGAGGAGATCCGCCTGCTTGTGTAAACAAAGCGGGCGGATCTCCTATGTGACAGACAGTCACAGATTACAGAATTCAGCATAGGTGAACCTGCGATCTCTGCACTTTCTGTTTCAGGGACTACGGTCATCAGGACTAATATATGGGTAAAATCCCCAGCAATAATAACCTGAAAGGGCTTCTAACACATCACCACTCTTTCTTAACCACTTTACCACTAAGGGCTCTTTCACACGGGCGATCCGATCAGATCCGCCTGTCAGTTTTTTAGGTGGATCTGATCGGATCCTCCATGCAGCTCTATGGGGCAGCGGATGTCAGCGGAGACACCTCCGCTGACACCCGCTCCCATCCGTATCCGATCCTGTCCGTGAAATACGGACGGATGGAAACCCTATTTTTCCATCCGTTCAGTGATCGGATCGGATGAGAGCGGATAGGTGGTCCGCTCTCATCCGATCCCCCATAGAGAGCAGCGGGAGCTGTGACACCTCCCTCTCTGCACTGCAAGCGGAGACGGAGCTGTCATCCGCCGGCTCTGCGGGGATCGGCGGATCGATCCCTGCTGAGCAGCACGTATCCGCCTACGGAGGCGGACCGTGTGAAAGAGCCCTAAGCCTATTTTTGACACTTTTTGTTTACAAGTTTAAATCAGTATTTTTTGCTAAAAAAACTACTTAAATCCCCCAAACATTATATATATTTTTTAGCAAAGACTTTGGAGAAAAAAATGGCGGTCATTGCAATATTTTTTGTCACGCGGTATTTGCGCAGCGGTCTTTCAAACGCCATTTTTTTTTTTAAATTACGAAAAATCACATTTCACTGCAGTTAAAAAAAACTAAACAGTAAAGTTAGCCCATTTTTTTTGTATATTGTGAAAGATGATGTCACGCCGAGTAAATAGATACCCAACATGTTACGGTTTAAAATTGCGCACACCCGCGGAATGGCGACAAACTATGGTCAATAGAAATTTCCATAGGACACGATTTTAATTTTTTTAACGGTTACCAATTTAGAGTTAGAGTGTAGCTCTCTTTTTTTAAATTATTGCTCACGCTCTGGCGATCGCGGTGATGCCTCACATGTGTGGTTTGAACAGCGATTTAATTTGCGGTGCGACTTCCAAGTTTTCTTTCGTGCGCGAGCTAACGGCAACGGGGGCGGCTACATTTTTTTTTTTTTCCTATTTATTTTATTGTTTTTTTTCATTTTAACACAGGTTTTTTAAAAAAAATAAAAATAAATCTGATCACTTTTATTGCTGTCACAAGCAATGTAAACATCCCTTGTGACAGCAATATGCAGTGACAGGTACTCTTTATGGAGGGATCGAGGGTCTAAAAGATATAGGGGATAGGGTTGATACCAGCGCTATGGAGTTTCAGTACATTGATTGGACTGGGGTTAGTATAAACAATGTGATGTAAGCTGCCTCCAACCTACCTCTGAGGTAGTGAGCAGTGGAAAAGTGCAGGGTTGTTGGTGTCGGCGCTACCACATATAAAATATTAAAGATAAAAAAGTGTGTGATGTACGTATTGGTGCAGATAAAATATATAAAACCATACGTCTTTAAGAAAGTGCATATGGTACATATAGTGCTTTTAGTAAACCATGTACTGTCGCCACTTAAATGCAAAGTGCTTAGTGCTAATATCCTTAAAAAACAACAATAGAGTGCATAAAATGTGCTTAGTAAAACCATATCATATTGCCACATAAATACAAAGTGCTGAGTGCTAGTCTGTGCACCTGTGTAGTATTGCACCAAGTGCTCGGTTGCGTGCCTTTAAATAATACACATTGCGCCTGTGGATCTCCACCAGGTACAAACAATTCTTACCGCACGCTTTATGGCAGATGACTCAGGTTTCTTCAGTCGCTGAAACACAAAATAGCCTCCATTGCGTAGTATATGATAATCAAAGCAAAGTAAAGTTAGCATCCACTCACAGTTAGGGAGTTCACTTTCAGTGTATGGTGTCCGCCGGGCTGCTTCCGCGCTCCACCGGTCCGAACCACCGTTACCGGAAGTGACGTACTGACGTAATAAGCCACGCCCTATGCATTTCGTCACTACGACGTCATCTGGAGCGTAGTGACGAAACGCGTAGGGCGTGGCTTAGTACGTCAGTACGTCACTTCCGGTAACGGTGGTTCGGACCGGTGGAACGCGGAAGCAGCCCGGGGGACACCATACTCTGAAAGTGAACTCCCTAACTGTGAGTGGATGCTAACTTTACTTTGATTTGATTATCATATACTACGCAATGGAGGCTATTTTGTGTTTCAGCGACTGAAGAAACCTGAGTCATCTGCCATAAAGCGTGCGGTAAGCATTGTTTGTACCTGGTGGAGATCCACAGGCGCAATGTGTATTATTTAAAGGCACGCAACCGAGAACTTGGTGCAATACTACACAGGTGCACAGACTAGCACTCAGCACTTTGTATTTATGTGGCAATATGATATGGTTTTATGCACTTTATTGATGGTTTTTAAGGATATTAGCACTAAGCACTTTGCATTTAAGTGGCGACAGTACATGGTTTACTAAAAGCACTATATGCACCATATGCACTTTCTTAAAGACGTATGGTTTTATATATTTTATCTTCACCAATACGCCCATCACACACTTTTTTATCTTTAATATTTTATATATGGTAGCGCCGACACCAACAACCCTGCACTTTTTCACAAGGGTCTAAAAGACCCCAAACCCCTCCTCTGCACTTCGATGTATTCAAAATGCCGAAAACGGCATTTTTGAATACTGTCACTTTTTGAATCTGCCGCCTTTAGCAGCCGAGTAACCCGGATGTGACGTCATGGACGCCGCCTTTGGGTTACGTCATCGGAGACCCGATCGAAGCCGCTTCCGGCTTTGATCGGAACTCCATCCAGCCAGCGGACGTGCCGACTGGGTGCTCGGGTCTCCCGGTGGAACGGGAGACCCGGACAAAGCCACGGAAGGTGGTGGGAGGGGGGGGGGGGGGACGTCCTCTCCTGCTCGCCGGGGTAATGATCGAGCGGCTCCCGAGCCGCATCAGTCGTTACCGCCGGAAAGTCGACCGTCCGCTCTAAAAAACATTAAACCACTTAAAGTCAGCCGATGTAGGTCTACGTCGCTAGACGTTAAGTGGTTAAGAAAAAAAAAAATTAAATTTTGTCTCCAAATAAGACTAAACCTGTCCAATCCAGCAATGCTACATGTAATATGAAACTGTCTGAGCTTCAAATAGGAAAGATGTTACACTGTCAGTTACCCCTTTTGCACCATCTTTCCCTCATTTTAATAGTCAGAGCGAACTTCCTTGCCAGAAGCCTGAATTGAAATTTAAGCTGGTGTGCAGAGAATGCTGTGAGTTTAATATAAAGAGGTGCCACAGCAGCTTACAGTATACAGATAATGATTTTTCTTTTTTTCTTGACATTTGTCTCAAAACCGTTTGAATGGTAACTTTGCTTCCAACTGTCACATCTCCTGTGCAGGTTTTACATTGATAGGAAAGCTCTGATTGGCTGCTGCTAGAATGTGCAGCTCAGCTCTGGCACCTGCATACTCCAGAGTGATAATTACATTTCTCCTGTTAGGTTACACCGACTTTCTATTTCTGGGATAATGAAGAAATATAGATGTGAGACCTCCAGCTGACAATAAAGATGTGACAGAGTTTCTAATTCCTCACCAAAAAAATACATTTTGTCTATAGATGCACTTCAACCAATTGACTATGAGCCGGTAATCCCCCTTCATTCCTATGTTTCAGTGCTGTGATAGTTTGACTGATAATTACTCCATCATACAGCACTGCGCACCAATAGGAATAGGGAGCTATATTAAGGGGAGGGGTATATGAGCCGCTGTTCACCAATAAGAAGATACAATGAATCTCATCTAAATATAATGGATTTTGTTCAGCCAGCTTGTATATTTTATGGATCATAAACTTTACCTTCTGGATCCCTAACTGTTTTATTCTTCTTCTTTCCACGACGGAACAGACGGCGGAAAACAGCCCTAACCTGGCCAAAGAATGGCCGACGTTTGCCCTCAGTGGTGGGATTCTGATGGGCAGGTTGGGAAGAATCTCTTCTGGGGCTGGAATTAATTTCCATGTCCTGTCTGATTTCTGAAATTTCCTCTTTGGTGGTTAATTGAGGAAAAGATTGATTCTTTTTAATTTTGCGGTTCATTTTCCAAAGAATTACCATTTCTCTAGGAGCACAAAATAACACGACCTTCTCTTTGCACTGCAATTAGAAGACTGGCTCACTGAGCCCAGAACGTCTATATATAGCTGCAGCTCCCCTTAGATCGGCCAACTGTCATTTCTAGGAAGCCTGTGATTGGCTGAGCGGTTGCTCTGTCTCTATTGGTCAGATCTGCATACAATCACTAACAGATCAGAGAGAAAGATTTCCATTTCTACCATCAGCCTACTGATATGACAAAAACAACCGGATATTTTCCCAGGTAAATAAGGGCCTTGTGCTGTGATATTGTCAGCTAAATAAATATTTTTTAATGCAATCTATAGACAAAAATAAGAAAACATTTTTGTTTTTTTTTCCTATAGTGACCTGTTTTAGTTTTCAGATCCAAAGTTGGGATTTACTGACAAGAGTAACCTGGATAAGAGGATATATGATGGGGTCCTGTATGTTTTATTAAAGTTTTTTTTAGGGTGTTCACCACATAGGTCCTAATAATAATCATATCCCCACTAAGCAGTGAATTCAGATCTATTTTTTTTATATTTAAAATTATATTTAATAAAATATATTATATTTTTATATTATATTTATTTCTCTGTAGAGAATATGATCATTATATATATATATATATATATATAGTACATTCAATCTGGTGTATACTGTGGGGGTGACTTGTTTTTCTCTTGTTGCTATGGGCTCTGAATGGTTGCTATGGGCTGTCTATGGACATTTAGAGGTGGTTGTATGGTGATGGATTGGTGTTGTGTAAGTTGTACACTGGGGCTATGTTGTTCATATGTGTAATACATGTGTGATGTGTTTATATATATATATATATATATATATATATATATATATGTATGTATGTATGTATATATATATATATATAATATATATATATATATATATATATATATATATATATATATATGTATATATATAAATAAATTAAAAAAATTTATTTTTACATTTTTTGGGGGGGGAATTTCATATAAAAAAATGTGAAAAATATTGTTATATTTTTTCAAAATTGTCACTCTTTTTTTGTTTATAGCGCAAAAAGTAAAAATCGCACAGGTGATCAAATACCACCAAAAGAAAGCTCTATTTGTGGGGAAAAAAAGCACATAAATTTAATTTGGGTACAGCATCGCACGACCGCGCAATTGTCCGTTAAAGTAACACAGTGCCGAATCGCAAACTATGGCCTGGTCAGGAATGGGGTAAAATCTTCCGGTCCAAAAGCGGTTAAAAATACGCTCATTGAGAATTTTTTTGTCAAAGACATGTAGCTAAATACATTTTGATAGAAAAATAGCCTAGGCTATATACAGCGCTTGCCGCAGAAAAACAATTAAATTAATGTATGTGAACAATGTTGAAAACTTATCTTTACAGTATAAGTGAAAATACAAATCAATTAAACACATGAAAATTAATAAAAAGTTCTAAGGAATGAATTGATAAATAGATAAATAAGTCTTTTCCAGTGGTGATCAATATATGTGAATAAAATAAATGTAAAATTCAATAAATAAAGTCTTTTCAAGTGGTGATCAGGTGCAAAGTGCTTCGTGCTCAATGAATAAAAGTTTGTGACTTTCGTGACGTGGGTTCCTCTTTTCCTGTGGCTTGTGGTAGAAATAAATGACTTACCAGAATTGTTGGGTCCCATGTGCTGTATAGCACTAGGACCTACAGCGCTTGGAGGCCGTTCCGGCCGGATTGGGGATACCGGATAATCACGTCTATCTAATGTGTCATTTGAGTCAATCTATAGGGGAATTGTTGAATTACATTTTTTATATATTTTAAGTAATGAATACAGGGGGTATTATTATGAACTTATGCACATGAATATGCACTATATGCTACAAATAATATCTTGGGATTGTTATAATTTGGGGTCTAATGTTTTAGTTTAATCAATTTCATGCTATCGATCGGTATATAATAGGAATAATAACAACTGCTAGTATCTGGCTCAAATAGCGTCCTCATTACTATAACAACGTATTTGCATACGATTAATTGGATGATTGTAGGGCGGAGTGATGAGCGGTGTCTTCTGTATAAATACTAGCCAGTGCACAGTGCCTTCCTACCTTTTGAAAACGTCACAGGAAGTGACGAAACGCGTCAAGGTTGTGGAACGCACGTCAGCACGCTACTCACCACGTGGAACGCAAGCCGGAACACTCCGCTCGCCACTCTGCTAGGAGGTGTTTGTAAGCGGTTTCTTTGCCTGCAAACTTGGAGTTTGAGTCTTTCTTCGCTCCGATTTTTATGAATATTTGATGAATAAACGTTTAAAACGATAATACACTATCTGGAGCCTTTCTTTTAACCCCATATCCTGAGGATTGAGATCGGGTAAGGAGGAACCTAACCTGTATCCCACCAGGATCATCCACAAAGGGGATCCCCAATCCGACCTGAACGGCCTCCAAGCGCTGTAGGTCCTAGTGCTATACAGCACATAGGACCCAACAATTCTGGTAAGTCATTTATTTCTACCACAAGCCACAGGAAAAGAGGAATCCACATCACGAAAGTCACAAACTTTTATTCATTGAGCACGAAGCACTTTGCACCTGATCACCACTTGAAAAGACTTTATTTATTGAATTTTACATTTATTTTATTCACATATATTGATCACCACTGGAAAAGACATCTATTTATCAATTCTTCTGAACTTTTTATTAATTTTCATGTGTTTAATTGATTTGTATTTTCACTTATACTGTAAAGATACGTTTTCAACATTGTTCACATACATTAAGTTAATTGTTTTTCTGCGGCAAGCGCTGTATATAGCCTAGGCTATTTTTCTATCATCCATTTTAAATCTACAGCTGCTGCCACACAATATATATTTTTATATTTATATCTCACTGATTACACACATATTATATTTTTATCTTATATTTAAACAAAACCTTTTCCGAGGCGCGAGGGCGATACACTAGTATAGTGTTATCTTTTTTCTATCTAAATACATTTTGGCCTAAATATATGACAAAAATTTAATATATTGGACATTTTTTAACTGTCAAAGTAGAAAAATTTTGTTATTTTTTCAAAATTGTCGCTATTTTTTTATTAATATCGCAAAAAATGAAAAGTGCAGAGGTGATCAAATACCACCAAAAGAAAGCTCTGTTTGTGGGAAAAAAAGGACCTAAATTTAGTTTGGGTACGGTGTTGCATGACCGCGCAATTGTCAGTTAAAGTCGCACAGTGCCGAATCGCAAAAAGTGGCCTGGACGTAAAGCAGGAAAATCCTCCGTTCCTAAAGTGGTCAAAAATCTCCATAGGCAACACTTTAAAAATGTTATAGGTTACCTGTTTAGAGTTACAGAGGAGTTCTAGTGCTAGAATTATTTCTCTCGCTCCCAATAATCGTGGCAATACCGCACATGTGTGGTTTGAAAACCATTTACATATGTCCGCGCGACTTACGTATGCGTTCGCTTCTGTGTGTGAGCACGGAGGGATGGGGCATTTTAAATTTTTTGTTTCTTATTTTATTTTACTTTTTATTTTTACACTGTCCCTTAATTAATTAATTAATTTATTTATTTATTATCACTTTTTTTTTCCTATTACAAGCAATGGAAACATTCCTTGTATAGAAATAAGGATGACAGGTCCTCTTTATGGAGAGATCTGGGGACAAAAAGACCCCAGATCTCTCATTAACCATTAAAATCATATTTATTTTGCATAATGGCTTAAATCCTGAGAATCAGAAGTGACGAAAGACATCACTCAAGTCCTCCAAGGGCGTAAAGATGAGTGGCGGCCATCGTTGCCTTACTTGACTTCCTGCCCAGAAAACGACCGCATCGGATCGCTCCTGGGTTTTACTGATTGCTCCAGTAAACTCATGAACAATCGGAAAGCGGCAGGAGGGAGGGGAGGGGGGACACCGCTGTTTCTATAAGTGATCCCGTGGCAAAATGCGTTTTTTTTTGGAAAGGGTAAGGAACTTAATTTAGTCCTGCAACAGACTGCTTTTTACGTGTAATAGACATCGATAGACCCACACCAAAAACACAAGTGCTGCATTTTTTACCCTTTTTGTATCTGTTTTGCATTTTTTTTTTTTGCTAATAGGAAAGTATGACAGTTGTGTTCATGTAGTGCAATTTTAATGCTACTTGTGTACCAGAGAGTGTAAAGACGCATCAAGGTTGCATCAAAGTCACACTACATGAACAGAACTGTCATCGTTTCCTATTAGCAAAGAAACAAATGCAAAACACATCAAAAACTGTCATTCAAAAACGCAAAATGTACCGCAAAATGTGTCAGAAAAACACATCAACCGCAACCTGCATGGATATGATCCTAACCTTAGTGTACAGTATAATGTGCAGGACAACTCCAAACTCCGGACAATTATCCTGACACTGCCTCATAATGAACAGGGAGGGTTTTGGTGTAGTTATGGGACCCCGTATATTATACAAAGTCCTAATATCTCCATATGATGGGGTACCCCGTATATTATACACAGTTGTAATATCTCAATATGATGGGGTATCCCATATATTATACACAGTCCTGGTATTTCCATATGATGGTGACCCCATATATTATACACAGTTGGTGTTGAGCTGAACACTTCAAAAGTTCTGCCCCGAGGCACAAACTCTGTTAAAGTCTATGGGATCTGAACATGAAAAATCAAAAGTCCCCATTTTAAAGGCTTATTGGCCATAAAATGAGTATGGGGGTTGGTTACTGCCCTGGGGGACATGTATCAATGCAAAAAAAACTTCTTTAAATATAGTGATGTCCCAAGAGGGCAAGGCCACCAGGTGACATCACCAGGTGGCCCTGCCCCTTACCTATTTAAGAACTGTCACCCATGCAGAGCAGGCGTTCGGCGGTCAGCCTTCCTTGCGGGCAGAGTTTTTTTTTTCTTTTTGCGAGACTGGCGGTGCGGCAGGCATTGTGATTGACAATGAATCTACATGGGGGGGGGGGGGGGCATTGTTTTTTTTATTTTTTTTACTAAAGAAATTGTCAAAAACTGCGTTTTTGGGGGCTTCCGGATTCCGATAAGCCCCCTGGCAGCAGACCATTCAAAACCACTGGCCAGGATTGTGGGGAAGATGCCCTTGTCCCCATCAACATGGGGAAAAGGTGCTCCAAAGCACCCCCCAAATGTTGAGGGCATGTGGCATGGTTCAGGGGGGGGTGTTCACTCGTCCCCCTCCTTTCCTGACCTGCCAGGCTGCTTTCCCGGATAAGGGTTTGGTATAAATTTTGTGGGGGACTCCAAATGGGCACACTGGGCAGTTGCCCGGGGACCCCAGTTGCCCAGTGACCCAGCCAAGCATTAGTCCTGATTCCCGTGTGCATCCCATCTGCGAATGTAGCAGGTGGCAAGCGTCTGTCATCCCTGCGCTGCTGTCAGGCCACTTGGGCCATGGAGGGGGAGCCCACAACTGCAGGAATGCCTGTCCGCCTCCACGGGAACAGGCACACACAGGACAGTCGAGTCTGACTCCCGTCACCCAGTGTTGCCAACCGCCCATAGATTTACGGACAGCCCGTAAAATCAGGGCACTTTTCTCCGGCCCGTAAATGCCCGTAGCAGGAGAAAAGTGCCAGTAAATCTACAGCGGCGGTGGCAAGGTCAGAACTGCGCATGTGCGGCGCGCAGTTCCGGAGATTCCCGAGTTCTCTCGGACTCGCAGAGAAGAGATGCAGACTCGCACTGCACCTGCGCCCGCCCCTGCCTTCGCCCCCGCCGTCATTCAAGTCTTCCCGCCGGCCGCCAGGCGCCACTGCGCCAGTGACAGTGTGGAGTGTGGTGGAGTGGAGTCAGTGGACAGAGACTAGAAGATGCTGCTGGACGGATCACGGATGGTGGAGTGGACAGAGCAGACTGTGACAGCAGAGCAGAGGACGAGCACAGAAGAGCAGAGGAATAGTGCAGGCTCACAGCGCCCAATCAAATTTCAGTTTGCCTAAACAAATTCTGGTCAGCATCCTTACCTTTTGCAATAATCAGTATTTGTGTTGAAATGTAAATGCTGTGTTTATTTTCCAGAATGCTGGAAAATCATTTCAATTGAACCCGCTTTCCTAGTCAGCGGTGTTCATGCGTTCTTGTATACTACAAACAATAGAGAGGAACTCCAACCAAACAAAGCATTGTAAATAGATTTTCCATCCGCCATACTGTATATAGTCTGTAGGGTGACACCACTAGTCTGAGCCTGCAACTCTGAAACCTCCCTATCACCTCCCCACCTCCAGTCCATAACATTGTCCTCCCTTACCTTTCCTTTACCTGTAAGCTTATTAACCACCTCTCCTGATGCCTGAAACATGTTGTGGTGACATCATTG
Source organism: Pelophylax lessonae (assembly GCF_965119305.1). Lineage (NCBI taxonomy): Eukaryota > Metazoa > Chordata > Amphibia > Anura > Ranidae > Pelophylax > Pelophylax lessonae. Next base: position 48,044,861 of record NC_138776.1, on the reverse strand, counting down.
TGAAATGCAATACACAATCTCAGCCTAATCGAGTTCTGCATAGTTATAAAAGCAGCATTTCTGATAGATATTATACATTTTTGAATATTCCTTCATAATATTTACAGGGGGCCAGCAGAGGGTGGTGTTGGGGGATTTAGGCGGGCATAACCCAATTTGCTTATCGTTATAAGGATATCTTGCGATGTCTAGAATGTTGGTCACATGACCTAAAGCCACCATCATGTCACGTATCCGTATCATTTTCAATGACTGACAGCTGAAGTTGGCACCTGAAGACATAGCTGCCATGGCATTGGTCATGTGACCTTGAGCGAGTAAACAAGATATCAGTGACCTTGGTATATTGTGGCAACAATAGATAGGTAATTCTAACAGATTATTTTCTGTCCATTTAACCACTTAAGCCCCGGAGGATTTGGCTGGTAAACGACCAGGGGCTATTTTGCGATTCGGCACTGCGTGACTTTAACGGACAATTGCGCGGTCGTGCGACGCTGTACCTAAACGAATTTGGCGTCCTTTTTTTCCCACAAACAGAGCTTTCTTTTGGCGGTATTTGATCACCTGTGCGATTTTTTGATCACGCGCTATAAACAAAAAAAGAGCGTCAATTTTGCAAAAATAGCAATATTTTTCCCTTTTTTTTATATGAAATTCCCCCCAAAAAAAATGTAAAAATCAAAATTTTTTAACATTTTCGGCCAATTTGTTTTATGCTACCTATGTTTGGTAAAAAAAATCACAAAAAGCGTATTTTGATTGGTTTGCGCAAAAGTTATTGCGTTTAATGACTAAGGGAAAGATTTTTGTCATTTTTGTTGTTTTTTTTTAACGCGTAATGGTGGCGATCTGCGATTTTTTTTGCGGTACTGCGACATTGGGGCGGACAGATCGGACCCTTGACTGACATTTTTGACACTTTTGGGGTTACCAGTGACATTTCTACAGTAATCAGTGCTATATATATGCACTGTTACTGTAAAAATACACTGGTAGTGAAGGGGTTAACTTTATTTGAGAGGGAGGGGCTGTGTGTGTCCCTAGGGGCGTGATTCTTACTGTGATTGGCTGTGGCTTCAGCTGTATGCAGAGTGATCAACGGATCTACATAGTAGATCCATATGATCAGCTCTCATACAGAGGGGAGAATGACAGGTGGCTTGTTTACACAAGCTGCCTGACTTTCTCCCTCTCCCCCGCCGATCGCAGAGTGGCCGGCGGACATCGGGTCCGCCAGTCACACGCGCGGGGGGGTCCGTGACCACGCGGGAGCGGGAGCGCGCCTCCGGCGGCGCGCGCTCGCTCCCTAGACCCTCACAAGCTAGTGACGTAGCCCTACGTCACTTTGCCTGTGAGGGACTGACCGCCGACGTAGATCGGCGTGCGGCGGTCGGCAAGTGGTTAAAGTGGATCCTGCTTTTGACTTCAGGCCCTTAAATGAAGTGGACTAAACGATTATTTTTCATGTTTGCCTGGAGCTGTGCCTTAAGCAGCCATAAGCACAGTCTCTGACCACCTCCTGTACCATGTCCGCAGTCTCTGACCACCTCCTGTACCATGTCCGCAGTCTCTGACCACCTCCTGTACCATGTCCGCAGTCTCTGACCATCTCTTGTCTTTTATCATGTCTGCAGGGGAGTCTGCAGAGGAGTCAAGAGTGAGAGCGCCGCCGGGATGGGGGTCACAGGAGAAGTCAGATGTGTGGGGCCTGCGGAGTGGAGACCAGAGCCGTCTGACTGAGCCCTGCACAGTGCACCTGAGAGGAGGTCAGTGACAGCGCCGCCAGACCAGTCTGATGGGGGGGTCACTGATGTAAGGGGGCACTGATATAAAGATCCCTCTATATTTGTAACCCCCCCCATATCTTAATGTAGTCACTCTGTGGAACCCACCCACCACAGTGTCCCAGCAAGCCAGCCACCCACCACAGTGTTCCAGCAAGCAAGCCACCCACAACAGGGTGACACCAAGCCAGCCACCCACCACAGTGTTCCAGCAAGCCAGCCGCCCACCACAGTGTTCCAGAAAGCAAGCCACCCACAACAGGGTGACACCAATCCAGCCACCCACCACAGTATTTCAGCAAGCCAGCCACCCACCACAGTGTTCCACCAAGCCAGTCACCCACAACAGGGTGACCCCAAGCCAGCCACCCACACAACAGGGTGGTAACTGATAACCAGCTATTTACAATAGTGTTTGACTCAGGATTTAAGTGGTTGATGTCCATACTTGAGGGTCGTTGACATAGTAAGGCTATGTTGAAACCAGAGAATGCTGGCAACTCACTCTCATTGAAGACTGACTGCTGGTCAGGACAAACAGAGTCAGACGAGTCACTACTGATTCTTACATGCCACTTCATTGACAGTGGATGGACAAAAAGGCAATTGGTGTTGAATACAAAAGTGATGCAAGGATCCCACACTGAGTACAGTAGAGAAATTTTTCTAGGCATGCTTGAAGACTGGGGAATTAACAAAGACCGAGTGATGCTTGTGCTACTTCGAGACAGTGGAGCAAACCTGCGGAAAGGAATGAGGCTTGCTGAAATGTCATACCTCAGTGTCATGGCACACAACACCCTCCAACCTTCAAATGATGGTCTCTCAGGCCAAAGAGCTTTGATTGATATATGTTTGAAGAAGCATGAACAGATTAAAAATGTTGTGCTTGCAAGTCTTTTGAATCCTCAATACAAGAACCATGCTTTCTCTTCTGATGATGTATTGGCAAAGGCAAAACAATGGCTGACAGAAGATATTCAACAGGAGGTGCAGGAGGTTCCTGCAGAAAAGACAAGTCCTCACTATTTTTATAATATGAAAGAGCAGCGTGCTGCAAAAACAGAAAAATGTCCAAAAACACGTCTACGTCAACGAACAGAAGAGAATCTTCTTCATCGTGGTCGAATTGATCAGGACATTTTCAGTGTTTTAATGGGGCCTCATGCGGAGGATTCAATTTCTTCTGAATCTGCAATAATGAGCCTGGATGATGAACTTCATTTCTATTTGAAAGAACCAGTAATTGACAGAAGAAGTGATCCTCTTCAGTGGTGGAAAGAAAATGAGGCACGCTACAAAAGACTTGCTTCCCATGCTAGAAGATACCTCTCTCTCTCTCTCTGCTCCTCTGTCCTGCTCTCCTCCTAAACATATTTATGAAGAAGTGCCAGCATTATATCAACAAAACAGAAGCCCTTTAACAGGTGAACATGAACATGCAGAAATGTTCTGCTTTCTGCAGTATAATATTGTTCTACTTAACTGGGAGTATTGAAAAGAGTAATGTCCACTCAAATCCACTGTCTAGCTGTTGTCTAGCTTTTTTTCTATGCAAGGAAAAAACAAAACAAAAAAAAAAACAGCATTTTTGGTTGCACATGATTGGATGACGGAAGTCAGCAGAGTTCCCTCTCATTTACTAAGTTCTGGAGCAACTGCACTTTGCAGAGTTTGGAGATTAATTCAGTAATACCGCAGGTAGCGGCCAATTTATTGCACTTTATTTATTTATTACACATATTGCACAATTGTTGTATTCATATGATGTGAGTATATATAATTTGTATTATTGAAATAGGGTGACTTACACGTAAGAGGATTACTGCACTGCTGTTTATGGTGTTTAGAATACATATTAGCCTTGATGAAGAATAGGATATTATTGGCATGAATTACATTTTTTTTTTTGCTGGTTATTAGTAATTTGCAATTAAATACATTTTTATTCTAATATCATTTTTCAGTATTATTATTATCATTAGTAGTATTTTGGCATAAACGACATCATATTTTTTTTATTGGCACTAGTAAGTTGCAAATATATATATTTTTTTACTGTAGTATTATTTTGCACTATTGTCATTATACGAAATGATTATCATCATCATTATACTCACTAATAATATTATTATTTGATTCGCATGAATTCATATTTTTGTTATTTTGTTTTTTGTTTTTTTACTGGTACTAGTAGTATTTTGCAAAATAATACGTTTTTATTTTTTAATTATTTTGCAGTAATGTAACGGTAAGATTATTATTATTAGTATTGGGCCCTGAAGAGTCAGTGTACAGTGTGCAGTGTACAGAGTTAAGAGTTGCAGCAGCACAAGTAGTGACAAGGAGCTATCTCAGCCAGTGAAGGGCTGGAGGGAGCTGTTCAGTGACTTTTGAGCTAAATTGAGTGTCAGGACTCAAGAGTTCTACAGTCCTGGAACTTCTGAGTTAACAAACGAGTTAAAATCTAGGTTCCAGCACTAATTCAGCCAAGCAGTATTTGCAAGTGTCAGGAAGCGCTGTTCGGCATTCAGCTGGCGCCAAAGCAGCGCTACTGGGCATTTTGGTCATTGTCTCAGTTCTCACACCTGGGTTCACAACTTAAATGTGTTGGGAGTGTTACCTGTACTAATGGCAGACCCACCTCAGGCCCAAGGCCTGGAAACATTGCTACATGAGAATCACAATTTTTTTGCTTAAAATAAAGATCACGATTCTCAGGGTAACATCAATTTTCACATTATACAAAAATATTGGGTTAACTTTACTGTTTCATTTTTTTTTTAATTCGTTGAGGTGCATTTTTTTCCCAAAAATTTTAGTTTGAAAGACTGCTGCTGCGCAAATACAGTATGCCATAAAATATTGCAACGACCGCCATTTTATTCTCTGGGGTCTCTGCTAAAAAAAAATATATATAATTTTTTGGGGGTTCTAAGTAATTTTTTTTTAACTTTTGTAAGTAACAAATGTCAGGAAACAGCTCAGTCTTTAAAGAGGTTGTAAACCTCCAAAAAAGACAAAGGCATAATGAGCTAGTATGCATCGCACACCCATTATGAAATCCTTACCTTAGAACCAAGCCCCCATCACCCGCCCACTTTCCACTGACACGGTTGTTATGTTCACCCTTCTTTCTTCCGAGTTTGCGTCCTCCTGCCATCTGATTGACGTCAGCATGTCGCAGACCCGATGCGTTTCGTCACAGATGACGTCGTCCTGGGGGAACGTTGTTTGTATAGCTGGCCGGCTTATTTTATGCCTTTGAGGACTATGATTTTGTAAGTGCAATCTTTTTTAATCACAATAAAATATCATAGGTTTACGCTATGGGGCATTTGTTATATCTTTTGGGGATCATTATCCTTTGAAAAGTTGCCCATTACCTGGAGAACTACAGAGGAGAAGTTTCGTCCTCCATATAGGATACCACGGCTTATGTTTGGTTATATCCCCAGCACTGTGGACCCTTGTGGTCTTTATTTCTGGTAAGCAGGTTATATGAGCAGTGGTGGATACTGCTTTTGGTGGTGGAAACTTCACTCTTCTACATTTTCAGTCCATTGGTCAATTATATGGTCGGAAACTCACCTAGTCACTATTTGTTGAACTATCACTGATGTTCACTTTCAATTAAGAGCTTAAAGCCTACTAACAAGCCGAAGATCGTCAGATCGGTCGTCGGACGAAAATTCCCTGCCGATTTTCGACGCGCGTGTACGAGGCTTTAGTTTCCTGGCTCTATTGTGCTATATTTATTTATTTTAAAAAATGTTCCTGTCTCTATGCATTGATAATATACATGTCAATTATTATATCATTTCACTATTAGCGCAACTTCGTTTTTAGTTTATGTTTGTTTAGTGTATATCTCACTTTTAAATTGCAGCTTCGTATTGCTTATTTAGCATAGTTTATTTTGTGTGATTATTCTATCCAAGTTATAGCCCTCAATAAAAAAAAAAAAAACAAAGTCACGGACTGTTCTCCGACTCCGGAGTGCCTGTGGAAATTCAGTGTGCCTGGCTGTGCAGGGTGGGGGATCCCAGGTTCTTGCGGCTCCTTAGGGGGTGCGCTACAATGGAATGCGGCAAAAAGCTCCATTAGCTACTTTACCACGTTTGTCACACATAGGGCCGCCCACTGAAAGGAAAACAATGTCAAATATGCTGAATGGGACCCAAAGCCCTAAAAACGCACTCATCCTTTCAGTTCAGGCCATAAGTAAAGATAAAAAGGAACGGGAACGTGCCGTGTCGGAGTTGGCAGGCAGATCGGAGGAGCCAGCCAAGGTTTTCTTGGAAAGGTTTCCCAATTGTCTGTCGTTGTAGTAACATCATGCAAACCTCTGAGGTTTTGCATCTTGTGTAGCATGGAAAACTGCGGCTGTCCGCAGCGTCTTAATGGAGAATCCTCAGAGCAGCAAAAAATACTGGCGTTTTATGGCACAGATTTTCCCTTTTTTTGCTTTAATATATTTAATCCCTTGTCTACCAACGAACATTTAACCACTTTACCACCGGAGGATTTTGCTGTCTTACGTCTGGGCCACTTTTTGCGATTCGGCACTGTGCGAATTTAACTGACAATTGCGCGGTCATGCAACGCCGTACCCAAATGAAATCTACGTCCTTTTTTCCCCACAAACAGAGCTTTCTTTTGGTGGTATTTGATCACCTGTGCAATTTTTACTTTTTGCGCTATAAACAAAAAAGTGCGACAATTTTGAAAAAATAACAATATTTTTCACATTTTTTTATATGAAATTCCCCCCCAAAAAAATGTAAAAATCAAATGTTTTTATCATTTTAGGCCAATTTGTTTTCGGCTACATATTTTTGGTAAAAAAAATCGCAATAAGCGTATTTTGATTGGTTTGCGCAAAAGTTATTGCGTTTACTAACTAAGGGAAAGATTTCTGTAGTTTTTGGTGTTTTTTTTTTTTAAACGAGTAATGGCGGCGATCTGCGATTTTTTTTGCGGGACTGCGACATTGCAGCGGACAGATCGGACCCTTGACTGACATTTTTGACACTTTTGGGGGTACCGGTGACATTACTACAGTAATCAGTGCTATACATATGCACTGTTACTGTAAAAATGACACTGGCAGGGAAGGGGATAATTTTTATTGGAGAGGGAGGGGTTAATGTATGCCTGGTGCTTACTGACAAGTGTGGGGGGAGGTGACTGAGTGACACAGGGACAGATCGCAGGTTCAGCTATGCTGAACCCTGCAATCTGACACTGCCTGTCACTTAGGAGATCCGCCCGCTTTGTTTACACAAGCGAGCGGATCTCCAGACTCGATTCCCCGACGATCGGGGAAGAGCGGCGGTGATCACCGCCGCTCCTCCCCTGGCCCGACTCCCCGCTGTTACTGAATACAGCGGGAGCGAGCCTCCGGCGGCGCGCGCGCCGCCGAGAAGGGGGAGTGTCTGACCTACAAGAGCCACTTTGCTGCAGTAGAGCTCTAGTGAGCAGCGGTAAAGTGGTTAAAAACGGCAAGTGGCTAAATCAATTTTTTGAGAGATTTGCATGCGATTTTGCGTGTCACATAGGGCCAGCCCATTAACTTGAATGGGCCGCTCTGTGCGCGTTTGTTGCCCAGAAAGAAGCTCCTGCTCTTTTTCAGGGAACAAGCTTCACATGATTTTTAAAGGCGCGGCTTGCCGCTATTGCCGTGCGATCCTGTTACACGACTTTTGTGGCAGAATCACATTTGGGGTGCCATCTGTGCCAGGACAAGGTCATCCAGCACCCAGGGCAAAGATGCCAAACTGCACCCCCTCCTTCCCTTAGTGTAGGGCATTCCTGAAACAAACCATTGCACCCAGGGCCGCCGTTCCCTCCTGCCCACCCCTTGTCGCAGCCCTGGTTGGCATTGAGGGATAATGGCACCCAATTGTGTGTTGTGCATCGTGCAGCAATCAGTGGAATCATGGGCAGAATCTGTAAAAAAGTACCACTTAAAAGAAGCGTACTCCCCACGCCTAGGATTTAGTGTGTATTAAATGTGTAAAATAATTTAGTGACAGATTATACAATAAATAAATAAATAAATACAGAAGCAGCAGTAGTATGGGAAATCATAAAAGGAAAAATAGTCCTAAAATTAAGACTATCTACAGCGCTTGCTGGAAACAGTATAAATATATGCAATATTCTTACTAATATAGGTGCAAAATGTGCAAAATATTGTGCCAATTAATTAATCCAAAATTAATCAATTCATAAATGTATCAAAAAAGTCAATCTCCAAAGTGCAAAATCAAAAAAGTCATGAAAACCAATGTTCAGTGTTTGTTCCTTTTCCTGGGAACTGTGCAAGTGCTCACAAAATTCAATGAGTGACAAATAAAGTGCAGGTGCTGGGTGCCTTCTTCCCGTGCAACAATTTATAAATTGGGTGACTTACCGAATATAGTGGGCCTCATATACCTTATAGTATTGCGGCCAATCTCACTTGTTGGTAAGTCCCCTTTAAGATCCTCCTGTGCCGATGGTGGTTTTCTTCCTTACCCTTCCATAAGGCAGCTCATGGTGTAGGATTTAAAAGGATAAAAAGCTCCAGATAGTCAAAGGGTTTGAAAACGTCACCGGATGTGACGAAACGCGTCAGCACATGGTCCGCACAACGTGATACGTGACCCATTTGGAACGCAAGCCGGAATTACCTCCGCTTGCCACTCTGCATGGTACTGTTTGATTGTCACGGATACTACCATAGAGGGATTCTTGCGGGATCCGACCAAACTGGTAGCTGATACACTTTTTATTTGAATAAACCGCTTTATAAACAATAATACACTATCTGGAGCTTTTTATCCTTTTAAATCCTACACCATGAGCTGCCTTATGGAAGGGTAAGGAAGAAAACCACCATCGGCACAGGAGGATCCTAAAGGGGACTTACCAACAAGTGAGATTGGCCGCAATACTATAAGGTATATGAGGCCCAGTATATTCGGTAAGTCACCCAATTTATAAATTGTTGCACGGGAAGAAGGCACCCAGCACCTGCACTTTATTTGTCACTCATTGAATTTTGTGGGCAGAATCTGCCTACAATTCAGAATCACAATGTGTGGGTGGAGCCTATGAGCCGGTGAAAGGCTTTCCGTTAAAAGTAATCCAGGTGGATTTAGAGCTACTCAACCACGTTTATGGGGCTCTCAAAGTGTGTACCCCCCACCCACCCCCATCCCGACGGTAGTTTCCAGGCTTGGGGAATGTCCATTCCTCGATCCCTTTTACGAATAATGACCTCAGAAGTGTTTTTATGTCACTTCCGGGGTCACAGCTGCCACTCTATGGTGTAGCCAATGATGCGGCTATTCAAGCACAATCTGTGTTTGAATAGCTGCACAGCAGGGCAGGGAAGACACTGGGGGTCTAATTCCCCAATGTCTCCATAAAGAGTATCTGTCACCTGCATCATATATAGAGGCTTGTTAGCAATAAAGTAACAAAAAATAAAAAAAAATTTAGTGTAGGGCAAGCATGTGTATGTAAACATTGATTGCACTAGACATATGAGGAATCGTAGCGTTGTTGTCGGAGTCGGAGTGAGAGCAATATGCTAGGTAGGTCCATAATTAATAGCTACCTCTAAACTGATAACCTGTAAAAGCTTTTAACTACTTGACCCCTGGAAGATTTACCCCCCTTTATGACTAGGCCCTTTTTTGCGATATGGCACTGCATTACATTGACAATTGCGCGGTCATGCAAGACTGTACTTTATTTAATTTATGTCCTTCTTTTCCCACAAATAGAGCTTTCTTTTGGTGGTATTTGATCACCTCTGCTTTTTTTTTTTGCGCTATAAAGAAAAAAAGACTAACAGTTTTGGAAAAAAAAAACTATATTTTTTACTTTCTGCTATAAAACATAGCCAATAAAAATATATATAAAATATATAATAATATTTATAATAATAATGATGATGCTAGTATGTTATGCTGTAGACTTCCCCTCCTGTATGAAGTCACTCCATATAACACAATACAGTATACATCAGGTTGTGCCCACACTAGAGATGGCCGGGCAGGGCTCAGTGACGTCAGTGCGGTGCGCGGCCGGGCCGGGCAGAGGGGGAGCGGCATGCTCCACACATGAGCCGGGAGGTGAGCGGAGGAGGACGGAGAGGTGAGTTGTCTATGTGAATACATTGTATGGGGGGGAGGTTGGGTACTCTGCTCTCCCAGCGCCTGGTGTCATTGTCTATAGAGAGCTGTGTGTGTGCGGCATCTCTATACCGTCACCTCCCCCCCCCCCCCTCCTCCATAGAGCTGTGTGTGGGTATTAATAGCCCGGAGATAAGCCGATCATCTGCTGTGCGGACCCGGGGGTGACCTTGGAGCGGCCGATCCCCCCCCCCCCCCCCCCCATAGAGGATCCATTATCTTCTTCCATCATCTCCCTGAGATCAGAGAGGCCCGATCCGTACATCCCATGACAGGTCACAGAGGAGGTGACAGACCCCTTCCTTCCCTGCACCATTCTACCATCCACAGTCCCTGTGTGTCCGATCTCTATACATCTCTTCTATCACACTGTCACCTCCTCTCTACAGCTCATGTGTCATGACAGGTCCTCATGTGTCATGACGGGTCCTCATGTGTCATGACAGGTCCTCATTTGTCATGACAGACAGGTCCTCATTTGTCATGACAGACAGGTCCTCATTTGTCATGACAGACAGGTCCTCATGTGTCATGACAGACAGGTCCTCATTTGTCATGACAGACAGGTCCTCATTTGTCATGACAGACAGGTCCTCATTTGTCATGACAGACAGGTCCTCATGTGTCATGACAGGTCCTCATGTGTCATGACAGGTCCTCATGTGTCATGACAGGTCCTCGTGTGTCATGACAGGTCCTCGTGTGTCATGACAGGTCCTCGTGTGTCATGACAGGTCCTCATGTGTCATGACAGGTCCTCATGTGTCATGACAGACAGGTCCTCATGTGTCATGACAGACAGGTCCTCTTGTGTCATGACAGACAGGTCCTCATGTGTCATGACAGACAGGTCCTCATGTGTCATGACAGACAGGTCCTCATGTGTCATGACAGGTCCTCATGTGTCATGACAGGTCCTCGTGTGTCATGACAGGTCCTCGTGTGTCATGACAGGTCCTCGTGTGTCATGACAGACAGGTCCTCTTGTGTCATGACAGACAGGTCCTCGTGTGTCATGACAGACCGGTCCTCGTGTGTCATGACAGACCGGTCCTCGTGTGTCATGACAGACCGGTCCTCGTGTGTCATGACAGACCGGTCCTCGTGTGTCATGACAGACCGGTCCTCGTGTGTCATGACAGACTGGTCCTCGTGTGTCATGACAGACAGGTCCTCGTGTGTCATGACAGACAGGTCCTCGTGTGTCATGACAGACAGGTCCTCGTGTGTCATGACAGACAGGTCCTCGTGTGTCATGACTGCTCTCCTGTACATCCCTGCTGCCCAACCTGCGGCTCCCCAGGGACACACACAACCCTTTCCTACATGTGGGGCCCTGGAACCTCAGCAGTGGATTGATAAGTGAAGGGCCTGGAATGGCAGTGACCTCAAGCAGTCTCCTGTAACATTTTCCTGCACCAGGACAGTCTCTGACCACACCTGTAGCCTGTCCACAATCACCTTCTGTCTCCTGTGCAATGTCCTCACACCGTCTTCTGTAACATTACATATTATGAACATATTGTGTAGCTCTTTAGTGATGTCAGAGGCCGTGGTTGAGGCCCCCTATAGTCCATAAGTTGACAACCACAGGTCATTATGACTGGACTATATCTTATCTGTCATGACTGGTCTACATGTGTCCTGATTGGTCTACATGTGTACTGACTGGACTATACCTTATCTGTCACGACTGGTCTCCATGTATCATGCCTGGTCTATACCTTATCTGTCACGACTGGTCTCCATGTATCATGCCTGGTCTATACCTTATCTGTCACGACTGGTCTCCATGTATCATGCCTGGTCTATACCTTATCTGTCACGACTGGTCTCCATGTATCATGCCTGGTCTATACCTTATCTGTCATGACTGGTCTCCATGTATCATGCCTGGTCTATACCTTATCTGTCACGACTGGTCTCCATGTATCATGCCTTGTCTATACCTTATCTGTCACGACTGGTCTCCATGTATCATGCCTGGTCTATACCTTATCTGTCACGACTGGTCTCCATGTATCATGCCTGGTCTATACCTTATCTGTCATGACTGGTCTCCCTGTATCATGACTGGTATATACCTTATCTGTCACGACTGGTCTCCATGTATCATGCCTGGTCTATACCTTATCTGTCATGATTGGTCTCCATGTATCATGCCTGGTCTATACCTTATCTGTCACGACTGGTCTCCATGTATCATGCCTGGTCTATACCTTATCTGTCACGACTGGTCTCCATGTATCATGACTGGTCTATACCTTATCTGTCACGACTGGTCTCCATGTATCATGCCTTGTCTATACCTTATCTGTCACGACTGGTCTCCATGTATCATGCCTGGTCTATACCTTATCTGTCACGACTGGTCTCCATGTATCATGCCTGGTCTATACCTTATCTGTCATGACTGGTCTCCATGTATCATGACTGGTATATACCTTATCTGTCACGACTGGTCTCCATGTATCATGCCTGGTCTATACCTTATCTGTCATGACTGGTCTCCGTGTATCATGACTGGTATATACCTTATCTGTCACGACTGGTCTCCATGTATCATGACTGGTATATACCTTATCTGTCACAACGAATCTGCATGTGTCCTGATTGGTCTACGTGTGCCATAACTGATCTATACCTTATCTGTCATGACTAATCTATATGTGTCCTGATTGGTCTGGTCTACACTGTATCTATCATGACAGGTCTACTTTTTACCATATATGGTGTGACTCCTCAATACCACACCTGGTCTGAGTCTGTAGAAGAGGGGGGAGTATTGTGACCAGGGCTGCTTTTTTCTTTTTTATTCTAAAATTTGTCTGGGGGGGGGGGGGGGGGGATTTGTTTTAAAACCTAAAAATGTAGCGCTGGGCTTTCAACGTAATATTCACTCATAGTAGGATACTTGATCTAAATGGTTTTTGGTGAATATAATGTGGCATGTGTCATTGTACAGCAATCAGTGAGCGGAGCCCTTCTATGTAATGCACAGCGTGGGATCATTCATCCGTCCAGATACAATGTATCCTTCATCTACTCTGTCACTTCTAAAGACCTGGCGAGATCAGGGAATCGACCAATCAGTGGGAAGTGTGCTGCTGGGTGTAGTCACAGTGGAGATGTATTTAGTGATTTGTATGAATTTTATTATATTCAGACAAGTGCCCCCCCCCCCCCCCCCCTCCTGAACCATACCAGGCCACATGGTCTCAACATAGGGGGGCTTTGGGGTGGGGGAGCAGTCAGACGGCTGAAGCCTTTAGTGCGAGTGGAGCTTTTCTTTTCCTCCTTTTTTTTCTTTTTCCCTCTTATCTGGTCGGTGAGTGTCCTGATTGATGATGGATCTACATCGGGGGACATTGTGGTATTTTTTTTTTTAAATAAAGGAAAAATCTCATATTGCGTCTTTATTCACTTTTTACACTTTTTTTGGTGCATGGGTAGGCCATACTCATTCACGGGGGGGTCAGGACTAGGGGGGGCTTCCTGATTCCAATAACTCCCCTGCCTGCAGACCCCCACAATCACCGGCCAGGGTTGTGGGGAAAAGGGCCTGGTCCTCATCAACATGGTGACAAGGTGCTTTGGTGTGGGGGTGACCTGGTACGGTTCAAGGGTGGGGGGTGCTCGCATGTTCCCCCCCCCCCCTTCTCCTTCCTGACCTGCTGGGCTGCATGCTCAGACAAGGGTCTAGGACGGATTTGGGGGGCTCACGCCATAGGGTTCCCCTCAAAATCCAAAATCCATACCAAACCCGAAGGCCTGGTATGGACTGATGGGATTTTATTATTTATTAATTTTTTTTACGACAATTCTTGTTTTACATTGTCAGCGGGAACCCTGAGACTCCGTTCACACAGGTCGCCTGACAGGTCGCCTGCCATAGGGAAGCTGCGGACCTGTTCTAATAGGAGCGACACAAGTCGCTCCGACTTAGAAAAAGGGTCCGGAGCTTCTTTGGGGCGACCCGGAGCGACCTGCATAGACGTCAATGATATGAAGTCCGTGCCGGCCGCTCCGAGGTCACGGTGTGAGCTGCGCACCGCAACCTTTGAGGTCGCCTCGGCAAGTAGCGTTGCCCCAGTGTGAACGGGGTCTTATTCTCTTATGTTATCTTAACGTAAGATAATGTTGGATGCCTTCCAAGCAGGGAATAAGACGGGCTTTATATGTCTTGCTGCATCTTCTCCTGCACATTGTGAGAAGCTCACAGTGTGCAGTGAAATCAGGGTAAGCCATTTCTGTCCAGGAGAGGAGCTGATACTTTCAGCCTTGCACAGTTGTATCATGTAATGGGAGTTAGGCCCCTTTCACACAGGCTGAGCGTTCAGATCCGCCTGTCCGTTTTTTTTTTTTTTTGGTGGATCTGAACGGTCACCCCATGCATCTCTATGGGGCATCGGATGTCAGCGGAGACATGTCCACTGACATCTGACCTGATCCGTCAAATCCGGACGGATTGAAACCCTATTTTCCTTTCGTCCAGCGGATCGGATGGGATGAGAACGGACAGGCGGTTCGTTCTCATCCGATTCCCTCATAGAGAACAGTGGGGACCTGACAGCTCTGTCTCCGCACACAGTGTGAAGATTGAGTTGCCATCCGCCTGCTCAGCGGGGGATCGGCGGATCGATCCCCCGCTGAGAAAAACTGAGTCCTCCGATGGACTACCATGTGTGAAAGGGGCCTATGTGCAATCGCAGTGACCTGCTGCATTGTAAGAGGAACATTTTTTTTTTTATGTGTGTAATGATTGATCCCTACTATTACTGATTAATCGTGCTGCTCCTGTTCTCCTGGAAGAAAATCAAATCTTTTAAAAAGTTGTAGGATTGTTTGATCTTTTTTTTTTTTTTTTGATATTGCACATCCTGAGCTCCCATGACCCTGGGATTATTGTGGAAGGGAGGGACGGAGTGGTCAGCCCATTGCAGCAGCCGGGGTGGTGTGACTGAAGTGTTCTCTATTATTGTGTCCCCGCAGGGAGGGGAGGCGCAGGAGGTCATGTCTCTGCACTGAGCAGGCTGCAATCCTGGATCTGCTAAGCTGACAAAGATGGAGGATTATTCCCTGGGGGGAGGCGAAGGTTGCTACTCTCCCAGCCTGGTGGATGGTCCGGTGGGGAGGCTGAAGAACTGCGGTGAAGAATGGGTGAGTGAAATCTATCATCTGTCCCGCTGCCGTTAACGGCTGGACGGTTGGCAAAGTTTTCCTGGGTGCTCATTGCTGTTCCAGACCCAACTTTGTATAGAGAATGTGCTGTGCATCCTGCTACTTCTCCGCTCTCACCATCCATCCCGTGTTTGTTTAGTAAACAGGAATATTTATTCTTCAAACAAAAGTCTAAATAAACAATATTAATTATTTATTTTTTTAATAGTAATGCAATTTTCTAAACCGGTATGCCCTGGATTTCCCTATTGGGATTGAATATAGATACATGTTTATAGATTATTATTTATATTAAACATTATTATTTTTGATTCCCCAAATAATCAGGGTTTGTTTTTACATGTTCTTATTTGAACATTATTAATTCAATTCCCTAAAGAATTAATCTATTGTTTTTGTAGATTCCTTTTTATATATAAATAGTTTTTTTGTTTTCTAACAAGCTTTCTAAATAGAAAATTGTTTCTGGTTTTCCTCATTAGTATTTAATCCAGATAAATGTTTACATTGTTTTTACGTAAATAATTATTATTGCAATTCCCTGAATAAACATTACTTAAATAAATATTTTAAAATGTTGGTATTAAAATAAAAAACTTAGTAGTAATAATAAAAATGTATAATAATATTTTTTTATTTTCTACATACAAATGAATTATGCTTGTCCTCATTAGGAATGTAATGCAGAAAAATGTTTATTGGGTATTATTTAAACATTATGATTTTAGTTCTTTAAATATTTAGTTGCAATTGTTTTTTTAAATAAATGTTTTAATATGTTATGTTATTACATCACCTTTTCTACGGAGAAATTTGTTCTGATGGTTTTGGATATAGTAGGGAAGGGGTTTAAAACAATAAAGAAATATTAATTTTAAACATTTTGTGTGTGTAATAAATAAATACACACACACATATATATATATATAATATATATACACACGTGTGTGTGTGTATAGTCAAATATAATACAATTTTTACATGTCACTTCATTTTCTAAAGAGGAATTTATTCTGGTCAGTTTAAATATTATTGGGACTTTTCTTTTCTTGCTATGTCCCGCTGGGGATATTTGTCTTCACTTCCTGCTGTCCTGGAGATGCAGCAGAAAATGAGGAAATCTCTCTGTATTAGGAATAGTAATTAGGGACATTGGAAGATTTCCCTCACCTGTTGCTCTAATTACATCTGTTACAATTTGGATTTTCCTCACTTTCTGTCTTCTGGACAATTTTTAGGGCGAAAGGATGTCTGGCCCGGCAGTCTTCAAGTCCACCACACTAACATGGAAAGAGACCCTGCTGAGCCGGAAGAGGCCCTTTGTTGGCCGATGCTGCTATGTCTGCACCCCTCAGAGCCGGGTAAGAGGACCCAGACAGATCATTATTCCATATCATCCCTCCATACAGTCATATCATTATTCCATATCATCCCTCCATACAGTCATATCATTATTCCATATCATCCCTCCATACAGTCATATCATTATTCCATATCATCCCCCCCATACAATCATATCATTATTCCATATCATCCCCCCCATACAATCATATCATTATTCCATATCATCCCTCCCATACAATCATATCATTATTCCATATCATCCCCCCCATACAGTCATATCATTATCCCACATCATCCCCCCCATACAATCATATCATTATTCCATATCATCCCTCCATACAATCATATCATTATTCCATATTATCCCTCCATACAATCATATCATTATTCCATATTATCCCTCCATACAATAATATCATTATTCCATATCATCCCCCCCATACAATCATATCATTATTCCATATTATCCCTCCATACAATCATATCATTATCCCATATCATCCCCCCCCATACAGTCATATCATTATTCCATATCATTCCCCCCATACAGTCATATCATTATCCCATATCCTCTCCCCATACAGTCATATCACCCCCCCCCCCATATAGTCATATCATTATCTTATATCTTTCCCTCATACAGTCATATTATTTTAACAAAGAAAAAAACACGCTAAAATGTTATAGAATAGAAATTAAACAAGCAGTGACAAATCTGTGTGATATGTTCACAGTCCACATCCAAATAATGTATCTTTAGGTTGCGCTAATCAGTGCCTATAGGTGCAGCACAAATCAAAACATAAATAGTGTTGACAAAAAAAGTCCCATAAATGTGATGTTCTACAGTTTCTGATGTCACCGTCTACCACCTTGAAGAGTGATTAGATACAGCCACCAATGGATGAAATGCACCAGATATTAATGACCCCTAATTACAAAAGGTCATCAATCGCTTAAAATCCAAACCAGGCCTGGGCTTTTAAGGCATCCACATAGATCTTCTAATAGGGCTCCACTCTCTCCTCGATTCCATTCCATGGCATTACCTAAAACATATAAAATTCCACATAGTGTAATATTGTAAATGTATTTGAATAACATATAGTAATCCACTTACATCAAAATGTAAAAAAAAAAAGCGCCTAAAATCATGCGTGTCGGCCGCATACACACAATAACTTGTCCTTCCAGGACTCACGGATCAGTGATGTCAGCACATCGCTCCGCTCTATGCGTTTCGTCATACGTTAGCGTTGTCCAGGGGCACGGGCGGCACACTGAGTCACTGCTAGTTATACTACATACAGAGAACCACGCCTCGTTCTGAGCTTTGGATGGCGCCAACACGGCCCAACTGTTCGTCCTCATTAAAACCAAGCCTCTTTGTCATTAAATAAGAGGAGGAATAAACTATCCACCCTGCCAATCAAATATGAATTGTGTTAAATATATCAGGCTTCCCAAGTTTAACAAATCAACCCTTATTGCCAAGGATTCTCTCAGATGATGGCTCTAGAGCAGGGGTCTTCAAACTATGGCCCTCCAGTTGTTCAGGAACTACAATTCCCATCATGCCTAGTCATGACTGTTAATGTCAGAGTTTTACAATGCCCCATGGGATGTGTAGTTCCGCAACAGCTGGAGGGCCATAGTTTGAGGATCCCTGCTCTAGAGTGACCTAAATATATCATGGAATAGATGGTAGCAATTGTTTCCCCTAAAACCCATAATGCCTCTTCAGTGGCCCCTAGTGGGCAAATAGCAAATTGAACTAAAAAAAGATCTAAAAAAAAAAGATATATATATTTTTTTATTTAAAAAAACAGTCAGTAAAAAAGGGGAGAAAGTTAAATCTATAGTGTCACTCCAAGACTTAAAAAGCGATCACCATTAGACTAACTTGATAGCGTATGTCTAAACATTATGATTCAAATCTAGATAAATTATACTCACTCCAGGTAATATCTTTCCAAAATGCTAGTATTAAATGAACCTCCAATTAAGGCCAGACAAGGCTCAAAACAGAGTTCACAAGTAAAATCAATATACCGTATATGCCGACGTATAAGACAACTTTTTAACCTTAAAAACATCCCCCAAAAATAGGGGGGTCGTCTTATATGCGGAGTATAAAATGTGAGGGCTACGTTACATGGGCCAAAACAAATGTCCCTATTATTCTCTCAACCCACTGGATATGCAGTAATAATGTATGTATCGTAGCGGAGTATAAAATCTGCGGACTACTTTACATGGCCAAAAACGAACGTCCCTATTCTCTCAACCCGCTGGATGTGCGGTAATAATGTATGTATCGTAGAGGAGTAAAAAATGTGAAGACTACCATACTGTACATGGCCCAAAATGAACGTCCCTATTAATCGCTCAACACGCTGGATGTGCGATAACTGTAAGTACCGTAGCTTCTGCTACATACAGTATACTTCGCTGAGCCAATCACGGTGAGCGATTTATTTTATTATTGAATATAAAGTCTGCTCGGATTGGCTGAGTCGGAGAGAGTAACATCATCAGCCCACCTCTCTGACTCCACCAATCCGAGCTGTCTTTGTATTCAATAATTGAATACATCGCTCACCGTGATTGGCTCAGCGCGGTATCATGTGTGTAGCCAAAGCGACGGTACATACAGTATTACTGCACATCCAGCGCGTAATATTATCATATCACTATCCAATATCAACCCCCCCCCCCCCCCATACAGTCATATCATTATCTCATAGTTGTGCAAATATCAAAATGCCTTAAGTGAAAGAACTGAAAGCCAAAAAATTGGAAAGGGGTGGGGCCAGGGACAGTCAGACTGGGGAAGAAAGAGCTACATGATGCTGGATGTTCTCCAGCCAGGAAATGAGGCAGGCTCTATCTGACTTGCTACACCCTCTAATGCACACTGGGAGAAGCTCACAGTGTGCAGTAAGCAATTTTAGTCCAGGAGAGGAGCCTGTACATCTATGCAAGACTGAAGTTCAGATTTAATGAAGTAGTAGAGATTTGTTTATTTAGATTTTCCTGAATCTTGTTCTTCTGCTGTTTGCAGTAAAAGTAATCACCTTTTCTGATCCCCATCTCAAAGGCAATTCCTCCAACATCATACTAGTTATTTTTTAAAGGTCCCCAAACTATCTATACATTTATTTTTTGTCTATATATTGTGCCAAATGCTTATTAGTACCTGATGCTCTGTACCACTGGGGCCCCTTGTACAGCTGGGGCCCCATAGCAGTGGCATGGCTTTCTATGTCTGTAGTTACTTCTTGCTGAAAATGTTGCCAGAGACAGGGACATGAGCGCTGTGCAACACTAGGGGGCACCCTTGACAAAAAACCTTCCCCTTTCCACATATCTGAGCTGCCAAATCATCTCTCATCTTTGTATGTCAACTTTACTTTTAGCTGGAGTTCTACTTGAATTGTGATTTGTTTGTTTATTTTTTTAATTAATCATTTTGTACTCATCGGTTTTGTTTTGTTGCAGGATAAATTCTACAACCCCAGCATCCCCTCCTTAGGTCTGCGGAATGTCATCTACATAAACGAGACGCACACCAGGTGAGTGCTATTCTGCATTTAGAGGAAGTCCAAAACGCAAAAATACAAGAGAAATTTTTTCCAAAGAATTTTCTATTCCTCTTTGTCAAATCCTGTATAACTTTTTATTAGGATCTGAATTTATTATCATGCTGGTAGTAGGAGAGAACAGAGTGACAGATGAGCTCATTGTGCTGCTCCTTCTTCGTTCACTGTCCAGGCACATTTTTGGGGAGAGAAGACCTGTAAGTGTTACTGAACTGCAGCAGATAGAAAATCGGGTCTCCTGTTCTGCCACACAGGGCCATACTATGTGGCAGAGCTGTGTAAATCCTTGGGCTGAATGGACAAAAATACAAATCTTTTGGCGAGTAAAACAGCCCCCTTTGTTTATTTAGCTGTTTGTGTGGATTTAAATTAAAACTTCAGGAAAAATTTACTATTTTCATTGTGATTGCTCCTGAAAAGAAAGTTTTTTTTTTTTTTTTTTGTGTTATGATTTGAGAACTGCATCTGGATCACATTTAAAGTACCGTATTTTCCAGCGTATAAGACGACCCCCCTAATTTTCAAGTTAAAACATAGGTTTTGGTCTATACTCTAACATCAGATTTCTCATAGATCTCCAAGGTACCCCAAGTACTGTAATACATGTAATCTCTCATAATATCTCCAAGGTACCCTAAGTATAAGTATTACCAGTAGATGTAATCTCAAGACGTTGGCTGTGTGGGAATCCTGTACCGGTGTACCGTAGCTTCGGCTACATACAGTATACCGCGCTGAGCCAATCATGGTGAGCCATGTATTCATTATTGAATGCAAAGCCTGCTCGGATTGGCAGAGTCAGAGAGGCGGGCTGATGTTGCTCCGCCAATCCGAGCAGGCTTTGCATTCAATAATAAAATACATCAGTCTCCCTGATTGGCCTAGCGCGGTATACTGTATGTAGCCGTAGCTATGGTACATACGGTATACCGGTACAGGATTCCCACACAGCCAGCGTCTTGAGATTACATCTACCGGTAATACTTATACTTAGGTTACCTTGGAGATATTCTACTTAGCGTATAAGACGACCCCCCATTTTTGGGGGATATTTTTGAGGTTCAAAAGTAGTCTTATTCGCCAGAAAATACAGTACTAATTTTTTCCTGGAGTTCATTTTCCTGGCTGCTCATTATATTACTCTTGTCGAGCTTTCTGTTTTCCTGCAGTGTTAACTAATAGCTGTGCTTTTACAGCTACTTTTGGCATTTCAGATATGAGTTGGATGACTCATTAAAAACATTGCACTCCCTGTGTGGCTGATACTTAATAAAGTTTAGTTGAAAATTTTTTTTTTTTTTTTCTCTACAACTTAAATTTATTAACCTGCAATGAAGGCTGTCCTATGATGTGCAGGCTTCTGGATTCTTCACAGCAGGGCTGCCGGATTCTTCACAGCAGGGCTGTCCTGTCTCTTTCCTGCTGCTGCGCTACACTGCAGGCCTGCCCTTTTCTCTTCCTGCTGCTGCTGTTCACTGCATGGCTGCCTTGTCCCCTTCCTGCTGCTGCTGTTCACTGCATGGCTGCCTTGTCCCCTTCCTGCTACTGCTCTCTACTGCAGGACTGCCCTGTCTCTTTCCTGCTTCTGCGCTACACTGCAGGGCTGTATTTTCCCCTTCCTGCTGCTGCACTTTACTGCAGGCCTGCCCTGTCCTCTTCCTGCTGCTGCTTTTCAATTAAGGCTACCTTGACCTCTTCCTGCTGCTGAGCTTCACTGCAGAGCTTACCTGTCCTCTTTCTGCTGCTGAACTTCCAGAGCTGTGGGGGTTAGTACCTTCAGGTCTTCAGGCTCAGCTGCACTAAAGATGATTGATCTGGATACTCATTGGAGGAGAAGGAAGGAGTGGGTGTGTTCCCATCAGATCATCTTTAGTGCAGCTGAGTGGAAGCTGTTAACCCACACAGTAAGTTCAGCGGCAGGAAGAGGACAGGGCAGCCCTGCAGTGAAGTTCAGCGGCAGAAGGAGAACAGGGCAGCTCTGCGGTGACGTTCAGCAGCAGGAAGAGAACAGGGCAGCCCTGCGGTGAAGTTCAGCGGCAGGAAGAGAACAGGGCAGCCCTGCGGTGAAGTTCAGCGGCAGAAAGAGAACAGGGCAGCCCTGCGGTGAAGTTCAGCGGCAGGAAGAGAACAGGGCAGCCCTGCGGTGAAGTTCAGCGGCAGGAAGAGAACAGGGCAGCCCTGCAGTGAAGCTTTCTAAAGAATCCAGCAGCCTGCAAGTTATGGGACATCTTTCATTACAGGTAAGTAATGTAACTAAAGCTGTAGAGAAAAAAGTGTTTTGTAGCTAAACTTTAGCAGTTGTTAAGACACAGTGACTGCACTGCCATCTCCTTATATATTTATTACAATACAAAAAAAGGATGAGGAATCTAGTAAAAATGTAAAAGTTGAATTCCAGTTGACTTTGTGATAAATAACTGGAAGCTGTGCTAACTAAAAATATGCTATACTTTGCCTTTAAGCAATCCTATGTTGTCTTCTATATAATGGAGATCCTTCAGCTGTCTGAATGTATTTCTGGATACACGGGGGACTACTTGTCTTACATGGCCTCCTCTTGTATCAGCAAGCCAATGTTTAACCGTTACTTGACTCTGAGATTATCATTGAACATGTCACACTAAGAAGGGAACAAAGGATCATGTGAGCGTCTCGTCTGTCATTTTTAATCTTTCATGAATGCTCCAAATAGTGTGAATGTGCAGTTATGGTTCCGGGCTTTACTGGGGCCCCTGTTATCATCTTCAGCTGTTATACCCTTGCGCCCCCTATGGAGCAGTCATTTTTACATTTTATCCTTTTTTGATGAATATCATCAAAAAGTTTATTCAGCAATTCTATTCAAAAAGTGAAATTCATATATTTTATGTAGAGGCATTACACACACAGTGATATATTTCAAGCATTTCTTTCTTTTCATCTTGATGATTATGGCTTACAGCTGGTGACACCTAAAATTCAATATCTCAGAAAATTAAAATATACAAGACCAAAAAAAAAAAGTTTTTAATACAGAAATGTTGGCTTAGTGAAAAGTATGTCCATGTACAGTATAGTTTGCACTCAATACTTGGTCGGGGCTCCTTTTGCATGAATTACTGCATCAATGCGGCATGGCATGGAGGCGATCAGCCTGTGGCACTGCTGAGGGGTTATGGGAGCCCAGGTTCCTTTTAAAATCGGCTTTCAGCTCATCTGCATTGTTGGGTCTGGTGTCTCCCCTCTTCCTCTTGACAATACCCCACAGAGTGTGTGTGGAGATTAGGTCAGACGAGTTTTCAGTGGAGAAGCACAGAATCCAAGTTGCATGAGGCCCAGTGTGAAGTTTCCACAGTCAGTGATGATTTGGGGAGCCATGACATTTGCTGGTGTTGGTCCACTGTGTTTTATCAAGTATCGAGTGCATACTATACTGTACATGGATAGGCTTTTTAGTAAGCCAACATTTCTGTATTCAAATTTTTGTTTTTATTGGTCTTATGTAATCTATTTACACTGTTAGACCCCATTCACACTAGCACGACTAGTCAGGTGACTTGGTCGCCTGACAAGTCGCGGTGGGTCGCTCGCCATTGAATAGTACAGGACCCGTTCTAATAGGAGCGACACAAGTCGCTCCGACTTAGAAAAAGGGTCATGTACTACTTTGGGGCGACCTGGAGGCGACTTGCATTGACTTCAATGATATGAAGTCCGTGCATGTCGCGCCGAGGTCGCGGTGCACTTCACAGGTCGCCCCAGCAAGTCGCGTCGCCCCTGTCTGAACGGGGTCTTATACAAGTTGTACACTCACTACTTTACATTGTAGCAAAGTGTCATTTCTCCAGTGTTGTCACATGAAAAGATAGAATAAAATATTTACAAAAATGTGAGGGGTGTACTCACTTTTGTGAGATCCTGTATATTTATAATTGTATTCGACTTTTTAATTAATATCATGAACTTTAAATTAATATGAATTATTTAAGTGCCGATTGACCCTATTTTTGGCCGATTCATTTTCGATGGCCGACACATATTTTTTATTCTTTAACTTGTGCCTTTTTTTTTTCTCTTGAGACATTGGAAAAAAAAATATAAAAATAAAAAAAAAGGTTTAATAATAATATTAATAGTTAGAAAAATAGAAATAAACGAAAAGTCAGCAAGAAAAAAAAGGGAGAAGGGGTTAATTAGGACTGATTAGGGTAAACTAAGGGTTAGTAAGTGGTTATATAGTAATGTTTTACCTGTCAGGTCGGCATATTATGCAGGTAAAGGAAGCTCCTCCCTTTGATCTGTTTGTGAATGAAGCGGTATAGATAGAAAAGTAACAATGTTACTTTGTATCTCTTGACCTCTGTTCTGAACAATGTTTATAAACACTTTGAAAAGATGTCTGGTTTGCGCAAAGGTTATCGTGTCTACAAACTAGGGGATAGATTTATGGCATTTTTATTTTGCTTTTACTAGCAATGGCGATCAGCGATTTTATTTATTTATTTTTTTTCTAGTGGGATTACGACATTGCGGTGGACAGATCGGATGCCTAACTGACACTTTTGGGGGGGACCAGTGACATTTTTACAGTAATCAGTGCTAAAAATATACACTGTTACTGTACTAATGACACTGGTAGGGAAGGGATTAACACCAGGGGTGATCAAAGTGTGTCCCTAGGGGGTGTTTTCTAACTGTGTGGGGATGGACTCACTAGCTGAACACCTAGAGCTGTGTTCCTAAATAGCAGGAACACAAGATCCCTGTGTTGGTCTGTGACAGAACCTTGTTTACATAGGCAGACTGCCATTCCTTCTCTAATGGGAGCGACCGCGGGTGGCCGACGGACGCCGCGTCCACCAGACTCACTAATTGGCACCCCCACTGGCTATTACGCGAAAAGATGTACAGGTATGTTTCGCGTAATAGAGCCGATCTGCCGCAGTATATGTGCAGCGGCTGGTTGGCAAGTGGTTAATGTGATCTATAAACTGTACAACTCAGTTGAAGAACAAACTGAAATCTTTTAGGTGGAGAGAAGGAAAAACTTAAAAAATATGGATGCATAAGTGTTCACACCCTTAAACTAATACTTTTCTGAAGCCCGTTTTGGTTTTATTACCGCACTCAGTCTTTTTGGGTATATCTATCAGCATGGCACATCTTGACTTGGCAATATTTGCCCACTCTTCTTTGCAAAAACACTCCAAATCTGTCAGATTGCGAGGACATCTCCTGTGCACAGCCCTCTTCAGATCGTCCCTCAAGATTTTTAATTTGGATTCAGGTCTGGGCTCTGGCTGGGCCATTCTTCTGGTGAAGCCATTCCCTCTACCTAAACTAAGGCCCTTGTTCCAGCTGAAGGAAAACAGTCCCAAAGCATGATGCTGCCACCACCATGCTTCACAGTGGGTATGGTGTTCTTTTGGTGATGTGCAGTGTTGTTTTTGCATGGAACATATCTTTTGGAATTATGGCCAAAAAGTTCAACCTTTGGTTTCATCAGACCATAACACATTTTCCGACGTGCTTTTGGGAGACTTCAGGTGTACTTTTTCAAAGTTCAGCCGGGCTTGGATGTTTTTCATCGTAAGAAAAGGCTTCCGTCTTGCCACTCTACCCCATAGCCCAGACAAATGAAGAATACGGGAGATGGTTGTTACATGTACCACACAGCCAGTACTTGCCTCATATTCCTGCAGCTCTTTTCATGTTGCTGTAGGCCTCTTGGCAGCCTCCCTGACCTGTTTTCTTCTCGTCTTTTCATCAATTTTGGGGTGATGTCCAGTTCTTGGTAATGTCACTTCTGTGCCATATTTTCTCCACTAGAAGTTGACTATCTAGACTTTGCTCCATGGAATATCTAATGCCTTGGAAATTCTTTTGTACCCTTCTCCTGATTGATACCTTTTAACAATGAGATCCCTCTGATGCTTTGGAAGCTCTCTGTGGTCCATGGCTTTTTCTGTAGGATGCAACTGAGAAAATGTCAGGAAAGACCTACTAGAACAGCTGAACTTTATTTTGGGTGAATCAGAAGCACTTTAAATGATGGCGGGTGTGTACTGAGTCCTATTTAACATGAGTTTGAATGTGATTGCCTAATTCTGAACACAGCTACATCCCAAATTATAAGAAGGAGTGCATGCTTATGCAACCCCCGACCTACTAAAATATTTCAGTTGAGTTGTACAGTTTGTAGGTCACATTAGAGGTGGAAAAAGTTCTGCAATGATTTATCTTTGTCTCATTTTTTACATCACAGAAACCTGAGATTTTAGATTTTACCAGGGGGGGTGTAGACTTTCTATATCCACTGTACAGACTGTAGATTTTGGTGAATTATTTGTATCTTTTGTCAAAGTGCGGGAAAGACGAGAGAGTGAATTTCCTGGAATAACTTCATAAATAATAAAGTTTCCAAAATTGAAATGTGGGAAAAATGCCAAGAAAGCAATTTGTCCCTTTTCTAAGGAGACACCCCCCCCCCCCCTGCTCCCATCACAACCACCACCATAGTAAATAATAATAGGTCTTTAAGTGATGCTGCAAATACTGTAGCTGCTGACTTTTACTATTCGAGCACTTACCTGTCCAGGCATCCAACGGTGTTCTTACCCGAGCCAGTTTCTGAATGGGCTCTCGAGTGCTGGCATCGCAATTTTGGCTAAGAAAAACTGGTTTCCTACTTCGCGTGCGTGAATTGTGCTGCACTCTGTGAACGGGCTGATTGCGGGGGAGAAGGGGGGGGCTGAACTTGTGGCTCACTTCTAAATGGTCTAACCCGGAAGTGGGAGAGGGTACCTGTCAAAACCAGCTACCCCCCCCCAAAAAAAAAGGTGCCAAATGTGGCAGCGGAGGAGGCAGACAAGTGGAGCTCCGCATTAATTGCAAAGAAAAATCAGGTCTCTTTCTCTGCCAGGCAGGGGTGTACTGTGCAGCAGTGCCATGTAAATCTCAGGACTGGATGGACAGAAAAACTCATTTGGAACTAATTTGGAAGTAATGCAGCTTTGTTATGTGTTTTTTATTTGTGTGTTTAGTTGTTTTTCAGGAGTTGAGATTTAAGAGCCGGTTCACACTACTCCAACTTGTCAGGCGACTTCTATTATGAGAAGTCGTTTGCAAGCCGCGATGAAGTCTCTCTCTCTCTCTCTCTCTCTCTCTCTCTCTCTTTCTCTCTCTCTCTCTCTCTCTTCTCTCTTCTCTCTTCTCTCTTTTCTCTTTTCTCTTTTCTCTTCTCTCTTTTCTCTTTTCTCTTTTCTCTTTTCTCTTTTCTCTTTTCTCTTTTCTCTTCTCTCTTCTCTCTTCTCTCTTTTCTCTTTTCTCTTCTCTCTTTTCTCTTTTCTCTTTTCTCTTTTCTCTTCTCTCTTCTCTCTTCTCTCTTCTCTCTTCTCTCTTCTCTCTTTTCTCTTTTCTCTCTCTCTCTCTCTTTCTTCTCTCTCTCTCTCTCTTTCTTCTCTCTCTCTCTCTCTCTCTCTCTTTCTCTCTCTCTCTCTCTCTCTTCTCTCTTCTCTCTTCTCTCTTCTCTCTTTTCTCTTTTCTCTTTTCTCTTCTCTCTTTTCTCTTTTCTCTTTTCTCTTTTCTCTTTTCTCTTTTCTCTTCTCTCTTCTCTCTTCTCTCTTTTCTCTTTTCTCTTTTCTCTTCTCTCTTTTCTCTTTTCTCTTTTCTCTTTTCTCTTTTCTCTTTTCTCTTCTCTCTTCTCTCTTCTCTCTTCTCTCTTCTCTCTTCTCTCTTTTCTCTTTTCTCTTTTCTCTCTCTCTCTCTCTCTTTCTTCTCTCTCTCTCTCTCTTTCTTCTCTCTCTCTCTCTCTCTCTCTCTTTCTTCTCTCTCTCTCTCTCTCTCTCTTTCCTCTCTCTCTCTCTTTCTTCTCTCTCTCTCTCTCTTTCTTCTCTCTCTCTCTCTCTCTCTCTTTCTTCTCTCTCTCTCTCTCTTTCTTCTTTCTCTCTCTCTTTCTTCTTTCTCTCTCTCTCTTTCTTCTCTCTCTCTCTCTCTCTTTCTTCTCTCTCTCTCTCTCTTTCTTCTCTCTCTCTCTCTCTTTCTTCTCTCTCTCCAAAGACTGCAGCGCATATAAACCAAAAAAGAGAGCAGCATTGTCTCACGGGTCTTGAAAGGTGAACGCACAATGATGGTTTTAATCAACGTTCCTAGAAGGCACAAGCTTGTCTTCCTCAGGAAGTGTGTGTGTGTGTATGTGTAATATTCTTTTTTTATTTAAAAAAAAAAAAAATGGAGAAAAGCTATAAAGAATACTTTTTGTTACGCCTGCTCAGTTTACTT
The DNA here is from genome assembly GCF_965119305.1 of Pelophylax lessonae. Taxonomy (NCBI): domain Eukaryota; kingdom Metazoa; phylum Chordata; class Amphibia; order Anura; family Ranidae; genus Pelophylax; species Pelophylax lessonae. The sequence goes on along the minus strand of NC_138776.1, from coordinate 48,016,499 downwards.
TTATACACAGAAGAACAGTTGAATTAAAACGTTCTTTTAAATGTCAGTTGTGTAGTGCAGCTGCCCATATGCGGAGGTGTGTTTATATAGGTATAGCCGTCTATACCTCCTCATATAACCCTTCCACAAGTCACTGCCTGGTACATGTCCACACACTGTTTGTTCAGACGGTGACGTTCTTTTTAAATATTGACCTAAACTTTTATAATGTCAGCAGGAAGTCCGTTAACAATATAAAAAACTAAAATGCATCAGAAATCTTTACAGCTGAACTCCAGGCAGGTGTTAGACACAAATGAATGCAGCTTTGTAATTAATATTATATATTTACATGTGTTTTTTAAAAGCAAGCAATGTAAATACCTGAATAGGAACAACACAACCTTCTGGAACTGGAGATTGATTCATAGCTCCGTTTATTTACTGCACAGAGTATTACATTTCATTACATTTCATTACATTCATTTATACACTATATATGCACCTTATTCCCATATTTATTTGTGTTTGCATTATTGCACAGTATCGCAGTCCATAACCACTATAGGCACTTTATATTTATTATTTATTACACGCAAAGTCACCCTGCACTTTGTATGATCACCATATATAGGTATTGATCTTGTTAAGGATAATATTTTATATAATGAAGATTTTTTTTTAACTTCTTGAATAATTTAATCAACTTGGCGTGTACACCAATATTAATTTAGAGAATGTGACTGCACTGATTACACACTTATCCCTGAAGCTCATTATTCCCCCCAAAAAGAAATGCAAATTGCGGTAAAATCGCGTGTGCAAAAACGTACCACAAAAAGCACTGCAGATATAGATCAAAAGCAAACGTGTGAACTGGGCTTTAAAGATTTTTTTTAATTGAATGTATTAAGTTGGTTTGACTTTAGATACTGTATACACTAATATATTTAGATATAAATACAAAAGAGATTGGCCCGCTGGACTTTATGTGAGGTGGGTGCTAGTGTCTGGAAATGAAATGTAGGAGTAGGTAGGTAAAAGAGTAAGTTTTTATTGCAATATATAAAAAATATTGTACAAGTAAGGAATAGTGTCATACACTGGAAAGCATATGCAGTAGCCCACTGGCTAAAATGTAAACAATATACAGCATAAATAATGATAAATCACATATTCGTATACATCTTGTAATACAGCTTGGTTTCAAAGATAGCCTTAATGACATATTGTAATTCCATAGTATTGGAGTATACTGCATCCTGTCCTGACGCGTTTCGCGAGCTATGCGCTTGCTTCTTCAAAGATAAATGCATATAAGATATATCTACAAGAAAATAAATCTTGGAGTAAGAAACAGAAAGTGAATGAAAAAGATACCTGAAAAAGGTTCAATAAAATAGTAGAGACTCAAGGGAGTGTTAAATACTCACAGGTCGATAAAACTAGGATGGGGAATGGAACTTCTGTGTGGTGGTAGCGCACGCCAAATGCAAGCCAAAAATGGAAAGAGTCCATGGTAAGTGGGTGACGGGTGATGAAATAGAGGGGTGCACCTTCCAAAACTGCCATAAATAAAATAGTGAAAATATATTGTAGTGTTGTCATCTGAAAAAAAAAACGGATAATATTTTTTCATATGACAACACTACAATATATTTTCACAATTTTATTTATGGCAGTTTTGGAAGGTGCACCCCTCTAATTCATCACCCGTCACCCACTTACCATGGACTCCTTCCATTTTTGGCTTGCATCGAGCTGGGACCCTTCAGCTCCTGGGTCCGACATATGCTACTACCACCACACTTCTTTGAAGAAGCGAGCGCATAGCTCGCGAAACGCGTCAGGACAGGATGCAGTATACTCCAATACTATGGAATTACAATATGTCATTAAGGCTATCTTTGAAACCAAGCTGTATTACAAGATGTATACGAATATGTGATTTATCATTATTTATGCTGTATATTGTTGACATTTTAGCCAGTGGGCTACTGCATATGCTTTCCAGTGTATGACACTATTCCTTACTTGTACAATACTTTTTATATATTGCAATAAAAACTTACTCTTTTACCTACCTACTCCTACATTTCATTTCCAGACACTAGCACCCACCTCACATAAAGTCCCGCGGACCAATCTCTTATGTATTTATATGTATATTGGGATGGAGGCGTGCTATGGAAGTCACCGGACCATTTCCCTGTTGCTAATATATTTAGATATTTAGTTTTGGATAGAGTAAGGAAAAGTTAAAATCTTGTGTTTTTTTTTTTTTTTTCTTTATGGGAGATAACTGTTTACTTCCTGCCCTGTAGAACCAACAAGAGCGATTTCTCCTTCCTGTTCTGGTGACGATTTCCCATCATTTGTAATCTTGGTGACAATAGTCACCTGCTTAAAAAGAGAGGGTGACTCTCCCTAGCGGGGACACAGACAGCACTAAAAACCTTGCAGAGGGTGGAACGTCCCACCCTTCCATCCAAAAACTACAAAAAAGTTTTGCCATTGGATACAATTTTAATTAGAAGTGATGACAGATGTTCTACATTTTATAGCTCAATGTAATTTCTGCCGCACTATAAATGTCTCTTCATAGCTTTGGAGTGCATATTGTTGACTTTTTTTTAAACTTTGTGAATTTGGCACATGTGGTATTTTTTTTCATTGACCTCAATTTAGAAGGTTCTGTCTTATTATCTGGTGACCATTTGACCGAGAACATTTTTTTTTTGTAATACTGCTGAGCCTCGACAGGTAATTGGTGATTGTTACACCCGCCCCCTCTCTGATTGGCTGCTTTCTCCTTTGCAGACACCGTGGCTGGCTGGCTCGTCGCCTCTGTTATGTGCTCTTTGTTCAGGAACGGGACGTCAACAAGGCCATGTTCTGCAGCAATATGGCGGAGGCGGTGCTGAACCAGAGCAGGTGAGGTCAGGGGGACCTGATGTGGTCACAGGGACTGGTCTGATGGGGATGTCAAGTAAGACATTACCGGTTGTCTCTTCTCAGAACCGACATAAATATTTTGTAACTGCAGCATTTTTTTTTTCTTTTGTGTTTTTTTTTTTGTCTTTGTTTTGGGTATACTGGAGAATGGTTATCTCGGACTTTTTTTTTTTTTTTTTTTACTGCTTAGGACCTGCATTTGTAAAGTCTAAGAACACCAGACCAAGATCTAAGGCAGGGGTAATGGATTAAAATTTAAGAAGGTCCAGTTGCTAAAAATTTCTTCCAGCCAAGGTCCAAATTTCATGTTTGTGCTATGACTCAGATTGTAGTCATTGTGTGTCTATTAAAAATATATTGGGCTCTCCCATCAGAGTACCTCCTTCCCATCAGTGTGCCCCCTTAGATCAGGTGCCCCCTCTGTTTGCCCTCTTAAATCAGGTGCCCCCTCTGTGTGCCCCCTTAGATCACGTGTTCCCTGTCAGAGTTACTCTTTAGATTACGTGTCTCCTGTCAAAGTGACCCCTATAGATCAGGTGTCTCCTGTCAGAGTGCCCCCCTATAGATCAGGTGTCTCCTGTCAGAGTGCACCCCTATAGATCAGGTGTCTCCTGTCAGAATGCCCCCCTATAGATCAGGTGTCTCCTGTCAGAGTGCCCCCCTATAGATCAGGTGTCTCCTGTCAGAGTGCCCCCCTATAGATCAGGTGTCTCCTGTCAGAGTGCCCCCCTATAGATCAGGTGTCTCCTGTCAGAGTGCCCCCCTATAGATCAGGTGTCTCCTGTCAGAGTGCCCCCCTATAGATCAGGTGTCTCCTGTCAGAGTGCCCCCCTATAGATCAGGTGTCTCCTGTCAGAGTGCCCCCCTATAGATCAGGTGTCTCCTGTCAGAGTGCCCCCCTATAGATCAGTTTTGATCAATCATAATGCATTTAGAGATTGGTAGAGCCCATATATGTGAATTGTGTACCTGTACATGATAGATATGTCCATGTAGTCAGGCAGGCAGAGGTGGGGACTGGGCGAAGAAGCTTGCTGTAGGGGGCGGGGGACTGGGCAGAGTAGATTGCTGTATGGGGATGGAAGCTAGGTGGAGAAGCTTGCTGTAGGGGGTGGGGGACTGGGCAGAGTAGATTGCTGTAGGGGATGGAAGCTAGGTGGAGAAGCTTGCTGCAGGGGCGGGGACTGGGTGGAGAAGCCTGCTGTAGGGGGCAGCAACTGGGTGGAGAAGCTTGCTGTAGGGGCTGTAGGGGATGGAAGCTAGGTGGAGAAGCTTGCTGCAGGGGCGGGGACTGGGTGGAGAAGCCTGCTGTAGGGGGCAGCAACTGGGTGGAGAAGCTTGCTGTAGGGGATGGAAGCTAAGTGGAGAAGCTTGCTGCTGGGGGCGGGGACTGGGTGGAGAAGCTTGATGCTGGGGGCGGGGACTGGGTGGAGAAGCTTGATGCTGGGGGCGGGGACTGGGTGGAGAAGCTTGCTGCTGGGGGCGGGGACTGGATGGAGAAGCTTGCTGCTGGGGGCGGGGACTGGATGGAGAAGCTTGCTGCTGGGGGCGGGGACTGGATGGAGAAGCTTGCTGCTGGGGACGGGAAAGCTTGCTGTTGGGGGCGGGGACTGGGCGGAGAAGCTTGCTGCTGAGGGCGGGGACTGGGCGGAGAAGCTTGCTGCAGGGGGCGGGGAACATGTGACATTCCTTGATTGGACACTGGTCGGCGGTGATACGGCGCTGCAGACTGGCGGGCTGATGGTCCAGATGAGAATGTCACTCAGTCCAGGTCAAGTTTGATGCTAATGCTGAATGTCTAGCCGTTTTTAGATGTCCTGTCTTCACTAGAAGAAGGAAAAATCTACAAGAGGTATCCCAATATCAACACATGTTGTATCTACTTAGTATAACTGGTTCACGGTCTCCTTCCCTGCCAGGGTGAGAGAAGCCATAGAAGCCGTGGCAGCTGAGGCCAGTCCCACTGGAACTGCAGACCCCAAGTCTACCAACAAGGTCAAGAGGAAAGCCAAGAAGATCCTGCAGGAGATGGTGGCATCTGTATCCCCAGCATTGATCAGGTCCGGGCTTGTCTCATGTAAAGTATTGCAAATTCTGATTTAACCCTATGTACACTGCTGTGCACTTCTACCTATTTCTAGAAGACTTTGCATAAAAACAGGTATTCTTGGTTTGCATATATGGCAATACACATTCAAGCTGGCCAGCTTCGTCAAAGTGATAGTTGGGGAGAGCTACTGACTCCATTGTGGTCACTGACCTTCATCTTGGAGAGAGGTCTGTGCTCAAATCAAATGGCTTACATATGTAACACACAGTGGGAATGACCCAGGAGTGGGCAGGATGGGCGGCTGCCCTGGGCACTGTGGTATCATGCAGGGGGGGGGGCACCACTAGGATATTAAGGAGGGAGGGGATTTGTGTTGAGAGGGGGAATTGGGGGGCGGCAGGGGGGGGTAAGAATTGTTCTAGGAGGACTCATTTTGAGGAGGCGTTCTAGGAGTAGTGATTGGGGGGATTTGTGTTGGGAGGGGGTAAGAGGATTTGGAAGGTTTGTGCTATATAAGTATGATGGTGGAGGGGAAATATTTTTGAGGGGGAATTGTGCTAGTATGGATGATTGGGGGGGGGGGGGAATTTGTGCAAGGAGGGGATATTCGTGGGGGGGATTTGTGCTAGGATGGTTGATTGGGGGGGGGGGGGGGAATTGGGAGTGAGGAGAGAGGATTTGTGCTTAGAGGGAAAATTTGAGGGATAGAGGATTTGTGCTAGGAGGGGGGAATTTTTCTTTTTTTTTCTTTTTGGGGTGGAGGGGGATTTGTGTTGGAGGCATATGTATAGAGGGAGGATTTGAGCTGGGGGGGGGGGGCAAATATTTTTCCTGGAAAGGGTGATTATAGCATGAGGCAGATTTGTTCTGGGAGGTGGGGGAATTTATACTTGGGGATGAGGATGCAGATTAGTGCCCTTTTTTTCTTTTTTTTTTTTTTTTTTTTGGATGGAAGGAGAGGATTTTTGCTAACACATAATGTTCATACATCTTGGGGGGGGCTTGTGTAATTTGGCATCTTTACCCTGGGCACTAGATGACCTTGTCCCGGCACTGGTGTGACCATACATTAAAACTGAGCTGCGGGAATTTAACAAAATCTACCCTTGCAGTCCCCATCCCCATTCCATCATTCAATCGTGCAAGCAAGAACTGTGGGCTGATTCAGAATTATATGGTCTCACCCTTTCAGCTCCTTGTGTTATATACAGTATGTTATTTGGATTTGAGCCAGACATCTCTTCATTTCTATTGCATCGTATAAAGTCCGACACTCGCTGAAATTAGCTTCATCACTAATCCTGGCCATCTTAACCAAGCGTCGCCACTAGTGATGAGCTTTAGCGTGTTTATAAGAGCATCCAAACACATGTACAAGGCCACCAGGAAGCTGTCACCTGTACAGGGCCAATCATCTGCGATTAGGATGTTCCCCTTTGGCCAGGGTACTGCCCTGGTTACAGGTGATTAGCCTGTACAGGTGACAGCTTGCTGGTGGGCTCACACACGTGGGTTTGGATCCTCTTATGAACACGTCCAAGCTCACTGCTAACTATGGACATAGCAAGATGTGTTCACTGGTCTAAGCCATCGGTGGTCAGCTTGTTTTGAGGGCCTCAAGCGCCGGTACCTGAGACTTCTGGAGAGCTACACAATAGAAGTGCAATTTTGCACCTCAATGCCCAAACATTTTGGTTATGCTGCATTTTCTTTTCAGCATATCGCAGTGCACACTGAAGTAGTTGGAGTAAAATAACCCCCAGCTTTATTGTCAGTGAGTGCAATATTAACCCCTCAGTATTGGTGTCAGTGAGTGCATTAATAACCCTCGGTGTCAGTGGATGCAATAATAACCCCCAGCATTGGTGTCAGTGAGTGCAATAATAACCCCCAGCATTGGTGTCAGTGGGTGCAAAAATAACCCCCAGCATTGGTGTCAGTGAGTGCAATAATAACCCCCAGCATTGGTGTCAGTGGGTGCAATAATAACCCCCAGCATTGGTGTCAGTGAGTGCAATAATAACCCCCAGCATTGGTGTCAGTGGGTGCAATAATAACCCCCAGCATTGGTGTCAGTGAATGCAATAATAACCCCCAGCATTGGTGTCAGTGAGTGCAATAATAACCCCCAACATTGGTGTCAGTGAGTGCAATAATAACCCGCATCATTGGTGTCAGTGGATGCAATAATAACCCCCAGCATTGGTGTCAGTGAGTGCAATAGTAACCTGCAGCCTTGGTGTCAGTGGATGCAATAATAACCCCCAGCATTGGTGTCAGTGAGTGCAATAATAACCCGCATCATTGGTGTCAGTGGATGCAATAATAACCCCCAGCATTGGTGTCAGTGAGAGCTATATTAGCCTGCAGCATTGGTGATGTTGAGTGCAATAATAACCCCCGGCATTGGTGTTGGTGAGTGAAAAAATACCCCCTGGCATTAGTCAGTGGATGCAATAACCACCAGCATTGGTGTTAGTGAGTGCAATTATAAAACTCTCAACAGTGGTGTCAGTGAGTGCAAAAATAACCCCCAGCATTGGTGTCAGTGGATGCAATAACCCCCAGCATTTGTGTCAGTGGATGCAATAACCCCCAACTATGGTGTCAGTGGATGCAATGGTAGCCCCTAAAACTGGTGCTAGTACTATCCCAACATAGGTGTTCATGGCAATAAAAGGTAAAGCTCTTGTGATGAACAGGTCCTGAGGAACTCTTGGGATGGGGAGATGGGACAAAAATCCAATTTGTGTTCTCTTCCAGGCTAACAGGCTGGGTGCTCCTGAAGCTCTTCAATGGCTTCTTCTTGAACATTCAGGTTCACAAGGGACAACTGGAGATGGTAAAGAAAGCGGCCACAGAGGTAGGTCGGCCTTTTCTGGTGTATGTTTGTTTTTGTGCGTCACCTACGTTGTTCTCTGCACCTCTCACAACCTGACGTCTCTCCCCTCTTGTCTTCAACCTGTAGACGAAGGTTCCACTCGTCTTCCTCCCCGTTCACAAATCGCACATCGACTACCTTCTCCTCACATTCGTCTTGTTCTGCCACAACATCAAAGCCCCCCATATTGCGGCAGGGAACAACCTCAACATCCCCATTTTCAGGTCTGTACCGACTCCGTCCATAAATAATCGGTCTTTCAGTTTGGTCATTGCCCTATTTCACAGCGGTGCCTTTTTATGGTTTATGGTCCAAATAGAAAGTGAAAATTTTAATGTCCTTGTATGTTAGGTAGGATGAAAAATATATAAGCATATATATGTATCTTTAGGTGGATATATATATAAAAAAGCAGAGTTTTTTTATTCTGTAGGACTGCATGTAAGTTCTTTCTGTGCAAACGAGGAGAAAATTACATGGTATTAGACTGTTTTCTTTCCATGTGGAGGAATGTCTGTTATAAAGAAGGGCATGAATCAGGAAAATACTGCTTTATGGCCACTAGATGGAGCTGATGATAATAGAAAATTAAATATCTTACTATGATTGTCAGATTTATCTAGTGGCCATAATGGAGTATTTTCATGAACCCCCTCCTTTCAAAAAAAAAAAAAAAAAAGTTAATGAATGATAATTGAGCTAAAGAGTGAACCAATATAAGTCCAAGGGCCCTACCAATTAAAGTGGTAATAGGGGGAGAGTGCAGCTGAGGCTAGAGCCCTGACATTTCCTGAGAGAGGGTTGCTGGGGTTAAAGGGGTTGTCAATTCAGAAGGTTTATTTTTTTATCTTAAAGAGGTTGTAAACCCATACAACTTTTTATTTTTTTGCAACCTGTAAGAGAAACACATAATGAGCTAGTATGCATCGTTTACTAGCTCATTATGAAATACTTACCTTAGAACGAGCCCCCGCCGTGCCCCCGGCTAACCTGTATGACGGGTGACCTGTCCAGTCGCCCGTCTTCCGGGATCGCGGCATCCGGCCATCTGATTGGCCGGAGCCGCGGTGACGTCACTCCCGCGCACGCGTGCGGGAGCCGACAGTCACGGCACGGGGCTCTGAAGAAACGGCACCAGCGGCCGTTCCTTCAGAGTGCATGCGCCAGTGACGTTACTGGCTGCATGTAAGGTAAATATCTCCTAAACGGTGCATGTTTAGGAGATATTTACAGTACCTATAGGTAAGTCTATGATAAGGCTTACCTATAGGTACTAGTGTCAGAGGAGGGTTTACTTCCTCTTTAATGCATTAAGATAAAAAACCCTTCTGTGTGCAGCAGCCCCCTTTAGCCCACCTAATACTTACCTGAGCCCGTCTTTATCCAGCGATCTTGCAGGAGTGTCTTGGCTGCCTGGGACTCCCCTCCTCATTGAGACAACAACGTAGCACGATTGGCTCCTGCTGCTGTTAATCAAAATCATTCAGCCAATCAGGAGAGAGAGGGAGTGGGGCCGGGTCACGGTTCCATGTCTGAATGGACACACGGAGCTGTGACTTGGCTTGGTTGCCCACATAGCAAGCTGCTTGCTGTGGGGGCACTCAACAGGAGAGAGGACCCAGCAGAGCCGAAGAGGGATCCGAGAAGAGGAGGATCTGGGCTCCCCTGTGCAAAACCAACTGCAATAGAGGAGGTATAACATGTTTAATTTTTTAGAAGACTAAAAGACTTTAAACTCACTTTAAGTTGTGTGTTTTTTTTTTGTTTTTTTTTTGAGAGAGCTAGTCTACTAAGTTAATGAAAGCCTCTAGGGCCTAGAGATTGGCTGCTAGATCCCAGCCCTGTCACATGGGAGGAAGTTTCTTTAACCACTTGTCTACTAAGGTATGTTTATAGACAAATGGTTAACTCTAGCTCGCTGCTGCAGCTGTGAGCTTGGTACTGGCTTAAAGAGCTGGCTGAACACTTTGATCGTGCTCTCAAAGTGCCCTCAGTGTCTCCATAAAGAGGACCTGTCACCTGCCCTGCTCATGCTATCCCATAGAGCACTTGTTAGCTATTGTGTGATAGCGATAAAGTTATAAAATAAAAGTGTTAAAATATATATTTTTCTTTCGTTCATTGATGGATAGCGCTCCTGATATTTTTAACCATTGGGTTATACTGCCCCCTACAGGAGTAGGACACTAGGCAGAAAAAAAGTCTGGCTACGCTTATGGGCAGTCCCAGGGGGGTATACTCCCTCTTTCTGCTATAGGTACTCAGTTTTTTTTCTGCCTAGTCAGGAGTAAGACCTATTTCCTAGCTGGGATCTCTGGTCCTGGCAATTTTTTCTTTTTAGATAGAATTTTTTGCTTCTGTTTCTTTCCTGTGAAATTTACAATCAACTGCTGGACTGGGCGGCGGGCTGGATAATCTAGGTCCAGTGGTCACCCCAGTCTGTCCAGCGAGCGCGCGTAGACCTCAGCTTCACGCTAGGTCGGCCGTGACATAGCCCCACAAGACGGGGACTGGCCTGCGATTTTAAATACCTCGCAAGGTCGCATAGGACTGGGTGGTACACCTCCCGGTGTGGGGATAGGGCACTATGCTCTTAATGGTAGCAGGGGGGTGCGCCACCTGCGACCGGATGATCAGCTGTCCTGCCTGTGCCTGTCCTGAGGCCTAGGGATCCCTCTTTCTTCCCTGGGAGCCACGTTGTGCTGCTCAGGGCCGCTATTTTCTTGTAGCCTTTGTGCTGCAATGCACGACGGCCATGTTTGTGTAGTCCAGCGGCCATTTTACTGCGGTTTGCCATAGAAAACGGCGGCGGCCATGACAATGGAGCCCTATGGGCGGCGATTTTCCCTTCCTGATCGCCGTACATGCAGGGCAGACTCTCCTGGTGGCTGCGGTGCCTGGTTTCTGCGGGGTGGTGAGTCTGGTGGGGTCCTCTCCCTTTCTGCTGAGGATTGATTGGGCTTGGTGACTGGACTGTTCCACCGGTGGTGGACCCTCCGGTTTCCAGAATAAACTAGGTAACCATGATTCCAGTTGTAGGCTCCCCGGCCTTTAAGGACCCGGCTGACAGGAAGGCGGAGGCTGTGGCCCGCAGAATGTACACCCTGGCTTGTTCGCCACTGAGGCCGATATTGACCATTGCCCTGGTGTCACAGACTCGAACCGAATGGGCTAAGCTGTTGCGCTGTGACCTGGAGGGGGAGCAGCCCCTCCCCCCGCCTATACGGAGCTGGCAGACCAGAGGCTGCAGTTTATCTGTGATGCCTCTTTGGATGCGGCTCCCCTAGTGGCTCGGCTCTCTGTTTCGACAGTGGTCCTTCTGCATGTCTTTTGGCTCAAATGCTGGTCTGCGGACCAGACTTCTAAAAAGGCCTTGACTGATCTTCCCGTTTTACGGAGATCGCCTGTTTGGTGCTACCCTGGATGACTTTATTAAAGGTCTCACAGAGGGGAAGAGTACCTTTCTTCTGCAGTCTACTAATGGCAAGGACCCTCGTCATAGATGTGTGCCCCCCTCCTTGGCTCATAAGAAGTTTTTTCGTCCCTCAGGGTCGACTAACAAGGGATCGAAGCCCTTCAGGGGATCCAAGCAAACTTGGTCTGGCAAGTTAGGAGCGGGCTTCTCCAGACCCGAGAACAAGGCTTATTCAGCTTGAAGGTGCGCCCTCACCCGCATCTGGGGTGGGGGGGGGGGTACCTTCGCTGGTTCCCGAACCCGTGAAATTCCCCGCTGGTTCCCGGACCCGTGGACCTCCCCAGTACAAGACAAGTGGGTCCACAAAGTCAAACGGTCCGGCTACAAGATCGAGTTTCGTTCTTACGCTCCGGAAAGGTTCTTTCCTTCCAACGTGCAACTGTCCCCGCTCCGCTTACCGACTCTCTTTGGGGCGGTGCAAGACCGTTTACTTCAAGGGGTGATTGTCCCGGTTCCGACTTTAGAACATTTTCAGGGATTTTACTCAAATTTGTTTACGGTCCCCAGAAAGGAAGGCAAGGTGTGTCCAATCCTGGACCTTAAGGCTGTACTGCTTGTGCAGGTGCATTAGTTCAGAATGGAGTCTGTTCGTATGGTGGTGGCTTCCCTGCCTCCATTAACATCAAGGACGCTTACCTTCATATTACAATATGTTGGTCACCAGCGCATCCTTTGCTTTGCCGTGGGAGAGGAGCATTGTCCGTTTTTGGTGTTACCATTTGGTCTCGCTTCCGCTCCTCGGCTTTTCACGAAAGTGTTGGCCCCGGTGCAAGCATTGTTACGTCAGCAGGTAATCACGGTCTTGGGCTACTTGTTCGACATTCTTCTGCGAGCAGAGTCTCCTACTGCACTGGTAGAAAACCTGGAGATCTCCATACAGACTTTGAGGAAGTTTAGCTGGATTCTGAATCTTCAGAAGTCGGTCTTGGTTCCTTCCACAAAACTAGACTATCTGGGTCGGACTCTGGACTCGACCTTGACCTTAGCCAGAGTACTCCTTCCTCTGGACAAACTCCAGAAACTGCAAGCTGCAATTTTCCTCCCGTTGTCCAGCAGATGGTCATTCCTCCGGACTTGCATGCAAGTGCTGGGCCTGATGGTGTCTACCTTCGAGGCGGTCCTGTTTGCACTGTTCTGTATGAGTTCCCTGCAAGGGAGATTCTGATCGAATGGGACAAGACTCTACAGTCTCTGGACAACCAAATCCAGCTGAGCCGGGGTGCAAAAGGGTCCCTGATCTGGTGGCTTCATTCTCCGGCAAAGCAAATCCTTCCTTCCCTTGTATTGGACGTGGTCACCACGGATGCTAGCCTGTTGGGGTGAGGAGGAGTTCTCAACAGAAATTCTGCTCACGGGGTCTGAACCCTGGAAGAGTCCAGACTACCGATCAATATCCTGGAGCTGCAAGCGATCAGACTGTGCCTGGAACATTGGACGGATCATCTCCAAGGATGTCCAGTGCACATTCAATCAGACCATGCCACTGCCAGCTGTGGCTTATGTCAATCACCAAGGGGGCACAAAAAGTGTCCTGGCGGCTCTGGAGGTAGCCGGCTACTCAGGTGGACAGAACGTTTGTTCCAGCCCTTTCCGTTCTTACACATTCCCTGAGTGGAAAACTGGCAGGCGGATTACCTCAGTCGACAGGCCTTGGTCAGGGGGAATGGTCTCTTCATCCAGAGGTATTTCATCAGTTGTGTCTCCGGTGGGACATCCCCGAGGTGGATCTGCTATCGTCTCAGCTCAACAGAAAGGTGCAGAGGTTTGTGGCACAGTCACGGGATCCTCTGCTCGGACGCCACAGACGTGCTGATGGCCTCTCCTCTCAAGCTTTTGCCAAGACTTCTACGCAGGATCGAGGCAGAAGGGATTCTGGTCATCTTAGTGGCCCCGGACTAGTCTCGCTGGCTTGGTACGCCGATCTAGTGCGGCTGGTTGCCAACGTTCCTTGGAAGCTTCCTCTCAGGGGGGATCTGCTGTCCCAAGGCCAATCTTCCACCCTGCTTTATAGTTGCTGGCTTTGACAGCTTGACTGTTAAAGCTAGGTACTGAAGGATAGGGGTTGGTCTGAATCAGTGATTCCAACTCTGTTAAAAGCTAGGAGATCTACTAGGAAGATCTACCATCATTCATGGAAGACGTACATCGCGTGGTGTGAGTCCCTTGGGGTTCATCCTCGCTCCTACTCGGTGGCTCGGATCTTGACCTTCCTTCACAGGGGGGTTGAACAGAAATTGGCCTTGAGTACCATCAAAGGCCAGGTGTCGGCTTTGGCGGTCTTCTTTCAGCGACCCTTGGCCACACACTCCCTGGTGTGTACCTTTTTTTTTTTTTTTTTTTTTTTTTTTTTTTAGGGTGTTCGCCATTTGGTTCCTTCAGTGCGGTCTCCGTTGCCGCCTTGGGGCCTCAATTTGGTGCTTTCGGTCCTCCAGAAGTTTACCTTTGAGAAGTTTCGGGAGGTTTCCTTATTTACCCTGTCTCCGAAGGTGGGAACAAAGACATTGTGTTGACTGGTGGCGTTATCCTGTCGTACACCTTACTTGGTGGTTCACAGAGATAAGGTGGTTCTTTGCCCCTGTCCGTCATTCCTTCCAATGGTTGTATCTGATTTCCATTTGAATGAAGACATTGTGTTGCCTTCCCTGTGTCCCAGGCTAAAATATCCTAAGGAAATTGTCTTGCATGCCTTGGATGTGGTTCGGGCAATTAGGGTGTACCTGACAGCTATGGAGTCTTTTAGGAAGTCATACTCACTATTTGTGCTTATGGATGGGTCTCGGACAGGGTTGACCGCTTCTTCTGCGACCATTCCCAGATGGATCAGACTGTGATTCAGGCCTTTTCCATCAAGGGTCCGGTTCCTCCTTTCCCTATCAAGGTGCACTCTACTTGGGTGCTCAGTGCCTTCCGTCATCAGGCGTCAGTAAACAGGTTTGCAAGGCGGCCACCTGGTCATCGGTGCACACTTTCACAAAGTTCTATAAAGTTGGATGTGTTGGCATCTGCGGATGCCTCTTTTGGTTGCAGGGTTTTGCAGGCTGCTGTTTTGAGGACTTTGTCCTCTTTGAGGGTGTATTGTTTTTTTTCAGGTGGGCTCCAGTTGTTTTGGTTAAGCCCCTGTTGCCTGGTTGGCTACTGTTTTTAGCCCTGGGAATTTTTTGCTGTTCCCATCCCTCATGTTTAACAAAACTGAGTACCTATAGCAGAGAGAGGGAGTATAGCCCCTGGGACTGCCTATAGGCGTAGCCAGACTTTTTTTCTGCCTAGTGTACTACTCCTATAGGGGGCAGTATAACCCAATGGTTGACAATATCAGGAGCTGTGTCTGTCAATCCCATTTTATAATATAATATAAAATGTGTGTGTAAATAAATATTAAAATTGACATTTTTAAAACACCCCCCATCACCCCTGTACACACCCCATATAAAAAGCACAGCACAGGGTGAGCACAGGTTTGTAAACACTAACTGTGCCACACATGTGAGCAATAATGTTAGGTCATAATTAATGCTAAAAATATATGTAAACCTCCACCTCATAAAACAATTAATCAGTTAAAATTTTTCAGAATCTTAATAAGCAAATATAGTACAGCATAAAAAAATATATTTTTTGGCGGTATTGGGGGGGTTACAGTAATTCCTAGAAAAGCTTGAAGATTTTATCATGCGTGCAGATAATTTTAAAAAATTGCCCCGGTAGGCAAGTGGTTCAGCATTTGCCAACAAAGAATGTATTTTTGTGTGAATATATAATATGTGTTCTTGCAAACTAGAAATAAACTGCTTCTTTCTTATTGGACAGTACTTTGATTCGCTTGTTGGGCGGGTTCTTCATTCGGCGAAAACTTGATGAAACCCCGGATGGCAAAAAAGACATTCTGTACAGATCCTTGTTAAACGGGGTAGGTACCAAAGTAGTCTTTCAGAATAACGTTGTCCACCTTCTCATTGGCTGTGTCCTTGTAGTTGAATGTTTAAGAATAGCATTGTCCACCTTCTTACTGGTTGTGCTTTATAGTTGAGCATTTTTGGAACGTTTCAGAATAACATTGTTTGTCTTCTCATTGGCTGCGTCTTGTAGTTAAATGTTTTTGGAATGTTTAGGACACTGCCTTCTTATTAAACTTTATTAACTTTAGTTAGAAAATTAACTCTTGCTAGATGACTTCAGACTGGCCTTTTTTGCAGGTATAGATTAAGGATCAACCGATTATCGGTGGGGCGGATTATCGGAGGCCGATATTCCATTTTTTTTTAAGTATTGCTATCAGCCACAAACTTGCCGATATTGCTTCAGGTGGTTGTACCGGAATGATGGCTGCAGCTAGAGGCATTACCCCGGTACCGTTGTTTAGAGCCCTTGTCATTACAAGCTGCTCGATTTGTCATTACAAGAAGCGGGAGGGGGACATCCCCTCTCCGCTGATTAAAAGGACAGTGTAAAAATAAAAACTTTACATTTGCAAAATATCTGCACCTAATATCTGCCTGAAGGGTGGCCAGAAAATCAGTATCTGCCCTCAAAAAGCTATATTGGATGATCCCTATTATAGATATGTAAAACATTAAAAATAAGTGTCTATACTGTATAAAATCCAGTGATATGCTGTCTCCCCCTGCTCTGCACATGCCCAGTTGCTATCCATTGTTAGATACTGACGAATTTGTAGAAGCAGATCTGCTTACAGCCTTAGAGCAGAATTAAACCCTCTTATTGTTTACAGCCAAGGAAGCTGCTTCTGTTTGATCTGCAACTGCCATGGCGCTGTACATGTGATCAGTTATGACACCAGCTATTTAATGGTTTGACAGTTTGGTTGAGGACACAAACAAATATGACAGTTGGCAAACCCGGCATTCCAGTAATGTAACTGTTTGATATATATATATATATTTTTTTTTTTATACCGTTAAAACGATAGGGTTACAGTGAGGGTAAAAAGTATTTGATCTGCTGCTGATTTTGTATGTTTGCCCACTGACAAAGAAATAATCAGTTTATAATTTTAATGGCAGGCTTATTTTAACAGTGAGAGACAGAATAACAACAAAAATCCAGAGAAATACATTTAAAAAAGGTTATAAATTGATTTGCATTTTAATTAGTGAAATATGTATTTGACCCCTTCGCAAATCATGACTTAGTACTTGGTGGCAACACCCTTGTTGGCAAACACAGAGGTAAGACGTTTCTTGTAGATACATCTCAGGAGGGATTTTGTCCCACTCCTCTTTGCAGATCCTCTCTAAGTCATTAAGGTTTGGATGCTGATGTTTGGTAACTTGAACCTTCAGCTCCCTCCACATATTCTCTATGGAATTAAGGTTTGGAGACTGGCTAGGCTACTCCAGGACCTTAATGTGCTTCTTCTTGAGCCACTCCCTTGTTGCCTTGGCCGTGTGTTTTGGGTCTATGTCATGCTGGAATACCCATCCACGACCCATTTTCAATGCCCTGGTTGAAGGAAGGAGGTTCTCACCCAAGATTTGATCATCCCTTTGATGCGGTGAAGTTGTCCTGTCCCCTTAGCAGAAAAACACCCGCAAAGCATAATGTTTCCACCTCCATGTTTGATGGTAGGGATGGTGTTCTTGGGGTCATAGGCAGCTTTCCTCCTCCTCCTCCAAACACAGTGAGTTGGGTTGACGCCAAAGAGCTTGATTTTGGTCTCATCTGACCACAAGAATTTCACCCAATTCTCCTCTGAATCATTCAGATGTTCATTAGCAAACTTCAGACGTGCCTGTACATGTGCTTTCTTGAGCAGGGGGACACTGCCGGATTTCAATCCTTCACAGCATAGTGTGTTACCAATTATTTTATTGGTGACTATGGTCCCAGCTGCCTTGAGATCATTGACAAGATTCTCCCGTGTAGTTCTGGGCTGATTCCTCACCGTTCTCATGATCATTGAAACTCCACGAGGCGAGATCTTGCATGGAGCCCCAGACCGAGGGAGATTAAGAGCCGGTTCACACTGGGGCGACTTGTCAGGCGACTTGGTCGCCTGACAGGTCGCCTGCCATAGATTAGCACAGGACTCGTTCTAATAGGAGCGACACAAGTCGCTCCGACTTAGAAAAAGGGTCCTGTACTACTTTGGGGTGACCTGCATTGACTTCAATGATATGAAGTCCGTGCATGTCGCTCCGAGGTCGCGGTGTGCGCTGTGCACCGCGACTTCACAGGTCGCCCCAGCAAGTCGGGTCACCTGTATGTGAACCGGCTCTGACAGTTATTTTGTGTTTCTTCCATTTGCAAATAATCGCACCAACTTTGTCACACTCACACCAAGCTGCTTGGCGATGGTTTTGTAGCACATTCTAGCCTTGTGTAGATCTACAACAGACTATAGGCAAATGTTATGCTGTGATAGCGGAGAACATTCATAAGAATCATTTAAAGGTTATAAAGGTAAGCTAATTTGACAGACAAATTTATTCTCTTACCTGTCAGTTAAGGCCTGAGAGGACAGAAACTATCATCTACTGTATTTCAACAATCACCCAACTGTAGGAGATACAATATGGATTCCACAAGCAAACTAAACTGGAGCCTTTCCCCAGCAGTGCCCCCTAGTGGCAGAAATGCATATTTCTCTTGTTTGAGAACTACATATTTGCATATATGTATGAAAAAAACCATCAATCCATCCAGTTCAACCCATAAAGTGTGTGTGTGTGTGTGTGTTTACTGTTAACCGTACATCTTATACCCCTGTATGTTGTTGTCTTTAAGGTGCCCATCTAATCGTTTTTTGAAAATCAGAAGTACAATGCAGAAGTAACTGCATTGAGAAGTACAATGTTACTTGAACTGTATTCCAGGATTTGCTTGTCTTCAGCTGAGAGAACTTGCAATAATTTTAGGATATTCTATAAAATCACAGAAATCTTTCATTAACCACTTGTCCTTAGGTGGATGTCATATGACGTCCTGGAGTTTAAGTCGTTAAATCTGAATGATGCCTGCAGCCGCAGGCATCATACAGATATTGTTTTTTTTTTTTTTTTTTTAGCAGATGATTCCCTGCAATGTGAAAAACAATCATAGTGGCTGTTAAGCCGATTGATTGTTTTTACAGGCTTTTACTGGCTTGCCTGTGCGATCGGTGAGCCGGAGAATGAATCAGCTGGCAGCTGGCATTTACCATAGAGCTGACCGAGGACCATATGGTCCCCGGCCATCCCTATGACCTTTGGAGGCTAGGAGCGACGTCATGAGGTCACTTCTGGAAGATTCTTCACGATTCTGGAAGATGTAAACACTGCCGTATTTTTAACTTATATTCTGAGATTGTTTTTGTTTTTTTTGTTTTTTTTATCTCCGGCTTTCCAGCCTAGAGGAGTGATTGTGTGACTTATAGACCCCCAGATCTCTCTATAAAGAGGACCTGTCATGCCCTATTCCTGTTACAAGGGATGTTTATATTCATTGTAATAGGAATAAAAGTGATCAAAAAAAAATTAAGGGAAAGTGTAAAAATAAAACGTTAAAAAAAAAAAAATTGAAAATGCCCCTGTTCTCGCTTGCTCGCACGCAGAAGCGAACGCATGCGTAGGTCGCTCTCATATATGTAAACACCATTCAGTCCACACATGTGGGGTATCGCTATGAACGTTAGAGTGAGAGCAATAATTCTAGCACTAGACCTCCTCTGTAACTCTAAACTGGTAAACTTTAAAGCTTAGCCTATCCAGATTTTCAAGTATCGAAGTTTGGTGCCATTCCACGAGTGTGCGCAATTTTAAAGAATGACATGTTGGGTATCTGTTTTGCATAACATTATCTTTCACATTCTATAAAAAAAATTGGGCTGACTTTAGTGGGTTTTTTTTGATTGGTTTGCGCAAAAGTTATTGCGTTTACAAACTACGAGAAAGATTTTCATTTTTTTTTTTTTTTTACGGCGATCTGCTATTTTTTTTCCTTTCTCTTTATTTTTTTGTGGGACTGCCAAATTGCGGCGGACAGATCGGACCCCTGACTGACATTTTTGACACTTTTGTGGTCTATCAGCGACATTACTACAGTAATCAGTTCTATAAATATGCACTGTTACTGTAATAACGACACTGGCAGGGAATGGGTTAACTTTATTCGTGATCAAGGGGTTAAGTGTGTCCCTAGGGGCGTGATTCTAACTGTGGGGGGCGTGGCTTGTGATGTAATCACAGAGACATACGATCCTACATAGCAGGATCGCATAGCCTCTGTATTTACATCAGGGAGAATGACAGACGGCTGTGTTTACATCAGCCGTCTGTCTTTCTCCCTCTGCAGCGGGGGATCGCGAGTGGCCGGCGGACATCGGAGCCGCCGGTCACTCGCGCTAGCTCCCCAGGGAATGAGCGCCCCTCACAGGCGGCTGTGCAAGCGACGTACCCCT
The DNA here is from genome assembly GCF_965119305.1 of Pelophylax lessonae. Taxonomy (NCBI): domain Eukaryota; kingdom Metazoa; phylum Chordata; class Amphibia; order Anura; family Ranidae; genus Pelophylax; species Pelophylax lessonae. Next base: position 47,996,764 of record NC_138776.1, on the reverse strand, counting down.
ACGTCACTTTGCCCAGCAGCGGCTGCCTGCCGCAGTATATCTGCGGTGGGCGGTCGTTCTGTGGTCAATTTTTTCAATTTCCTAAGAAAGTTGCTTTTAAAAAAATTCCTGCGCATATACTGTGTGACATAAAAAGTTGTAACGACTGCCATTTTATTCCCTAGGGTCTCTGCTAATTTTTCTAGCAAAAAAATATTTTTTATCATTGTAAAAGTATGAATCTCCCCCCCCCCAATTTTTCCAGGATAAAAAAAAACACGCTTTGAAAAAAAAGAACATTTCTCTATCGCTCATTGACAGACGTAGTCTTCTTGATTCTCAAGAGCTGGGTTATGTTGTCTCCGCAGGAGTAGGACTAGGCAGAATGACAAAACGTTCTGGCTCCACCCTAGGGGGCAGTCCCTGAGGGTATATCCTCCCTCTCTCTGCTACAGGGAATCAGTTTTTTTCTGTCTAGTCAGGAGTAAGGACCTAAGTTCCTTGCTGGGATCTTTTGGTCCTGGCAAGACTTTTTTTCTTTAAGAAAAAGACATTTTTTAGGTAGTTTTCTCCAGTGTTTTTTTCCTGTGAGATCTTCAAGCAAAAATGCCGGACTGGGCGACACTTGTGGTCACCCCAGCCGGCCTACGAGCGCGTGCAGACCAGGCATTGCGCTTGGTCGGCCGCGACATATTCAAGTAAGTATGCGGGGCCGGGCGACGGGCTGTATGTGAGATCCAGTGGTCACCCCGGTTTCTGCCTAAAAGCGCGTGCAGACCAGTGCGCTGAGTCGGCCGCGACGGAGTCCCAGTAAAGGGACTGACTTTGCGAGTTAAAAGCTCGCTTGGACGCCAGGACCAGAGAGTCGAGGCGTCCACAAACCCCCACCTCGGTGGAGAGGGTATTATGAAGAGAGGGTGCCTGTCGGTTCGGTAAAACGTTCCCTTTTTTCCTCATTTATGAGGCAGTATATATTATGGGCCCCTCCAGATATGGTCAGTATATATCTGACACTTACAAGTCCCCCTTGTAATACAGCATGTGTTTGTGGGAAGTGGACTTGGTTCAAGAGCTAACACTCTACCCAGCAGACTGTAACATTACAGCAAACATAGGAGGTATAATCCTACCTTATGTGCAGTGTATCTCTGTAGATCCATATGTCACCTCTCAGCAGAGTGCAGGTGGATGTGCTGGGAAGACGATATCGGCGGTCCGCCGCCATTTTGCCGTAGACCGAATGCATGTATGTCCTCAGGTCACGCCGGCCGCCATGTTTTTGGAGTCTTATGTCTCTTCTATGGGGGCGGCCATGTTTTGTGAGCCCAGCTTCCTCGTGGAGGGCTGGGAACGCCGGAAGGCGTACACAGGGGGCGGAGCCACGCCTTCTGCCCGGGAAAAAGCAAACAGCTCCTTCCAGTCTGTGTAAGACAGACGCTGGCTGCAGTTTGTTGGAAACTGCACTGCATCGGTTGGTGAGCCTTGGGGGTCCCTCTCTCTCTCTCTCTCTGGGATCGAGAAGCAGGTACTCTGAGGGGCGCTATTGCGCTAGGGGGAGACACACAAAAAAAAAAAAAAAAAAAAGGTTTTTTTGTTTATTGCTGGCAAAAAGTGTCCTGTATTAACATGGACCCTGCCACTCATGTATCTCCTCCGGATCCCCTCGAGGGGTCTGCGGGATCCTCCAGCACCCCATTGACAATTGAATCTTTGTCAGCCATTATGGAAACTTTTGTGTCCCGGGTGGAAGTGGCTTGTCAGGGACAGGGCGCAAGAAAGCGACCCCCGCCTAACCCCTTATTATCTGAAACCTCGGATTCAGACTCTGAGCCTATTTCTGCAGTTGCAGGTACTTCATCTGGTATTGGTTTTCTCGGGTCCTGTCTCTTCAGACAGTGAGGAGGATGTTTCGGCATCTGCCATAGCCCGAGAGGAAGCGTTGGTAAACGCACTCATTGTATCTGTTCAAGAGACTTTAAGGTTACAGGGTATTCCATCAGAAATAGCTGAAACTGAGATCCCCTTTGGGACTAAAAAGCGCATCAAAGTGGCAAAGGTTTTTCCATTGCCCAAATGTTTTGGCAATCCAATCGATGAAGAATGGCGTCTGCCAAAACGCACTTTTAATATTTCCAAACGCATTGACAGGCGTTATCCGTTTGAGGAAACCCTTATTAAGAAATGGACAGAACCACCTGTGGTGGATTCACCAATTGCTAGATTGAATAAAGCCACGGTTATTCCTTTAGAAGACGCTCCGTCTTTTAAAGATCCAGTGGATCGCAAGATAGAAGCTATGTCTCGCACCATGTTCTCCTTGATTGGATCAGCTTTCAGGCCAATAATTGCTATTGGTCTGGTTTCGCAGGCTGTAACTGAATGGACCAAGTGGTTACGCCGGGACTTAGAAGAAGTCCCTCAGGCGGTATCAGATTTGTTGGAACAAATGATACAGGGGTTACAGTTTGTATGTGATGCGGCGTTAGACGCCACTCCATTAATGGCGCGAGCATCAGTCTCAGCAGTGGTTCTCAGGCGTACACTGTGGCTAAAAGGTTGGATAGCCGACCAAGGTTCCAAAAAAGCATTGGCTAATATCCCCTTTTCAGGAGAACGTCTATTTGGAGCCAACTTAGATGAGATCATTAAGGATCTCACCGGTGGAAAAAGCACCTTTTTACCGCAAAATTTTAAAGGTAGAGGAACTCGTCAAAGACGAGGGCCTTCTTTTTCTGCTCACAAGAGGTTTTTTCGTCCAGCGGGTGAAAAAACTAAGTCCTCCAAGGTTCCTACAGGAGGCGTCAGGGGTCGTTGGTCGGGCAAGCAAAAGCCCGCCCCCTCCAGACCTGAAGATAAACCATCCAAAGCCTGAAGGTGCGCCCCCACCCATAACTGGGGTGGGGGGACGTCTTCGCCGGTTCCCGGATCCATGGCTTTCCAGAATCCCGGACAAATGGGTTTGCGAAGTCATAAAGTCAGGGTACAAGATCGAGTTTCGATCTCTCCCACCGGCGCGATTCTTCCCTTCCAATATCCGACTATCTCCGGATCGTCTAGAAGATCTGCGGAGAGCAGTCACAGATCTACTACAACAAGGAGTGGTAGTCCACGTTCCTTGGACAGAACGGTTTCAAGGGTTTTATTCAAACCTGTTTACAATACCCAGGAAAGAGGGCAAAGTGCGTCCAATTCTGGACTTAAGAGCACTCAATTCTTTCGTCAACATAAGAAGATTCAGAATGGAGTCCATTCGCACGGTAGCAGCCTTCCTGCATCCAGGGGATGTCCTAGCGTCCATAGACATCAAGGACGCCTATCTTCACATTCCCATTTTCGCAGGACATCAGCGTTTTCTACGCTTTTCCGTAGAGGAGAACCACTATCAGTTTGTGGCGTTACCTTTCGGTCTCGCCACGGCTCCGCGGGTCTTCACAAAAGTGTTGGCCCCAATGTTGGCACTTCTGCGCCAAAGAGGTATATCGATTCTAGGTTACCTAGACGATCTTCTGCTTCATGCAGAGTCTCCTCAGACCTTGCTACAAAACATAGAAATTACTATGATTTCTTTACAGGAATTCGGGTGGCTGGTGAACCAGCAAAAGTCTTTTCTGGTTCCCACCCAGAGGCTCGAATATCTGGGTCTAATTCTAGACACAGTCAGGACAAGAGTGTTTCTTCCGGTAGGGAAACTTCGAAAGATTCAATCAGCAGTCCAGTTGTTACTGTCCAACAGCTGGTCTTCCCTTCGGACTTGCATGAGGGGTCTGGGGTTGATGGTGGCTTCATTCGAAGCAGTCCCATTTGCCCAGTCCCATACCCGAATTCTTCAGCAAGAGATTCTCCTCAGATGGAATCGGAATCCGGAATCCCTGGACAATCAGATACGATTGAGCAAACAGACCAGAGAGTCTCTGGTTTGGTGGCTTCGGTCTCCAATGCTCAGCCAGGGAAAGTCATTTCTGCCAATATATTGGACGATAGTGACCACGGATGCCAGTCTATCCGGATGGGGAGGAATTCTCGGTCAATTATCTGCCCAGGGACTTTGGTCCTCGGAAGAATCCAGATTACCGATAAATGTATTGGAACTGAGAGCGATCAGACTTTGTCTGATTCACTGGACCGAGCAGCTCCAGGGCAGCCCGGTTCGGATCCAGTCGGACAATGCCACGGCCGTGGCTTATGTCAATCACCAGGGGGGCACCAAGAGTGTCCGAGCGGCCAAAGAAGTGGCTTGCATTCTTCGCTGGGCGGAACGATTTGTTCCAGCAATCTCTGCGGTGTTCATTCCGGGGGTGGAGAATTGGCAGGCAGATTATCTCAGCCGTCAGACCCTGGATCAGGGGGAATGGTCCCTCCATCCAGACGTTTTCCACCAGTTGTGCCTACGGTGGGGCACCCCGGATGTGGATCTGTTGGCATCACGATTCAACAGGAAAGTTCAGAGATTCGTGGCTCGCTCCCGCGATCCTCTAGCAGAAACCGCAGACGCACTGATCGCCCCGTGGGGGCAATACCAGCTAATATATGCCTTCCCTCCTCTCGCGTTACTGCCAAGACTTCTTCGCAGGGTAGAGGAGGAAGGAATCCCAGTAATCCTGGTAGCTCCGGACTGGCCTCGTCGAGCTTGGTACGCCGACATGGTCAGACTGGTGGCGGACGTCCCGTGGAGACTTCCTCTCAGAGAGGATCTACTGTCTCAGGGACCGATCCTCCATCCTGCTTTACGATCGCTGGCTTTAACGGCCTGGCTATTGAGACCCAGGTGCTGAAGGACAAAGGTTTGTCAGCTTCAGTTATTCCTACTCTAGTTGAAGCAAGGAAAGCGACTTCCAGAAAGATTTATCATCGCACATGGAAGTCCTACATTGCATGGTGTGAACCTTTGGGGTTCCGTCCTCGGTCTTATTCGATTAGTCGAATATTGGCTTTTCTGCAACAAGGGGTTGAGCAGAAACTGGCCTTGAGTACTATCAAGGGTCAGGTCTCAGCATTAGCCATCTTCTTTCAGAAGCCTTTGGCTACTCATTCCTTGGTGCGGAATTTCATCCAGGGGGTGCGACATCTGGCTCCGCCAGTGCACGCGCCGTTACCCCCCTGGGATCTTAATTTAGTGTTGTCGGTTCTTCAGAAACCTCCCTTTGAAGATATTAGGGAGATTCCTCTACCCACGTTGTCCCAGAAGGTGGCCTTCTTGGTGGCTATTACTTCTGCACGCAGGGTGTCAGAACTGGCCGCATTATCTTGTCGTTCACCATATCTGGTGGTTCATAGAAATAAGGTGGTTCTTCGTCCGAATCCATCCTTCCTACCAAAAGTAGTTTCAGAATTTCATCTGAATGAAGAAATTGTATTACCTTCCCTGTGTCCTAAGCCCAGTCATCCTCGGGAATTTGCTTTGCACTCCTTGGATGTGGTCCGGGCGATCAGGGTATACTTGAAAACGACAGACTCGTTTCGCAAGACGGATTCACTTTTTGTGATCCCAGATGGACCCAAAAAGGGGTTGCCTGCATCTGCCGCGACCATTTCCAGATGGATCAGACAGACGATAGTGCAGGCTTATTCTATTAAGGGTCGGGAGCCCCCGTTCCCTGTTAAGGCGCACTCCACTCGGGCACTTAGTGCGTCATGGGCCTTTCGCCATCAGGCGTCAGTGGTCCAGGTGTGCAAGGCGGCTACCTGGTCGTCGGTGCATACCTTCTCTAAACATTATAAAGTTGATGTAATGGCATCGTCTGATGCCTCATTTGGCCGCAAGGTTTTGCAGGCCGCAATTTGAGGAGACCAGTGGTCTACCTCGAGGGTTTTTTTCCGTTGGAAAATTTTTTCTTTAGTCTCATTCTTTGTTTATAATGAGCCTTTAAAACTTCTAGTTTGGCACCGGTTGGGCCTACTAGATTGGATTTGATTTTGTCAATCCCACCCCTCATTTGTGGCACTGCTTCTGGATGTCCCAGCTCTTGAGAATCAAGAAGACTACGTCTGTCAATGAGCGATAGAGAAAAATGGATTTTTGTAAGAACTTACCGTAAAATCCTTTTCTCTTAAGCTCATTGACAGACGTAGTACCCGCCCCTCTATCATTGAGTTGGGTTGGGTTAATTTCTCTGTACTGCTTTAAACAGAACTGATTCCCTGTAGCAGAGAGAGGGAGGATATACCCTCAGGGACTGCCCCCTAGGGTGGAGCCAGAACGTTTTGTCATTCTGCCTAGTCCTACTCCTGCGGAGACAACATAACCCAGCTCTTGAGAATCAAGAAGACTACGTCTGTCAATGAGCTTAAGAGAAAAGGATTTTACGGTAAGTTCTTACAAAAATCCATTTTTCCAGGCCTTCCCATCTCTACTCATAGTTGAATGTTTGGGAAAAACATTCTTCCCGTTTAAACTGTGCCTGTGAATAGCGTCGTCCATCTACTTATTGGCCATGCCTTGTAGTTGAATGTGTTTTTGGATCGTTTGGGAAAAACATTGTCCTCCCTATTAATGGCTGTGCCTTGTAGTTGAATGTTTTTTATGTTTGGCAATAATGTTGTCCGTCTTCTCATTGGCTGTGTCTTCCAGTACATTGAGCAGCTCCTTTGCAAGCATCAGTTCTTGGAGATCTTTCTGGAAGGAACGCGCTCTCGCAGTGGCAAGACCTCGTGTGGCAGAGCTGGCATCCTGTCGGTCGTTGTGGACACACTTTGCGACAGCTCCGTCCCCGATGTCCTTGTCATACCCGTGGGGATATCTTATGACCGTATCATTGAGGGACATTATAATGGGGAGCAGCTGGTAAGTGCCAAGTTTAATTTTTTATTTTTTTATTTTTTGTTGTGCCCATCCTAAGTTCTTATCATCCTATTTATGAACCTGTAAGGTTTCCATGCGTAGTTTTGTTTTCTGAGGTAATGATTTGCTTTCCTTACCCCTTCCTTTGAGTGGTTACTTTGTCTCCATTCTCTGACCCTTTTTCATTTTTTAGGCCCGGGTCACACTGGTGCGACTTGCGCTCCAACTTTGGGAGCACATGGTGCATGAGAAGTCGCCCCCCAATTGAGTGCATTGGGACTGTTCTAATAGGAGCGACTTGAGTCGTTCCGACTTAGAAAATGGTTCTACTACTTTTGAACCGACTTCGGCACGACTTGCATTGACTTCTGTTAACCACTGTGTATTTACATCGCTACTTTGATGTTCTGATGCCATAACCCCGGTATTTTCTTACACAGTCGGCGGTCCTCTTTCACATAAAAGTGGTCCCAGCGGCGGATTCGTATTGAAGGTGCGCTTTAAAGGGTAAATCCACTTTCGTGGGGAAAAAAGGAAATAAAGAAGGAAACAATATAGCGTATACAATTGCGACACAAGTCATATTGTAATTGAATGATGTTAAAAACTACCTTTCCTTTTCAATCTGCAGCTCTATAATTTTCTATTGAGTGCAATGCAATATGGCTACCTGGAGATGTTCCCCCCCCCCCCCCCCTCGAAAACATAATTTCCTGCTTGTGTGATTGGCTCACCAATTTTCCTAGAAGTTTGCACGAAGATACAAGGCCGATTTCAGGCACCCCCTGCAACATTTTTGACGAGATACTCCCACTAGGAACATGTCTAAATGGATGCAGACCTTGCCACTTTTCTCATTTAGTGCTCTGCAGCTGCACAGCTAATTGATAATTATGAAACCACTCCCATTAGACCCTCAACACACAGAGGAACAAACAGTGATTTCTTCAGAATAACAATACGGACCGCGCAGCGTGCAGGGCTCGGGAGTGCGCGCCGCACGGTGTGCAGGGCTCGGGAGTGCGCGCCGCACGGTGTGCAGGGCTCGGGAGTGCGCGCCGCACGGTGTGCAGGGCTCGGGAGTGCGCACCGCACGGGGCCAAGAGTGACTGCCAGGAGCTGAGTCACTGATAACGTTTAGTTTGCACACATTTACAAATACATGTGTAAGCTGCAGAGGCCACGGAAAGGCACCCGATTGTTATCCGCAGTCCTAACCCTATACGTTTTTGAAAGCCTCAATAGTAGATGCAGTGTTACATAGTAGTTGAGGTTGAATAAAGACAATAGTCCATCCAGTTCAACCTGTGTAGGTGTGTGTGGACATAATGATTTCCCATACCCCTGAATGTTCTGATCCTTGAGATGTACATCCAATAGTCTTTTAAAAGTAGTCATACTCCTCGCAGTTACTAACACGTGTGGTTATGAATTCCACAATCTTGTAGCCCTTACTGTAAAAAAACCCTTTGTAGCCTAAGGTTAAATTTCTTCTCCTCCAATCGAATTGTATGGCCTCGTGTTCTCATGTATTCATTGCGACTGAACAGTTTTTTTTTTTATGTTAAGATCACCGTTGAGGTACTTGTAAGTTGCTATCATGTCCCCTCTCAGTAGTATCTCTAGTAGGCTCTGAAAAATGTATAGAGTTAGGACCACAGGTAATAATGGGCTGCCTTGTCCTGGCCTCTGCAGCTTACACATGTATTTGCAAATGTGTGCAAACGAAACCCCTGTTTTTAATGCAAACTGTTACATAGGACAATTTGATTGATTGCAGGCTGGCTGAGAAGTTGAGCTGGGAAATTTCTTTGGTTTTGTTTTACGCAGTTATGCTCCACCTGCACCCTCTGGGGAAAAAAAATCCCTCTTTGCCCCTAGGCCCCCCCCTACTGGACTAATTGAGTCAAGGCCCAGTACAGGAGGGCCATCTCCACCCTAATCAGCAGCCAAGCATGTACCAGTTTATGTCCATGTATAGCTGTATCCCATGGTTGCTTTCTTTGGGAAGCTGTATGAAGCAAATGGTGCTTCTGGAGACTATTTAACTCACTCTAAATTTCTGTACGCTCTTTAACTTTACACAGCCAAATGCATGAGCCCTTAAATCTTTTACTGATCACCATTTTAGGGAAAGCCCAAGAAAGACGAGAGTCTGTGGAGCGTGGCCAGGGGGGTGTTCAGAATGCTGCGCAAAAACTATGGCTGTGTACGAGTAGACTTCGCCCAACCCTTCTCTCTGAAGGTAAGTGACCGACATGGAGTGTCCTCATGCCATGATTTTTCCCAGTACTGTTTGTGTTATATAATGTGATATTTTTTCTCCATGACTTCAGGAATATCTAGAAAACCAGAGACAGAAGCCATCGCCCGCACCTCTCCGTTTAGACCAAGCGCTGCTTCCCGCCATCCTCTCATCCAGGTAAAGCTCAGATGGAGATTCCAAGCAATATCTCTGTTCATAATTCTCCCAGCTGTGTGTTAACCACTTAAGCCCCGGAAGATTTTACCCCCTTCCTGACCAGGGCCTATTTTACAATTCGGCACTGCGTGACTTTAACGGACAATTGCGCGGTCGTGCGACGCTGTACCTAAGCGAATTTAACGTCGTCTTTTTCCCGCAAACAGAGCTTTCTTTTGGTGGTATTTGATCACCTGTGCGATTTTTACTTTTTGCGCTATAAACAAGAAAAGAGCGTCAATTTTTCAAAAATAACAATATTTTTCACATTTTTTTTATATGAAATTCCCCCCCCAAAAAAATGTAAAAATCAAAATTTTTTAACATTTTAGGCCAATTTGTTTTCTGCTACATATGTTTGGTGAAAAAAATTGCAAAAAGCGTATTTTGATTTGTTTGCACAAAAGTTATATAACTAAGGGAAAGATTTTTGTCATTTTTGTTGTTGTTTTTTTTAATGCGTAATGGCGGCGATCTGTGATTTTTTTTTTTTTTTGCGGTACTGCGACATTGCGGCGGACAGATCAGACCCTTGACTGACATTTTTGACACTTTTGGGGTTACCAGTGACGTTTCTACAGTAATCAGTGCTATACATATGCACTGTTACTGTAAAAATGACACTGGCAGTGAAGGGGTTAACTTTTTTTTGAGAGGGAGGGGTTATGTGTGTTCCTAGGGGCGTGATTCTAACTGTGATTGGCTGTGGCTTGAGGTGTAGGAACAGTGATCAACGGTCCTACATAGTAGAACCGTATAATCACTATTCCTACACAGGGGAGAATGACAGGTGGCTTCTTTACATTAGCCGCCTGCCTTTCTCCCGCTCTAACGGACGATCGCGAGTGGCACACGCGCGGGGGGGGGGGGGGTCCGTGACCGCCCGGGAGCGGGCCTCCGGCGGCGCATGCTCGCTCCCTAGAGCCTCACAGGCTAGCGAAGTAGCCCTGCGTCGCTTTGCCTGTGAGGGGCTGACTGCTGCAGTAAATATACTGACGGCAGTCTGCAAGTGGTTAAAGGAGACGCCATTTACCCTGATTTTACAATGTACATTATAAGCTGCAGCAAGTCAGATAGAGCCTGCCTCATTTCTTGGCTGGAGGATGTCCAGCATTATCTAACCTTTTTCGTCCCAGTCTGACTGTTCCTGGTCCCCCACCCCTTTAGTCGGATTTGATTTCTTTCAATCGTAGAGGCTCAGCATCACATGTGGGCATTGTCTAGAGTGGTCTGCCGTGGACGTGTCCCGTCCAGGGGGACTTAATATCACAACCCCAGATCCATCCGATAGTGAAGATGATTCCTCCATGGTTGCAGCAGCGAATGAAAAAGGGCTGGTAGATGCACTTATCACTGCAGTGCGTGAGACTTTAAAAATGGAGGACGCGGCTGATGTAGCCACAGAAGTGGCTGTGTCGTTTGGTAGCGTAAGTCACCTCGTGCTCCAAAGATGTTTTCTTATGTGCCTTATTTTGACAGGTTTTCCTGTAAGGAATAAAAACAACCAAAATTAACCTTTGTGGTCCCCAAACGTTTTGCTGTACGTTACCCTTTTGAGGAGTCACTTTGAAAAAGTGGACTAGTTCACCAGTGGAGGATCCTCCTGTTTTCAGGTTGAATAAAGCAACCATGACCCCAGTAGAGGAATCCCCGTCCTTTAAGGACCCGGCAGACAGGAAAGCCGAGGCTGTGGCACGCAGCATGTTTACTATGGCTGGTTCGGCATTGCGGCCAGTCTTTGCCTTAGCCCTGGTGTCTCAGACCCTAACTGAATGGGCCAAGCTTTGGCGCCAGGGTCTGGGGAGTGAGCAGGTCCCCGCTGCTTATGTTGATTTAGTGGACCCAGTTGGTCCATGGGCTGCAGTTTATTTGTGATGCAGGTTCTGAGTCTGGTGGTATCCACCTTCTAGACAGTTCTGTTTGCACAGTCCTACATGCAGCTCCTTTAGCAGGTTGGACTCCACAGGAAGATACAGAAGTTCGTGATGAGGTCCTCTGACAGACGCCGCAGGCGTCCAAGGGCCAAAAGACCAGCATCATCCTCGGCTCAGGCTACTTCCACAGTTCCTGTGAGGAATCAAGAGCGAGGATCTCCCAATCATCCTGGTGGCCATATAACCTCCCTTGGGGGCTTACTCTCAGAGAAGACCAGTTGTCCCAAGGGCTAATCTACCATCCTTCTTTACAGTCTCTGGTTTTATTGGCTTAGATATTGAAAGCCAGGTACTGAGGGATAGAGGTTTGTCTGGATCAGTGATCCCTACTATGGTGAAGGTGAGGAAGTCGTCTTCCAGCAAGCTATACCGTCGTTCGTGGAAAGTGTACATTTCTTGGTGTGAGTCGGTAGGCGTTCATCCTCGATCCTTTTCTGTGGCTCCGATCTTAACCTTTCTTAAACAGGGCGTTAATCGGTAATGGTCCTGGAGTACCATCAAGGGCCAGGTGTCTACTATGGCAATCTCCTTTCAATGACCCCTAGCCACGCACTCTTTAGTTCGTACCTTCTATTCAGGGGGTTCAACATGTGGCTCTACCTGTATGGTCTCTTTTGCCGTTATGGGATTTAAATTTAGTGCTTTCGGTTTTCCAGAAACCTCCACTTGAAAATATTCAGGAGTTTCCCTTGTCTACGTTAACCACTTGCTGACCGCCACAAGTACATTTACTGCGGCGGTCAGCCCCTCCTGGGCAAAGTGACTTAGTACTACGTCGCTCGCCCAGGAGCCTGTAGGGGGAGAGCGCGTGCCGCCGGAGGTGCGCCCCCGCTCGTTCACGGAGGTCCCCGCGCGAGTGACCGGCGGCTCCGATGTCCGCCGGTCACTTGCGATCTCCCGCTGGAGAGGGAGAAAGGCAGGCGGCTGATGTAAACAAAGCCGCCTGTCATTCTCCCTGATGTAACCGCAGAGATCATATGATCCTGCTATGTAGGATCCTATGTGTCTGTGGTTACATCAAAAGCCACATCCCTCTACAGTTAGAAGCACGCCTCTAGGGACACACTTAACCCCTTGATCTCTGGTAAAGTTAACCCCTTCCCTGCCAGTGTCATTTTTACAGTAACAGTGCATATGTATAGCACTGATTACTGTAGTAATGTCACTGGTACTCCCAAAAGTGTCAAAAATGTCAGTCAGGGATCAATCTGTCCGCCGCAATGTCGCAGTCCCGCAAAAAACAAAATGCAGATCGCTGCCATTACTGGTTAAAAAAAAATAATAAAAATGAAAAAAATCTTTCCCTTAGTTAGTAAACGCAATAACTTTTGTGCAAACCAATCAAAATATGCCCATTGCAATTTTTTTATTTTGTTTACCAAAAATATGTAGCAGAAAACAAATTGGCCTAAAATGTTAAAAAATTTAGATTTTTTTTAATTTTTTTTTTTTAGGGAATTTCATATAAAAAAATTTGAAAATATTGGTATTTTTTCAAAATTTACGCTTTTTTTTTTCTTTATAGCGCAAAAAGTAAAAATCGCACAGGTGATCAAATACCACCAAAAGAAAGCTCTGTTTGTGGGTGAAAAAAAGACATCAATTTCATTTGGGTACAGCGTTGCACAACCGCGCAATTGTCCGTTAAAATCACCCAGTGCCGAATCGCAAAATAGTCCCTGGTCTTTGAGCAGCCAAATCCTCCGGGGTTGAAGTGGTTAAAATCCATTCCATCGATGGACACAGCACCGACCCCCCTATATAGAGTTCTGATACTTCTAATACTGCTTGCTACTAAACTGATTACCTAGAGCAGAGAGGAGGGTTATATACCAAGCTGAGGACGGCCCATAGGGGTAGCAAGGTGTTTTTTGTTCTGCCTAGTCCTACTCTTGGAGGAGGCAATATAACCCAGTAGTTATGATTTATGGAGCCCTATGTCCAGCGATGAACGAATGAGAAATGTTTTTTTCAGTAAGTACAAAAAATCTAATTTGTTTTTTCTTCTGTGTTAGAGCCACAGATGCCGTGAATGAGAGCGTTCTAATCTCTAATCCTGACCTGAAGGTGGATGGCCCAATCAGGAGACAGATAATCTCCAGTCTGGCCAATCATGTCTTGTTTAGTAAGTATAGTTTAATCTTTTAAAATAATATTTTCAGCCCTTACATTTACATGATTCAGAGAGCGTCGTTTCTAAGACTAAAAAAAAAAAACCTAGGGAAATACCATTTTATGTACTTTAATTGGTGGTCATGTGATTGCTTGGTCCCCTCTTCTCCCCCAGCCATAATACACTTATGCCTCGTTTCCACTGAGTGGTACGGTTCGGTTCAGTACGGTTCGGAACGGTACACATTGCGTTTCCACTGCCAATAGTATCCTTTCATGATAGGCGTGGTGTAGCAGGGAAGCTGTGATAGACGATTCTCTGTCAACCAATCAAAGTTTTGCAGAGTGTAGCTCCACCCTGTTGGTACGGTACTAATGTGCTTGGTACCCCAACGAAAGGGTACCAAAAAGTTGTACGGTACGGTTCGGAATTAGGGTACCATTCATAATGGAAACGGCATAAATAGCGTACCGAACCGAACCGTACCAGAAAGCTCAGTGGAAACGAGCCATTAGTGGCTTCCACCAATGTCATACATCCAAGGATCTACTTGTCTCCTATTGGGGGTAATAGCCTTCACTTTTTGTCCTAGAAGCACAACAGGAAGTGAGAGGAAATCTCTCCAAAGTGAGAAAATTCCCCTCATACAGTTGTCACTGGAACAGGTGTTCCCATTGGAAGATTTTACCTCCTATTCCTGGTTTGGTGACAAGTTTTGGATTTCTTGTCGCATTCAGTCCTGTTATGAGGACCACCAGAACAAATGGGAGGGGGGTGCTCTCCCCATAGATGGCAATACTAATCTTTATCATATTTGATCTACAAAGACTTCTGTTCATTTAGATCCTAACTTTCTAAATACAGTACTAATCTAAGTCCTATTTGTTACTTCGTAGCCCTGATGAAGTGGGCCTTTTCCATCCTCGAAACAAGTTTATATTTTTAAAGCTAAACGCAAGGCAGATATAAAAGCCTAAAATAAAGCAGCTCTGTAATTATGAATACACAACATTTATTTTATAAGCTCAAGCTGTGCAAGTACCTGATTGTGATCTGGAGGGGGGACATTAGCGCAGGGGAAGGCAACCTTTGACAGGTGGAGATATAGCTGAACAACATGAAGAAGATCAAAAATCATTGGGGTTCGGCCCAGTTTCTTTGAAAGAAATTAACTAGCAAGACCTTACTAATTATTAAGTTAAACAATAGAGCAGTGGATGTTGTCCGGGGTTTTTTTTTTTTTTTTTTTTTAATTTTACTTTTTTTTTTTTTTTTCATTACAATTTCTTTTTTTTATCAACCCTGTTGGGGGGACTTTGGTAAAATATCAGGTGTCTAAACACACCCTTAATGTCTCAGTTTTGTGACATTTTTTTTTGTCTCCCCGTTCACAAACTGAAGCATAGTAAACACTGTTTAGTATGCTTCAGTTATGAATGAACACAGTGAGTGATCGGTACTGATCATTCACTATGTTCATTCAGAAAAGGAAGGGGCCGGTAAATGACATATTTAGAGTCCCTTTCCACCGCTCTCCTTTCTGAAACAATCCCTCTCAGCAGCTGTTAGGAGAAAAGAATGGGGGATTGGGCAGCAGAAAAAAGGGAAACCTGGGCAAGAGGGATGGGCGGGGGAGGAATTTACTTGAACTGACCTCCCTGTATTTTCCTCCTGCAGCAAGTGAATGCTAGCGGGAGGGAGAGGAGGAGAAGCTGTCCTTAAGCTGCTGCGGGAGGAAAATTACAGGGGAATGGTTCCTGTAAATGCCGCCCCCACTCTTGTCCAGGTTCTTGGGGTTGACAAGGAAGTAAGGCATTTTTGCCTGTCAACTGCCCACTGATTACGATTGGTTGTTGACCCCCACATTACAGTGATAGAGAGATGAGCTTATCACTCTGCTGCTTCTCCTTTCACTCTCAAGTCACAGGCAGGGGGTAAGTCCTGGATGACCTGGGTTGAGGGGAAGTGGGTTGAATAATACTGGGGACTGTCCTCAAACTGAGGACATCTAGTGACTGAAAATAAGTACCGCAGGGGAATCTCTCGATTGAAGCGGTTTTGTTTAATCTCTCAAGATTTCTATCTTTACTTTTTTGTTTTTGGTTGGAGTTGTGCTTTAAACTCTTTCTGGGCTCTAGGAATTTATTGGATTTAAGAAATAAAATGGGGTTCTTACCCTTCGACACTCTATCTAATACACCCCACAGTAAGAAGATATCTGGGGTGTTATATAATCAGGTGTCCCCTATGGTGGGAGTCCCCAACCCCCGATCCACGGACTGGTATGGCCTGTTGATTGCCGGGCATTGCAGCTGGAGGTAAGCAGCGACCATGGTCCCAACAGCACACCGTCCGCTGCTCGGCCATCAACAGACCACGGACAGTACCGGTCTGCGGCCTGGGGATTGGGTTCCCCTGCTGTGCGGCCCTGTCACTGAGCCTAGGTATCTTCTCCCGAGATCTGATCTGGAGAGCGGTAGTCTTTCATATTAACAAGCGGGTAATCACCCGCTTGTTAACATAAGTTGGGCAGCTCCCACCCTCCGTCCAGATCTGCTGACAGGATGACATCGGCACGGGGGTGGGAGACTCAGGAGAAGACACATGGCTTAAAACTGCCTCTACCGTGCCACAGGTAGGACTCTGCAGGGGAGGTAAAGACTGAAATGGGGGAGTGAGAGAGGACATTAGGGAGGAGTGCATGACTGCAAGGGGCACTGTGACTGCAAGGGGCACTGTGATATAAAGGGAACTGCACTGTAAAGGGACACTGCAATCATGACAGTGCTTTTTTTCAGTGCAGTCTCCTTTATGTCACAGAACAACCTTTACCGTGCAGCCCCCATTACATCACCATGTCCCATTACAGTGCAGCCCCCGTTACACCACCATGTCCCATTACAGTGCAGCCCCCCGTTACATCACCATGTCCCATTACAGTGAAGCCCCCTGTTACATCACCACGTCCCATTATAGTGCAGCCCCCTTTTACATCACCATGTCCCATTATAGTGCAGCCCCCTTTTACATCACCATGTCCCATTATAGTGCAGCCCCCTTTTACATCACCATGTCCCATTACAGTGCAGCCCCCTTTTACATCACCATGTCCCATTACAGTGCAGCCCCCTGTTACATCACCACGTCCCATTATAGTGCAGCCCCCTTTTACATCACCATGTCCCATTACAGTGCAGCCCCCCCGTTACATCACCATGTCCCATTACAGTGAAGCCCCCTGTTACATCACCACGTCCCATTATAGTGCAGCCCCCTTTTACATCACCATGTCCCATTATAGTGCAGCCCCCTTTTACATCACCATGTCCCATTATAGTGCAGCCCCCTTTTACATCACCATGTCCCATTACAGTGCAGCCCCCTTTTACATCACCATGTCCCATTACAGTGCAGCCCCCATTACATCACCATGTCCCATTACAGTGCAGCCCCCTTTTACATCACCATGTCCCATTACAGTGCAGCCCCCCGTTACATCACCATGTCCCATTACAGTGCAGCCCCCCGTTACATCACCATGTCCCATTACAGTGCAGCCCCCCGTTACATCACCATGTCCCATTACAGTGCAGCCCCCCGTTACATCACCATGTCCCATTACAGTGCAGCCCCCCTTTACATCACCATGTCCCATTACAGTGCAGCCCCCGTTACATTACCATGTCCCATTACAGTGCAGCCCCCGTTACATCACCATGTCCCATTACAGTGCAGCCCCCCGTTACATCACCATGTCCCATTACAGTGCAGCCCCCCGTTACATCACCATGTCCCATTACAGTGCAGCCCCCCGTTACATCACCATGTCCCATTACAGTGCAGCCCCCCTTTACATCACCATGTCCCATTACAGTGCAGCCCCCGTTACATCACCATGTCCCATTACAGTGCAGCCCCTGTTACATCACCATGTCCCATTACAGTGCAGCCCATGAGGTTTAATGTTGAAAAATGTAAAGTAATGCACTTGGGTGCCAGAAACCAGAAAGCAAGCTACTCTCTAGGGGGGGGGACCTCTGGGTGAGTCTAGGATGGAAAGGGACCTGGGGGTACTGGTAGACAACAGGCTTGGCAGTGGCATGCAATGCCAAGCCGCTGCAAGCAAAGCCAACAGAATACTGGGATGTATAAAAAAGGGGATTCACTCCAGAAATAAAGAGATTATTCTCCCACTCTACAAGACTCTGGTCCGGCCACATCTGGAGTATGCTGTCCAGTTCTGGGCACCGGTCCTCAGGAAGGATGTGCTGGAACTGGAAAGGGGGATGGCGGGCATCAGCTATGAGGAAAGACTACAAGCACTGAACTTATTCTCTCTGGAGAAGAGACGATTGAGGGGGGATATGATATCAATGTACAAATACTGTACTGGCAACCCTAGCATAAGGAACAAACTATTCAGAGAAAGGAGATACAATAAGACACGTGGCCACTCACTAAAACTAGAGGAAAGGCGGTTTAACCTTAAAGTACGTAGGGGGTTCTTCACTGTAAGAGCAGTAAGGATGTGGAATTCTCTTCCACAAACAGTCGTATCAGCTGGGAGCATCGATAGTTTCAAAAAACTATTAGATGGGCACCTTAGAGACCACAACATACAGGGGTATACAATGTACGGTTAACAGCAAACACACACACACATCATAGGTTGAACTGGCTGGACTGATGTCTTTTTTCAACCTCACTAACTATGTAACTATGTAACATCACCATGTCCCATTACAGTGCAGCCCCTGGTACATTAATGTACTGGGGCATTGTAATGTAAAGGGGGACTGTGATGTGAAGGGGAACTGAGAACACTGTGGGACTGCTTTAAAGGGGTAACTGTGGACACTGTAAAGGGAGGTTGTGGTGTGAAATGGAATAAATGTTTTAGGCTGGAATTCCACTTTATGGTAAACTCTGTGGATTAGCATGGTTGCAGTGTTTGCTGCATAGTATTAGCTGTCTGTTCATTGGTGCTTTTTTGCTCTTTGACATTGATTTTGTAATATTTTGTCATTTTCCTCCTCCAGCTGCAGATCAGTGCTGTGCTGTGATGTCAACGCACATAGTGTCCTGCCTTCTCTTGTATCGCTATCGGGAGGTGAGTTAGGGGACATGTAGGTCACAATATTGCCAAACCTTAAAGTAGAAGTGTAATTTTTTAATCATTTAAAAATCCTGCTCCGCTCCCCTCCTGTTTTTTCCCTTGTCCTCACATGCAGACCTCAGATGCGGTGTGAGTCCCACTGCCCGACCCTCCGGGTTTGCATATCTAAGAACCGGGTGTACATGCACCTGGAAAAAGAGTGGGTGTAAACTATACCCACCCAGTGCTGAGTAAGACAGGAGACCTTATTTTGTTTCTGCTGCTGTTTTAAAAGCAGTTACAGGTCTTGTCCCTTTCACCCCCCCCCCCCCCCCCCGCCTGTGACTGGATGTGAGAAAAGATGCAGCAGACTCACTCATAAGCTCATCTTTCTTGTCACTCTGCTCTGCCCTCCTATCAGCATACTCATTGTACTGATTCTTGCTTCCCCATTCTTAAAGTGGTTGTAAAGGCAGAAGGTTTTTTTTTTATCTTCGTGATTGTTAAGTCTCTCTCTCTTTTTTTTTTTTTTTAAATAACATGTTATACTTGCCTGTTCTGTGCAGTTGGTTTTGCACAGAGCAGCCTGGATCCTTCTTCTTTTCTCAGGTTCCTCATTCCTGTTCCTGGCCCCTCCCTCCTCTCGAGTGATCCCATAGTAAGCAGCTTGCTATGGGGGCACCCGAGCCGAGCTGCAGCTCTGTGTGTCCATTCAGATATGGAGCTGCTGTTTGGCTCCGCCCTCTCTCTCTCCTTATTGGCTTACTGACTTTGACAGCCGCGGATGCCAGTGGCGCCGCGGCTGTATCTCAGCCAGTTAGGATGGAGAGTCCCAAGACGGCCGAGGGACTCGTGGACATCGCTGGACAGAGATGGAGCACAGGTACGTAGTGGGGAGGCTGCTACACACACAAGGCTTTTTATCTTAATGCATAGAATGCATTAAGATAAACACATTCCTGACTTTACAACTCCTTTAACCACTTCATCTCCGGAAGGTTTTACGCCCTTAATGACCAGGCCATTTTTTGCTATTCGGCACTGCGTTATTTTAACGGACAATTGCATGGTTGTGCGACGCTGTACCCAAATACAATTTGATGTCCATTTTTTCCCCACAAATAGAGCTTTCTTTTGGTGGTATTTGATCACCTGTGCAATTTTTAGATTTTGCGCTATAAACAAAAAAAGAGCGACAATTTTGAAAAAAATACCAATTTTTTTTTATCAGTTTAGGCCAATTTGTATTCTGCTACATATTTTTGGTAAAAAAAAAATTCTAAAAAGCGTATTGTAATTTGCGCAAAAGTTATTGCGTTTACAAACTATTGGATAGATTTTTGGACTTTTTATTTATTTTTTATTAGTAATTGCGACGATAAGCGATTTTTAGTGGGACTGCGACATTGCGGCAGACAGATCGAACCCCTAACTGACATTTTTGACACTTTTTGGGGACCAGTGACATTAATTCGGTAATCAGTGCTAAATATTATGCACTGTTACTGTTAATACTGGGGGTGATCAAAGGGTAAAATGTATACCTAAATATGCTTACCAACTGTGGGTGGGGGGGAGGAGGGGGGGCGGCTCTGTGACACGCACACAGAGATCGGTGTTTCAGCTTAGCTGAAACTCACAATCTCACTGTGCCTGTGTGACAGGAGAGCCGTCAGCTTTGTTTACATAGACAGGTGATTCTCCTGTCAGTTTCTCTGAAGATTGCTTGAGGCCGCCGGCGGTCTGGCTCCCGCTGTGTCTAATCACAGTCAGAACGCGGCTCTGGTTGCGCACGCCGCATGCACATAATCATGTAGATCTACGTTATAATGTGCAGCTGAGTCGCCTTGGTTTATGCTTTCAGATAGAAAACCTTCTGTGTGCAGCAGTCCCCCTTAGCCCCCCTAATACTTACCTGAGACCGTCTCCATCCAGCGATGTTGCACAAGAGACTCGGCTGTCCGGGACTCCTCCCTCCTGATTAGCGAAGACACAGCAGTGTGCACCATTTGCTCTTGCTGTCATCAGTCAAAGTCAGTAAGCCAATAAGAAGAGAGGGGGGCGGGCCAAGCCATGGCTCTGTGTCTGAATGGACACACAAAGCTGCAGCTCAGCTCTGGTGCCCCCAGAGCAAGCTGCTTGCTGTGGGGGGCACTAAAAAGGAGGGAGGGGCCAGGAGCAGTGAAGAGGGACCCGAGTAGAGGAGGATTGGGGCTGCTCTGTGCAAAACCACTGCACAGGGCAGGTAAGTGTAGCATGTTTGTTTCATTTGAAACAAAAAACAAAAAATCATGTCTTTAGTATTCCTTTAAACTTATAAACCCAAAAATAAAATGAACCCACAATTGTAGTTTTCCTTAAAAACAAAGTGCATTTATTCTTTTTGCCCATTTCACCAGATCTGACTTTACTCCCTCCCCTCTATTGATTCAAACTTTCCTCCAGCCAATGGCAGTGGTTGAGCTGTTTGTTACATCCAGCAGTTCAAGTCTTCACTTTTCTACCTCTGTGTAATGCAGCCCCGTAGACTTCTACTCCCGAGCCAGAGATGTCCCATAGAAGTCTATGGAGCTGTAACGCTTAGGGGCAGCCAGAACAGTGAAGACGTGAACCGCTGGATGGGAAATTCAGCAGTGTCGTGGCCATCGTTTGGAGGGCAGTATGCAGATATGGAGGGGGCAAGGTGGGTTAGGTTAGGTAAGCTCAGGGAAAGGGGGCAAAAAAAAAATGCACAGACTTGAACTGCTGAATGTAAAAAAACAGTGGAATTGCAGCCATTAAATGGTGGTCAAGATGAACCTATGGGTGGACATAGGTTAGGCTAGGGGAAGGGGCAAGATCGGAATAAGTGCACTTTTGTTTTTAAGTAGTTGTAAACCCTTATACACAGTGAAGTGACTGGTGATACGCAGAGATGAAACAAATTCTCCTACATAAGTTCTACCTGTTTTCTTCAGACTTCTCTTCTCTACATCTGTTCAGATTCCAGATTTTTTACAGCTTGTCTGAGCTTTCAGAAAGCAGGGGGCGGAGAGCTGAAGTTACGCTCTGCAGTGCTCAGTGAGGAGAGCTCTGACAGCTGATTGGAGGAAAGGGACACCACCCCCCCCCCCCCCCCCCTGTACACAGGAACAGAGCTGAGGCTGTCAATCACAAGCTGTATGCTGGAGATCCCTCCCCTGTCACCTTTTTTCGCTTGATGTCAGGATAACCTGTCAGAATGACTCATGCTGATAGAGGATTGAAGCAGCAGAGAGAAGTGACACTTAATGCTCTGGCTTGAGACAAGTACACACTATAGAGGGATATGCTTTTTTAATATTTAATGTCTGAGGTTTGCAACCACTTTAATGCAGATCTGCATCTTGATCTCAGGACTGTTTTAATAAAGCTAATATTGCCATGTTAGGACCCAGTGTAATCCTTCCTCTCCCTCAGGGTGTCAGCTTGTCTCTGTTGGTGGAGGACTTCTTCTCTATGAAGGAGGAGGTCCTGGCTCGGGACTTTGATCTGGGGTTTTCGGGAAGCTGCGAGGATGTGGTAATGCACGCCATCCACTTATTGGGCAACTCAGTGAACATCACCCACACTGACCCCGGTGAGTTCTTCATCGCACCCAACACCAACATCCCGGCCGTCTTCGAGCTTAACTTCTACAGCAACGGTGTCCTTCATGTCTACCTCACAGAGGCCATCGTGGGTAAGAGGCTGGTGGGTAATATTGTGGTAAAGCAAGGCTAGTTGTGATTAGTTGATTAAAGAGAGGCTTCTCTTGTTTTGCAGCCTGCGCGTTACATGTTGAACAGAGGAGGAGGTCAGATGGGACAACGGGAGCTGCTGATGGAGCGATCAGCCAGGAGAGACTCCTCCGCACCGCTGCGGCCTTGTGTTACCTCCTCTCCAATGAGGGAATGATAGCTTTGGTAAGGTGAGAGGGATCGGCACCCATGGATGTTAGGTGGCAGATTATGAACAATGGGGCTATCAAACAGGATTTGAAATGAACCTGTCTTGCAAGAAATATAGGAAGTTATTGCTGATTTGTTTGAGAAAATGCTAATTGTCTGGCTTTTTATGGTTTCTAAAAATATTCATAACCTACGGGTATATGCTATTGGTCCTCTATGTGATAGCAATAAAGTTATGCATTTCAAAAATGTTTTAAACATTTTATAGTGACAAAAAAAACAAAAACCTACACACACACACCACACATCTCCTAAACTGCTGACCTGTAAGGACTTTTAAAACATTGTCTGTGGACAATTTTGGGTACTTATTTGTCGCCATTACCTGACGCATGCAATTCTAAAGTAAAAGTTCACCCAAAACCCAACTAACGCTAATCCTACTTGCAGCCACTTTCTAAAACTAACCTATCTAACCCTGTAAAGAAGAGATGACTATAAATACATTTTCTGAAGCCGTTCTGGTCCGGTCTCCAGCAGCGGATGCTGTGTGCAGGAGAGAACTGACAACGACTGGGAAATACCTGGGAAGTGATGTCGCCCATAGAGTTATTATGGGGCTTTTGTTGTCCGCTGCCTCGCCTACACACTGAAGCCACCACTGAGCTCAGCGTAGCGGCTCTAGATAAGGTAAGTATGGCGATTTTCTTTTTTACAGGGCTAGATAGGTTAGTCTGGCTGTGAGTAGCTTTAGAGTTAGTTAGGTTTTGGGTAAACTTCTTCTTTCACCACTTGCTGCCTTATAACTTATATGGCGGCAATGTGGCACTGCAGTACCTAGTGTGTGATCCGCCACTTCCGGGTCTTAGGCATGCATGCGTGCCGCCAGGGACCCGCTCCCCCTGTGATTATACACAGCGGGAGCTGATCTGGGGGTACCGCGGACACCCGCCGGTAATCCAGCATAAAGGCAGAACGGTGTATGTAAACAAGGTAAATCACCATTCTGTCAGTAGGGAAGGCAGGGATCCTTACATAGTTACATAGTAGGTGAGGTTGAATAAAGACAATAGTCCATCCAGTTCAACCTGTGTAGGTGTGTGTGGCTGTAATCATCTAACATAGCCCTGAATGTCCTGATCCTTGAGATGCAAGTCTAAGAGTCTTTTGAAAGTCTCCATACTACCCACACAAACCACCTCTTTTGGTAGACAATTCCACAATCTTGTAGCCCTAACAGTATGTTCCTGAAAAGCAGGAACTTGGATCCATGTCTTCCCCTAGTAAAAGCACCTCCCACAGTACACAAACACACCGGCTAGGCGCACAGTTAACCCTTTGATCACCCCTCATGGTTAACCCCTTCCCAGCCAGAGTCAGTACAGTGATCGTGCATATTTTTAGCACTGATCACTGTATTAGTGTCACTGGTTCCCACTGGTTCCCAAAAATTGTCAAAAGTGTCAGCGTCCGACTGCCCGCCGCAGTATCGCAGTCCCACTATAGTTTGCTGATCACCTCCCTTACTAGTAAAAAATAAATAAATAAGAATAACCCATAGTTTGTAGACGCTATACACACACACACACACGCACACACACCACGTGTTGAACTGGATGGACTGGTGTCTTTTTTTTTCAACCTCACCAACTATGTAATTTTGCGCAAACCTACCAATATACGCTTATCAAGATTTTTTTTTTTTTTTTTTACTAAAAATATGTAGCAGAATACCTACTGGCCTAAATTGATGAAAACATTTGATTTTTTTTTTTTTTTTCAATTTTTTTTTATTGCATACGTTTTACAGCAGAAAGTAAAAATGTTGTTTCTTTTTCGCTCATTGACGGACACAGCTCCTTAGGATTCCTGACCATTGGGTTATACTGCTCCCTACAGGAGTAGGACACTAGGCAGAAAAAAGAGCTTGACTACGCCTATGGGCAGTCCCAGGAGGTATACTCTCCCTCTCTGCTATACGCCCTCAGTTTTTTTCTGCCTAGTCAGGAGTAAGGACCTAGTTCCTTGCTGGGATCTTTGGTCCTGGCAAATTTATTCCCTTTTTTAAATGGCTTTTTTTCTCCCAGTGTTTTTCCTGAGAGATCTTAAATCAACTGCCGGACTGGGCTTAGGGCTGGATAATCTAGATCCAGGGGTCACACCAGTCTGGTCAGCGCGTGCGTGCAAACCACAGCTTTGCGTTAGGTCGTCCGCGACATAGCCCTAATGGACAGGGGCTGGCCTGTGAGTTAAACGCCTCCAAGGTCGCATACGACTGGATCTCGGCCTGTATCACAGCATTCCTCCTGGCTGACGGTCCCCCCCCCCCGATTCGATTGTGTGGAGGTTCTGTCTGGAGCAGTGCCCGTCTGGTTCCCGGTATGGTGAGTAGCTGTCCCCCCCTCTCCCTCTGTAGGGTATTGGGGTGGACACAGGCTCCTCACTGGTGCTTTATTTTTTTTTTGTTAGATGGTATCTCTTTGAGGAGTCTCTGCTGAATAAGTGGACAGTCCCACCTGTGGTGAACTCTCAACTTTCCAGGCTAAATGAATCCACCCTAATTCTGGTGGAGGAGTCTCCGGCTTTTAAAGATCTCTTTGACAGGAGAGGGAAAAGAGTTTGTGCCAGGATCTGGAGGGGGTCCAACTTCTCCCTGCCTTTCCGGAGCTGGCGGACCAGTTGGTCCAGGGGTTGCAGTTCGTCTGTGATGTCTCTCTGGATGCGGCTCCCTTAGTCTCTAGTCTGTCCGTGACAGCAGTGCTCCTTCGGCGCAGGATGTGGCTGAAATGCTGGTCTGGGGACCAGACTTCCAAGAAGGCCTTATCTGATCTTCCCTTTATGGGGGATCGCCTGTTCGGATCCTCCCTGGATGAGATCATTAAACAGGATCTCAAGACAAGGGATCTAAGTCTGTAAGGATCTCCTCTGGAGGTTCCAATAGGACCTGGTCTGGTAAGCCGAAGGACCCGTGGACCTCCCTGATTCAAGTCAGGTAGGTCCACGAGCTGATTCGGTCCAGCTACAAGATCAAGTTTTGGGCTTATCCTCCAGAGAGGTTCTTTTCTTCCAACCTGTGTTTATCCCCAGACCGCCTGTGAGGTCTCCTCGGTGCGGTGCAAGACTTGCTACTACAAGGGGTGATTTTTCCGGTTCCAGAATCAGAAGGTTTTCAAGGGTTTTCTTCAAACCTGTTTACAGTTCCCAGGAAGGAAGACAAGGTACGTCCAATCTTGGACCTCTAAGCTCTGAACTGCTTTGTGTGGGTACGGAAGTTCTAAATGGAGTCCATTCGTACAGTAGTGGCATCCCCAGGTCAAGGGGGTCTTCTGGCCTCTGTCGATATCAAGGGCACTAACCTTCATATTCCGATATATGTCAGTCATCTGCGCTTCCTCCTCTTGCCGTGGGCAAGGAACATTATCAATTTGTGGCATTACCCTTTGGTCTTGCCTCAGCTCCTCGGGTCTTCATAAAGTGTTGGCCACAGTGTTGGCATTGCAAAAAATAAAAACAGGTTTGTTACTGCCAGTGACACACCTCCATCCCTAAATTTGCATACAAAGAAAAAAGGATTTAGCACTGGGACTTTAAATGAGGTGTACACAAGTGGTCAAATATAATGGGGTAGATATAGTAGCCAATGCATGAAGTATAAAAAACATCAACATGTGCAAATGCATGTGCCAATACAGACATAATTACAGTACATGATAAAGGACATGATGGTTAGTATACATGCTTGCGCACAGCAGTAATAACATTCAATGGTGAACTAGATGCATCTTTCTAACTCGACGCGTTTCGTGAGTCAATCGCTCACTCTTCACTTGTAGATGTGTACAAATATATCTAAAAAATACATAATATCCGTTTTTAATTATATGAAAAGTAATGGCCAATAAAGAATGGAAAACTTGTATGGAGAACCCCTATGTAAGGAAAAACCATACTTAAAAATTGGCTGAGCCTGTGTGCAAGAGGACAAAGCAAACGTCCGGTGGCGACCAAATAGTCTGACCCGGGAGCTGAAGGAAGCGGGGACAAACACTCCCCAACAGGGGACACACGAGGGGCAGGTGTAACTGATATGTGAATGATAATAACCCTCGACAAACCGGATCCCTTGCTGGAACAAAATATATAATGTAGAGTAAAAAGGACTGCATCCCATATTAGTAAAGTAAAATGTATCCATATATATGTATATAATGTTGCAGTATAGCAGAGATAAAATGGGAAGACAAGGGGAAGATCAAGCCCACATCTGTGACTGCCCCATAGGCATTATAATGCTTTTTCCTGCCTAGTGTCCTACTTCTGTAGGGGCAGCAATAACCCAATGGTTAAGAAGGTTCTGCAGTTGTGTCCGTCAATGAACATCAGAGAAAACGATTTTACGGTAAAACAAGAATCCCATTTTCTCTGCGTTCTTTGACGGAAATAGCACCCACTGTATAGAGTTGTAATACTTCTGAAACTGCTTGTAACAAAACTGAGGACCTATAGCAAAAAGGGGGAGTATATCACCTGGGACGGTCCATAGTCAAGTCATTTTTTCTGCTTAGTGTCCTACTCCTGTAGGGGGCAGTATAACCCAATGGTCAAGAATCCTAAGGAACTGTGTCCGTCAATGAACGCAGAGCAATGGTTTCCCAAAATCCCATTTTGGTTTTAAAAATTGTAAAAACCGCAGAGGTGATCAAATCCCACCGAAAGAAAGTTCTATTTGTGGGGAAAAAAGGACATACAATTTATTTGGATACAGCGACCTACTATCGTGCAATTGTTAAAGTAACGCAGTGCTGTATCGCGTATCTGTTTACTCGTCACAACCTCATCTTTTGGATTTCACCTAAAATTAGGTATTAACAGGTTGCCGACCGCAGCAAGTACATATACTGCGGCGGTCAGCTCCGGCCAGGCAAAGTGACGTACCGGTATGTCAGTAGCCTGGGAGCCAATAGCGGGCGAGCGCGCGCCGTCTGAGGCACGCTCCCGTCTCGGCTCGTTCACTGACACCTCCGTGCGTGTGACCGGCGGACCCGATGTCCGCCGGTCACTGGCGATCGTCCGCTGTGAAGGGAGAAAGGCAGGCGACTAATGTAAACAAAGCCGCCTGTCATTCTTCCCTGTGTAAAGGCACTGATCTAACGGTCCTGCTATGTAGGACCGTTGATCTGTGCTGTTACACACACAGCCACATCCCTGCACAGTAAGAATCACGCCCCTAGGGACACACATAGTCACTGCATCTCTAATAAAGTTAACCCCTTCCCTGCCAGTGTCATTTTTACAGTAACAGTGCATATGTATAGCACTGATTACTGTAGTAATGTCACTTTTACCCCCAAAAGTGTCAAAAATGTCAGTCAAGGGTCCGATCTGTCCGCCGCAATGTCGCAGTCCCGCAAAAAAAAATCGCAGATCGCCGCCATTACTCGTTAAAAAAAAAAAACAACAAAAATGACAAAAATCTTTCCCTTTAGTAAACGCAATAACTTTTGCGCAAACCAATCAAAATACGCTTATTTTGATTTTTTTTTACCAAACATAGGTAGCGGAAAACAAATTGCTCAAAAATTTTAAAAAAAATTTTGATTTTTACATTTTTTGGGGAATTTCATTTAAAAAATGTGAAAAATATTGTTATTTTTGCAAAATTGTTGCTCTTTTTTTGATTATAGCGCATGATCAACAAATCGCACAGGTGATCAAATACCACCAAAAGAAAGCTCTATTTGTGGGGAAAAAAAGGACGTCAAATTCGTTTAGGTACAGCATCGCACGACCGCGCAATTGTCCGTTAAAGTCACGCAGTGCCGAATCGCAAAATACCCCCTGGTCAGAAAGGGGGTAAAATCTTCCGGGGCTTAAGTGGCTAAGCTGTTGTGCACTAAAATTGACTCTTGTTTATTTTGATAAACCGTTAAGATAATGTCATGCGACATGAAAAAAAATTGCCAATATTCCCATCACACAATGTTCCTGGAATAGACTCTGAAGTAGCGGGTGCTGCAGGTTGGAGACTGAAGACCTCACAGATCAATGCATATATTTGCCAGCACACCACAGATCATCTGGTATCGTCTTAAAGATTTTTTGAAGAATTATCACAAAGGGGTCCTGCACAGATCTGAAATGTTGCACTTTGTCCTTTGTGATGTAATCATTCTTCAGTAAATCTTTCGGACGATACTGGGCGATCCGTGGTGTGCTGGTAAATATATGCATTGATGTAAATAAAAAATGCAGCACCATTTTTCCTCCAGGGTCTCTGTTTTCAGAAGATATATGTTTGGGAGTTTTAACTAATCTTCAAGCCTAAAATGTGCATAAAATGAAGAAAAATGGAACTGAAGTGGTTAAAGTGCAAGTCCAGCCAAAATGTTTTTTTTTTTTTTTATGAAATGGGGAAGGATTAGAACCCCAGTCCGGTTTTACTACTATCAAGGGCTCCTTTAGAGGGATTTTGCCCTCACTTCACAATATTAAATTGCAAGCACGATTTTTAAAGGGTTAATGCCTACTGAAAATGCTTGTTTGCTTTTTCTCTTCCAGTCCTGTCAGATGTTCTACCAGGTTTGTCATGAGGCTGTCCAGCGCCTGGTCACCTATGGGATGTTCTTGGTAGCCGAGGTAAGTGGCAAGTAACTCTTGGGTGCAAATATTTCCTGGAGAAACAATGTATTGTCTATACACACTGTATTGTACAAACACTACAGAACACATCATCCTCAAAAAGAAATAACTTGCACACTGTAGGATTCATGTTAGATGATCTTTTCTAGATTTAGAGCAATAAACCTATGGACTCTCCACTGGAGGGGGGGCATTCACAGAGGCGGTTGGTGATGGGATATTCACGGAGTCAGTCCTCCTCACTGTAATGTATATAGTGCCCTTTTATAGTGCAGTCCCCTTTATTTCACAATGCCCCTCGCAGATCTGGATCATATTAACAAGCTGGTGTTTACCCACTTGTTAATATGGAAAGACTCCCGCTCTTTGCAGATCTCCAGCTCCTGCTGTCCCCTCTCTGCTAATAGGATGACATCATTGGCCGGGCAGGAGAGCCTGGGACAGGAGACACAGGCATGGCCATTTAGGAGGAGGAGAGCAGTGACTGCGGTCGCTGCTTTCCTCCTATTGTGTGGCCTGATCATCAACAGGACATGGACCGGTACCGGTGCACGCCCCTGGGGTTGGGGACCCCTGCATTAGCCAGTTTTTATTAGGACATGCGGCCCCAGCCCACCAAGCAGTTGCTCAGTGTGCCTTATGGCCAGTCCAGGCCAGCATACAAATGAATGGCTGTGCATTGGCATTTACCTGCATATGTGTGTACAACATAATTCCCCAATGTGGAAGTTTGGTGTCCAGGAAATATATGCACACGGGGAAATGTCTGTATGCAGAAGCATCAGGATTTGAAACAGTACAGCTATTTACCTCTATTGCCGGCTGTACGCAGTGCTTGCAGCTCACTGGGTGCCGCTGGCCATATTTTCTGCCTTTTACCGTCTATATGTATAAGGCTTTAATAGATAAGTTTACCTTTTAAAAAAATATAATAAATGCACATTCTTTTTTTTATTCTTTTTGTTTTTTTGCAGGGAAAAAAAATGTGCCTTTTTTATTTATTTTTTTCTAAGAAACCTGCAGTGCATTGAACTCATGATCTTCTGATCTTGGGTACAATGTCAGGGTCCTGTAGACTATAATTAAAGCGGTCTGCTCATACCTCCCATACGGGCAGACAGATTGGAGAGCATGAAGATCAATGGACTATGAGAGCGCTCAGAACCCTCTCAGTTCATTAAGAACTACAAGCCCTTTGCCGCAATAGCTGATGGTGCAGTTTTTTCATTCACAGGAAACTGTGAATGAATGACACAGCTGTGTGGGCGGAGCCCCGCATGGTCGCGCTGTTTGCAGATTGTAACAGCGAATGCGGGGAGAGGATCCCTGGCCTGCTATCATCGGGGGGGAGAGACAAATACTGGACATGTTACATGTTCCACCCTAAATATGGGTGTGTGATATGTAACATGTTTACACTTGGACTTTAACTACACTGCTCAAGAAAATTAAACTCCTGGGATATTAATCTGGTCAGTAAAGTAGCGGAGGGGGTTGTTAATCAGTTTCTTCCTCTATGGTGTTAATGCCATTAACAGGTGCACTAGATGGGAAACAATGAGACAACCTCCAAAACAGGAATGGTTTTAAAGGGGGAGGCCACAGACATTTTTTTCCCTACTTATCTTTTGTAACTGTTTTTCACTAGTTTTGCATTTGGCTAGGGTCAGTGTCACTACTGGTAGCATGAGGTGATACATGGACCCTATAGAGGTTGCACAGGCAGTCCAACTCCTCCAGGATGGCACATTAATATGTGCCATTGCCAGAAGGTTTGCTGTTTCTCCCAGCACAGTCTCAAGAGCAGAAAGGAGAGTTCAGAAGACAGGCAGTTACTCTAGGAGAGCTGGACAGGACCATAGAAGATCCTTAACCCATCAGCAGGACCGGTATCTGCTCATTGATGCAAGAAGGAACAGGATGAGCACTGCCAGAGCCCTACAAAATGACTTCCGGCAGGCCACTGGTGCGAATGTATCTGACCAAACAATCGGATGACATGAGGGTGGCCTGAGGGCCCAATATCCTCTAGTGGGCCCTGTGCTCAGTGCCCGGCACTGTAGAGCTCGATTGGCATTTGCCATTGAACACCAGAATTGGCAGGTCCGCCACTGGTGCCCTGTGCTTTTCACAGAGGAGAGCAGGTTCACCCTTAGCACATGTGACAGACGGGAAAGGGTCTGGAGAAGCCATGGAGAACGTTATTTGCTGCCTGTAACATCGTTCAGTATGACTGGTTGGTGGCGAGTCCGTGTTGGTCTGGGGAGGCATATCCATGGAGGGACGCACAGACCTCTACAGGCTAGACAATGACACCCTGACTGCCATTAGGTATTGCGATGAAATCCTTGTACCCATTGTCAGACTGTATGCTGGTGCAGTGGGTCCTGGGTTCCTCCTGGTGCGCCACAATGTTCCTTTCTCATGTGGTGAGAGTATGCAGCCAGTTGCTGGAGGATGAAGGAATTGAAACCATTTTTTCACTTTGATTTTTGGGGTGTCTTTGAATGCAGCCCTCTGTAGGTTGATGATTTTAATTTCCATCAAACGATGCGGCATCCTAACACATTATCGGGTCCATATTAGTGTAGATTTCCAGCATGATATTTTTCCCTATCGAGATCTGATGTGTTTTCAAAGTTCCTTGAATTTTTTTGAGCAGTGTACTTCCTGCCGGTAGGATGTCCTTTGGTTGAAGTAGTTATGCTGGGATGATGCCTGCACCTAGAGGCATCATTCCGGTATTTAATTTTTCAGCCGACGATTCCGATCTTAAAGCTCGGGAGCGATGCGACCCCTGTGGATGGCTACACGGAACAGAAAGTGGAACTGACGTTGTTCCTCTCTCTCTGTGACCATGGAAACTGGGAGCGACGAGTATGTTGTCACTTCTGGTTTTGCCTCTTGTTTACCTGCCCATTAATGGGCAGGAAAGCAGCCAACCAGATTTATCTGTGTCTGATTGGCTGCATTGAAGGTAAGAGGAGAGATTTGAGGTCTATTAGACCCCAGATCTCTCCATAAAGAGGACCTGTCGTGGGCCATGCTGTCAAAAGGGATGTTGTTTATCCCTTGTGATAGCAATAACGTAAATCCAAATTAGATGGTGTAAAAAAATAAAATAAAAAAAAAAAGAAGCTTTGTATATAATAAATAATAATAATAATAAAAAAAAAAGTAAAGCACCCCTCCTAACCTCGCATATGTTGCTCCTGCACGCATATGTAAACGGTGATCGCACCACACATGTGAGGTATTGTCGCAAACTTCAGAGCGAGAGCAATAATTCTAGCACCAGACCTCCCGTGTAACTCTAAATTGGTAACCTGTAAAGGCGTTTAAAGCTTTGCCTGCAGTCTGTCAGTGTCTATACTGAGTAGGACTCCCAGTTAGGACCGTATGTCTTCAGGGATGTATGCCCGGAATGCACTTGTGCCTCACAGGTTCACTAAACAACAGGATTGGAGACACAGCAGCTAGATGCCCTGAGTGCAAGCAACTTTGGATTTACTAAAGCTTATATGAAAACCTACCCAACTATCCAATTATTCTGTATCCAATCAGGCAGGCTCTTGCACTAGATCAGGGCTCTCCAAACTTTCTAAACAAAGGGCCAGTTTGCTCTCCGGACTTTGAGGGGGCCATTCTCTGGCCAGTGTGAGTAGAAAATGCCCGGGTGTCAGTGGGAGGAATAATGCCCTGTTGGTGTCAGTGGGAGGAATAGTGCCTTGTTGGTGTCAGTGGGAGGAATAGTGTCCTGTTGGTGTCAGTGGGAGGAATAGTGCCTTGTTGGTGTCAGTGGGAGGAATAGTGTCCTGTTGGTGTCAATGGGAGGAATAATGCCCTGTTGGTGTCAGTGGGAGGAATAATGCCCTGTTGGTGTCAGTGGGAGGAATAATGCCCTGTTGGTGTCAGTGGGAGGAATAGTGTCCTGTTGGTGTCAGTGGGAGGAATAATGCCCTGTTGGTGTCAGTGGGAGGAATAGTGTCCTGTTGGTGTCAGTGGGAGGAATAGTGTCCTGTTGGTGTCAGGGGGAGGAATAGTGTCCTGTTGGTGTCAATGGGAGGAATAGTGTCCTGTTGGTGTCAATGGGAGGAATAATGCCCTGTTGGTGTCAGTGGGAGGAATAATGCCCTGTTGGTGTCAGTGAGAGGAATAGTGCCCCAAGAAAATGGATAAAGGCAGCCAAAGGGCCGCAGTTTGGTAACCACTGAACTAGGTACTTGTTGGTAGATATAAAAGAGGTTGTACTGTCAGGTTGTAATATGTATTATATAAACTAGGGTTGCACAGATACTGTTTTTTACTGGCAAGTACCAATACTTTCAGGTCAAGTACTTACCAATACGGAGTAACTATACCTTTTGCATACAAAATGAATGGGGTGAATCGAACTGCAAATAATCACATGCGATTTGAACCGGAATGCAGTGGGATTCCTGTCTGAATTGTATGACATTTCCTGCACCGCCCTTGTGTGAACCCAGCCTGAAGTCACTATGACAAGAGGCTCACACAGGAGCGGCACGCAAAACTGCATGCGATTCCAACTGGAATTGCACCTTATTCCTGTTCAAATCGCATGCGATTCAAGCCCATTAATTTTGTATGGACTTCAATCATGCAGCAAAGGTATCTGCTTCAGGTATCCGAGCATTTGCACGAGTACTTTTGCAAATGCTCAGTATCCGCATCTATACCAGTATCGGTGCACCCCTAATATAAGCTTCAGACTGTTTATGGAGAAAGGTAACAGATTCTAAATTTTACGTTTTTTTTCTTTTTTCGGTTTCCCTAGGATGACCAGGAAGATGCAAGTCCTAGTCTTTCTGAGTCTACATGGGATAGCAAGATCCCAGATCGTGTGCAGTGGAGGAGCGATGAGGAAGATGAAGATAGCGACTTTGGGGAGGAGCAAAGAGACCGATATCTGAAGGTACAAACACTGAGAACCGTATTCATCAAATCTGAACTTTAGTCTTCTCCCAACATGTTCCAGTTCCCGTCCCTTTATCCCCTGGTCCCCTACTGTTCACAGATGCTTTACAGGCCCCAGTGTAAAAAAATAAAATAAATGCACACTTTTTTTTACCTGCAGAAACATGTGAATTTTATTTATTTTTTTATAACTGGAGAGCTTATTCTTTAACCACTTGACTTCCGGAAAATTTACCCCTCTTCTTGACCAAGTCACTTTTTGTGATATGGCACTGCGTTGGATGAACTAACAATTGCGCAGTCACACAACAATGTACTAAAATAAAATTGATGTCCTTGTTTTCCCACAAATGGAGGTGGTGGTATTTTGGTGGTATTTGATCACCACTGAGTTTTTCTATATTTTGCGCTATAAACAAAAAAAAAAAATGTAAAAAATCGAATTTCTTCGTGCATTTAGGCCAATATGTATTCTGCTACATATTTTTGGTAAAAAAAATAAAAAAATCCCAGTAAGCGTATTTTGATTGATTTGCTTGAATGTTATAGCGTCTATAAAGGATGGGATATATGCTGGAAATTTTTTTTTTTTTTTGTATACTAGTAATGGCAGCAATCTGCGACTTATAGCGGGACTGCAGTATTGAATCGGACACTAACTGACCATTTGTAGGAACCAGTGACACTAATACAATGATCAGTGCTGAAATACTCAGACCTGCCCATCTGGCACCAACAACGCCATGTTCAAAGTCACTTAAATCACCTTTCTCTTTCGTTCATTGACGGACACAGCTCCTGATCCTCTTAACCATTGGGTTATACTGCCCCCTACAGGAGTAGAACACTAGGCAGAAAAAAAGTCTGGCTATGCCCATGGGCAGTCCCAGGGGGTATACTCCCTTCCCTGCTATAGGTATGTGTGTGTGTATATATATATATATATAATATAGCTTTTTCTGCCTATTCAGAAGTAAGGCCCCTAGTTCCTTGCTGGGATCTCTGGTCTTGGCAATTTTTTCTTTTTAGATATCATTTTTTCTCCTGTTTTCTTTTCCTGTGAGATCTACAATCAACTGCCAGACTGAGCGACGGGCTGGATAATCTAGATCCAGTGGTCACCCCAGTCTGGCCAGCGAGTGCGCGCCGACCTCAGCTTTGCCCTAGGTCGACCGCGACATAGCCCCCCTGGACGGGAACTGGCCTGCCAGTTAAACGTCTTGTTAGGTCGCATATGACCATATCTCGGCCTGAGTTGCAGCGTTCCTCCTGGCTGACAGCCGCCCATTTCAATGGCGAGGGGTTCTGTCTGAAGCATTGCCCGCCTGGTTCCTGGAATGGTGCGTACCTGTCCCACCTCTCCCCCTGGAGGGTTTTGGGGTGGACGTGGGGCCCTCCATGGGACGGTCGGACCCCCAGGTTCCCCTTTCCATCAGGCACCCCTATTACCTTCCCTCCCCCCATCAGGCACCCCTCTCATCTTTCCCCCCCATCCTACCCCCTCTACTTTATGCTGGAGCTGGGTGGTTTGGTCCTCCTCCTGGGTTGGGGGCAGGGCGCTATGCTGGCGATGGGGCTGCACCGCCGGAGACTGGACAATCAGCTGTGTGGGGGGGCTGTACCCGGGGGGGGGCTCCTGCCAGGGCCCCCTGTCCTGCCTATGCATGTCCTTGAGGCCTAGGGATCCCTCTTAGGTCAAAGTTCTATAAAGTGGATGTGTTGCCATCTGCGCATGCTTCTTTTGGCTGCAAGGTTTTGCAGGCTGCTGTTTAGAGGACCTGGTCCTCTTTGAACGGTGTATTGTTTTTTTCATGTGGGCTCCAGTTGTTTTGGTTGAGCTTCTGTTGCCTGGTTGGCTACTGTTTAGCCTTGGGAATGTTTTCCAGTTCCCACCCCTTTAACACTGCTTTGGGACGTCCCAATCCGGAGCTGTGTCCATCCATGAACAAAAGAGAAGATGGGAATTTTTAACTTACTGTAAAATGAATTTCTCTGATGTTCATTGACTGACACAGCACCCACCCCTCTGTGTTTGTTGTAATTCGTCTGACACTGCTTGTAACAAAACTGAGTACCTATAGCAGAGAGAGGGAATATACTCCCTGGGACTGCACATGGGCGTAGCCAGACTTCTTTTTTTCTGCCTAGTGTCCTACACCTGTAGGGGGCAGTATAACCCAATGGTTAAAAAGATCAAGAGCTGTGTTCGTCAATAAACATCAGAGAAATGAATTTTCCAATAAGTTAAAAATCCCATCCCCCCCCCATTCTGATGCCTGGTTTGAACTTCAACAAGTCATCTTCTCCACATCTAGATGCCTAAATGCATTGAGTTGCTGCCATGATTGACTGATTAGCAATTTGTGTTACCAAGCAATTGAACAGGTGTCCCTAATAAAGTGGCCGGTGTATGTGTTGGGATCTTCTGCATCAAGGGAGGCTCTAGTCGGATGATTTATGAATATGCTTATGTACAGGTGCATTTAAAAAAATTTGAATATCATCAAAACGTTGATTTATTTCAGTAATTCAATTCAAAAAGTGAAACTCGATTGAAATGAGTTTAAGGTGTGTCTGAGGTAAATTCAATACAAATAAACTTTAAATTTGTGGTACCAACATCCCTAAAGTGAAACTCGTATATTGTATAGATTCTTTACAAACAGAGTGATATATTTCAAACATTTTCTTTCTTTTAATTTTGAGGATTATGGCTTACAGCTAGTAAAACCCAAAATGCAGTATCTCAGAAAATTTGAATATTGCATAAGACCAGTAAAAAAAGGATTTTTAATACAGAAATGTTGGCTTACTGAAAAGTTTGTCCATGTGGCTCCTCTTGCACGGATTACTGCATCAATGCGGCGTGGAATGGAGGCGATCAGCTTGTGGCACTGAGGTGTTATGGAAGCCCAGGTTGCTTTGATAGCTGCTTCAGCTCGTCTGCATTGTTGGGTCTGGTGTCTCTCAACCTCCTCTTGACAATACCCCACAGATTCTCTATGGGGTTTAGGTCAGGCGAGTTTTCCGGGCAATCAAGCAGAGTGTTATGGAAGCCCATGATCAATAAATCAGGTATTGGTAGTTTTGGCAGTGTGGGCGGTGTCAAGTCCTGCTGGAAATTGAAATCAGCATCTCCATAAAGCTGGTCAGCAGAGGGAAGCCTGAAGTCCTCTATAATTTCCTGGTAGAGGCCTGCGCTGACTTTGGACTTGATAAAACACAGTGGACCAACACCAGCAGATGACATGGCTCCTCAAATCATTACAGACTGTGGAAACTTCACACTTGACCTCATGCAACTTGGATTTTGTGCCTCTTTATTCTTCCTCAAGACTCTGGGACCTTGATTTCCAAATGAAATGCAAAATTTACTTTAATCCGAAAAGAAGACTTTGGACCACTGGGCAACAGTCCAGTCCTTTTTCTTCTTAGCCCGGGTAAGACACTTCAGACATTGTGTCTGGTTCCTGAGTGGCTTGTCACAAGGAATGCGACAGTTGTAGCCGTAGTCCACTCCTTGTGAATCTCCCACAAATTCTTGAATGATCTTTGATTTACAATCTTCTCAAGGCTGCGGTCATCCCTGTTGATTGTGCACCTTTTTCTACCACACGTTTTCCTTCCACTCAACTTTCCATTCATATACTTGGATACAGAACTCTGTGAACAGCCAGCTTTTATTAGCAATGACCTTTTGTGACTTACCCTCCTTGTGGAGGGTGTCAAAAACTTCTGGACAACTTGTCACGTCAGCAGTCTTCCCCATGATTGTGTAACCTACTGAACCAGAGAGACCATTTAAAGGCTCAGAAAACCTTTACAAGTGTTTTGAGTTAATTAGCTGATTAGAATGTGACACCATGAGTCTACAATATTGAACTTTTTTCACAATATTCTAATTTTCTAAAATACTGAACTTTGGGTTTTCACTAGCTGTAAGCCATAATCATTAAAATTTAAAGAAAACAACGCTTGAAATATATCACTGTGTAATGAATCTATATGAGTTTCACTTTTTGAATTAAATTACTGAAATAAATTAACTTTTTGATTTGATATTCAACTTTTTTGAGATGTACGTGTATGTAGGGGTTGCGATCTTCCGCTTCAGGGATGCTACAGTCACATAACTCATGAATAAAGTATTGGCACCACTCTGCACCTCTACCATGGTGATGACGATCACAAACTGTTCTTTCCCGTTCTAGGTCAGTCCATCACAGAAGCACCAGCAGTTCCTGTCCTTCCTGCAGAGACTCCTCGGTCCCATCCTCGAGGCTTACAGCTCCGCTGCCTCCTACATCTATGGTTTCAGTGGTCGTGTTTCAGAGAGGGAGTTAATCCAGAATCTGCAGAAGTACCTTCTAGCCAGGACGGAGCGAAGGGTCGCCGTTTATTGTGAGTCACGTTCACCAATTAATCCTCACTTTTACTTTTT
Organism: Pelophylax lessonae; assembly: GCF_965119305.1. NCBI lineage: Eukaryota > Metazoa > Chordata > Amphibia > Anura > Ranidae > Pelophylax > Pelophylax lessonae. The sequence goes on along the minus strand of NC_138776.1, from coordinate 47,958,478 downwards.
TACAGTGAAGAGCTCCAGCAGAAAAGTAGTTATAAACTCAATCACCAACTCTATGATCGCAATATTTAAATATCTAAATGATGATTTTAGCTTAGGGAGGAAACTGTAAAGTTTAGGTCGTTCAAGAGGACATGTGGCCACTCAGTGAAGTTGGATGAGAAGCAGTTTAACCTTTTAAACTTCATATATTTGTGTAAAAGAAAAACCTTACACTTCATACGGGGTTCTTTACTGGTAGAGCGGTAAGGATGTGGAACTCCCTTCCACAGCCGGTGGTGTCAGAAGGAAGTGTGGATAATTTAAAATTTTTAGATGGGCATGTTAGCGAACACAATATGTAGAGATCTGGGCAGTGGTAGAGACATAAATGCATACACACACCTACACAGGTTGAACTGGGTGGATAGGTGTCTTTATTCAACCTTACCAACTATGTGAGTAACTATGCAACTAACATCTTATAGAAGCTTTAACCATGTTAATGTCTTTTCAAATCTGCAGTTTTCACTTTCTGTTATTGGTTGACAACACTGTCCCTAACTCCCATTTGTGCTCCTGCATTGTCACCCTTATGCATGTTCCCCTTGCAGAGACCGCACGTGGCCCTTGCTGGCATTCATAGCTCAGGCATCTTTCACCATTGTCCCTATCAGAAAGCCAGTCTAGAGCTATGATGTGCAGCTGATGCTGAAAAAAAGTTGGGAAAAAGTTGAAAACAGGATTTTAGTATTAGAAACACAGAACACTGTTAAAATGTGCAGATTTTCTAAACTGCATTTCAACTCCAAATAATGCTTTCCAGACTTTTTTCTTTTCCTGAATTCCTTGGCGTGTTCTGTCTTTCTCTTTTCCTATTGATTTGCTGTGTCAGGGCTGCAGGAGGATAGGCCATAAATGCTTTTGGTTGCTTTATTTTACCTGAGTCTTTTTTTTTTTTTAATTGCTTCTTTCGATTTGCTTGTTACATCCTAAGGCTTTACTGACTGGTTCTTAAAGCAATATTTTTTTCTATGTTGACCATTTAATTTGACCCCTATGAAGCTTCAGAACAATCACTTGTTTATAGGATCTCCATGAATGCAACAGTCACATGTTAAAGAATTAAAAAAATTGTATACTCTGCTCCTCGGCTTGCCTGTAGTGACTAAGTGACTTCTAAGTGACTCCAATATTAGAGTGGCATGTACGTATCACAAAATATTGTGGATGTGTTTGGTATACAGGATTGGCTGAGGTGTAGAATCTCTTCCTTGCCTTATTTGTTCACTCCCCTCTCCCTTTGCCTTTTTTCTCTCCCTTGCCTTCTCTGTTTGTCTTCTCTTTCTCGCCTTGGCTTGTCTTCTCTCCGTTGCCTTGCCGGCATGCTGTTGCCTTGTTTTCTTCCACATTGCCTATCCCTCTCTCCCTTTGCTTTGCCTTGTTTCCCTCGCCTCCCTCTCCTCTCCCTCTCCTCTCCCTCGCCTCTCCCTCGCCTCTCCCTCGCCTCTCCCTCTCCTCTCCCTCTCCTCTCCCTGCCTCCCTCTCCTCTCCCTGCCTCCCTCTCCCTGCCTCCCTCTCCTCTCCCTGCCTCCCTCGCCTCCCTCTCCTCTCCCTGCCTCCCTCTCCTCTCCCTGCCTCCCTCTCCTCTCCCTGCCTCCCTCGCCTCTCCCTCGCCTCTCCCTGCCTCCCTCTCCTCTCCCTGCCTCCCTCGCCTCTCCCTCGCCTCCCTCGCCTCTCCCTCGCCTCTCCCTCGCCTCTCCCTCGCCTCTCCCTCGCCTCTCCCTCGCCTCTCCCTCGCCTCTCCCTCGCCTCTCCCTCGCCTCTCCCTCGCCTCTCCCTCTCCTCTCCCTCGCCTCTCCCTCGCCTCTCCCTCGCCTCTCCCTCGCCTCTCCCTCGCCTCCCTCTCCTCTCCCCTCGCCTCCCTCTCCCCTCGCTCGCCGCTCCCTCGCTTCTCCCCTGCCTCCCTCTCACTCGCCTCTCCTCCTCTCGCTCGCCTCCTCTCGCTCGCCTCCTCTCGCTCGCCTCCTCTCCTCCCCTCCTCTCCTCCCCTCGCTCGCCTCCTCTCCTCCTCTCCCTTGCCTCCTCTCCTCTCCTCCTCTCGCTCGCCTCCTCTCCTCTCCTCCTCTCGCTCGCCTCCTCTCCTCTCCTCTCCTCCTCTCGCTCTCCTCCTCTTGCTCGCCTCCTCTCCTCGCCTCCTCTCCTCGCCTCCTCTCCTCCTCTCGCTCGCCTCCTCTCGCTTGCCTCCTCTCCTCTTTCCCCTCTTCCCCTTCTCTTCCCTTCCCCTCCCTCTTCACTGGCTTCCTCTCGTTCCCTCTCCCCCTCCCACCTTGGACCTCCTTTCGTCCCCCCCCCCGGACCTCCTTTCGTCCCCCATGACCTCCTTTCGCCCCCCCGGGCTCCCTCCCCTCTCCTCCCTCTCCTCTCCTCCCTCCCCTCCCTCTCCTCTCCTCCCTCCCCTCTCTCGCCCATCCCTCGCCTCCCTCTCCTCTCCTCCCCCTTTGCTTTGCCTTGTTTCCCTCTCCTCTCCCTCACCTCCCTCGCCTCTCCTCTCCCTCGTCTCCCTCGCCTCTCCTCTCCCTCGCCTCTCCTCTCCCTCGCCTCTCCTCTCCCTCGCCTCTCCTCTCCCTCGCCTCTCCCTCGCCTCTCCTCTCCCTCGCCTCTCCTCTCCCTCGCCTCTCCTCTCCCTCGCCTCTCCTCTCCCTCGCCTCTCCTCTCCCTCGCCTCTCCTCTCCCTCGCCTCTCCTCTCCCTCCCCTCTCCTCTCCCTCCCCTCTCCCTCGCCTCCCCTCTCCCTCGCCTCCCCTCTCCTCTCCCTCCCCTCTCCCTCGCCTCCCCTCTCCCTCGCCTCCCCTCTCCCTCGCCTCCCCTCTCCCTCGCCTCCCCTCTCCCTCGCCTCCCCTCTCCCTCGCCTCTCTTCTCCCTCTCCTCTCCCTCGCCTCGCCTCTCCCTCGCCTCGCCTCTCCCTCGCCTCGCCTCTCCCTCGCCTCTCCTCTCCCTCGCCTCTCCTCTCCCTCGCCTCTCTCTCCTCTCCCTCGCCTCTCTCTCCTCTCCCTCGCCTCCCTCGCCTCTCCTCTCCCTCGCCTCTCCCTCGCCTCTCCTCTCCCTCGCCTCCCTTCTCCCTCGCCTCCCCTCTCCCTCGCCTCTCCTCTCCCTCGCCTCTCCTCTCCCTCGCCTCTCCTCTCCCTCGCCTCTCCTCTCCCTCGCCTCTCCTCTCCCTCGCCTCTCCTCTCCCTCGCCTCTCCTCTCCCTCGCCTCCCCTCTCCCTCGCCTCTCTCTCCTCTCCCTCGCCTCTCTCTCCTCTCCTCTCCCTCGCCTCTCTCTCCTCTCCCTCGCCTCCCTCTCCTCGACTCTCTCTCCTCGACCCTCTCTCCTCGACTCTCTCTCCTCGACTCTCTCTCCTCGACTCTCTCTCCTCGACTCCCTCTCCTCGACTCCCTCTCTCTCCTCGACTCCCTCTCTCTCCTCCTCTCCCTCTCCTCCCTCTCCTCCCTCTCCTCTCCCTCGCCTCCCTCTCCTCTCCCTCGCCTCCCTCTCCCTCGCCTCCCTCTCCTCTCCCTCTCCTCTCCCTCGCCTCCCTCTCCTCTCCCTCGCCTCCCTCTCCCTCGCCTCCCTCTCCTCTCCCTCTCCTCTGCTCTCCTCTCCCGGCCTCCCTCGCCTCTGCTCTCCTCTCCCGGCCTCCCTCGCCTCTGCTCTCCTCTCCCGGCCTCCCTCGCCTCTGCTCTCCTCTCCCGGCCTCCCTCGCCTCTGCTCTCCTCTCCCGGCCTCCCTCGCCTGCCTCTCCTCTCCCTGCCTCCCTCGCCTCCCTCTCCCCTCCCTCTCCTCTCCCCTCCCTCTCCCCTCCCTCTCCCCTCCCTCTCCCTCTCCTCCCTCGCCTCTCCCTCTCCTCCCTCGCCTCTCCCTCGCCTCCCTTTCCTCTCCTTCGCCTCTCCCTCGCCTCCCTCTCCTCTCCCTCGCCTCCCTCTCCTCTCCCTCGCCTCCCTAGCCTCTCCCTCGCCTCCCTAGCCTCTCCCTCGCCTCCCTAGCCTCTCCTCTCCTCTCCTTTGCCTCCCTCGCCTCTCTCCCTCGCCTCTCCCTCTCTCGCCTCTCTCTCTCCTCCCCCTCGCCTCCCTCTCTCTCTCCTCTCCCTCGCCTCCCTCTCTCCTCTCCCTCGCCTCCCTCTCTCTCTCCTCTCCCTCGCCTCCCTCTCTCTCTCCTCTCCCTCGCCTCCCTCTCTCTCTCCCCTCTTCCCCTTCTACTTCCTTTCTCTCTCCCCTCTCCACTGGCTTCCTCTGGTCCCCTCCCCCTGGACCTCCTTTCGTCCCCTCCCCCCGGACCTCCTTTCGTCCCCTCCCTCGCCCCTCCCCTCCCTCGCCTCTCCCCTCCCCCGCCTCCCTCTCCCTCCCCTCCCCCGCCTCCCTCTCCCTCCCCCGCCTCCCTCTCCCTCCCCTCCCCCGCCTCCCTCTCCCTCGCCTGCCTCTCCCTCCCCTCCCTCGCCTGCCTCTCCCTCCCTCTCTCCTCGCCTCCTCTCCTCTCCCCTCTTCCCATTCCCTTCTCTGTCCCCTCTCCCCGGACCTCCTTTCCTCCCGTCTCACCCCCCTGGGCCCCTCTTGTCCCCTCTTCCCCCCCGGGCCTCCTCTCGTCCCCTCGTTCACCCTCCCCCCCGGTCCTCCTCTCCCTCCCCTCCCTCGCCTGCCTCTCCCTCCCCTCCCTCGCCTGCCTCTCCCTCCCCTCCCTCGCCTGCCTCTCCCTCCCCTCCCTCGCCTGCCTCTCCCTCCCTCTCTCCTCTCCCCTCTTCCCATTCCCTTCTCTGTCCCCTCTCCCCGGACCTCCTTTCCTCCCCTCTCTCGCCTGCCCCTCCCTCTCCCTCGCCTCCCTCTCCCTCGCCTGCCTCTCCCTCGCCTCCCTCTCCCTCGCCTGCCTCTCCCTCGCCTGCCTCTCCCTCCCCTCCCTCGCCTGCCTCTCCCTCCCCTCCCTCGCCTGCCTCTCCCTCCCCTCCCTCGCCTGCCTCTCCCTCCCGTCCCTCGCCTGCCTCTCCCTCCCGTCCCTCGCCTGCCTCTCCCTCCCGTCCCTCGCCTGCCTCTCCCTCCCTCTCTCCTCGCCTCCTCTCCTCTCCCCTCTTCCCATTCCCTTCTCTGTCCCCTCTCCCCGGACCTCCTTTCCTCCCGTCTCACCCCCCTGGGCCCCTCTTGTCCCCTCTTCCCCCCCCCGGGGCCTCCTCTCGTCCCCTCGTTCACCCTCCCCCCCGGTCCTCCTCTCGTCCTCCCCCCCCCCCCCCCCCAAAATTACTGTTCAAAAGGGCCCTACTATTAGAGAATGTAAAATCCCAGAGTTGCATACATTTTCAAATAAGCAATTTACATATGATATGATAATCCCCTTATCGTTAATTTATATATTTACAACTCCTGTGGTAATGTTCAGGCTTCTGATGCCACATACTGATAGGCACCTCTGCAGAAATATAAATGATCTATTGTTTTATGTGGCTGCGCCTTCACTTTAGATGGTTATTGCTAAACACATGAAGAGGTCTGTAGCCCCTTTGCTCTGCTCTTGCATAGGCTTTAGTGATAAATAGTACAGTGTAAGTAATGACCAGTAAACTCATTTATTTTTCAGTCTGTACAGTTAGTACATTTTGTGAAATGTAGCCTTAAAAGTAATTTTCCATGTAACTTCCACATTTTCTTATGCTTGCTGTTCTGTATTCTAAGCAAGGCTGCCTCAGGTACTTTTTAACAAGGTTCTTAAACCATTACCGTGCATTACATAGATTAGAGACATACACTTTTTGGGGACAGAAAAAGTGATTGCAGTAGTAGGAGTGCCCAGTAGATGGCAGTGTTGTAGTTCTGGCTGTGGAGTTTTTATATAAGGCTCTTAGTTCTGTTCCCCGGAGCCCGCTCAGAGACGTCTTGTTATACAGCTGTCTGTACACTGATAGAGTCCTCCAGCTAGTCAGCTTTACTGAGTGACATTGTAAAATTGTTCTACTCGTCTCTGGAGTGGACTGCAGTGTCCTGGAGACAATGTTCTTTATTTTACTTTATATGGAACATTGACAGTATATTGGCAGACCTTTGCACAGGACATTGAACCATTAAAACCTTTACATAGCCCTGACATATTCAATAGTACTCTACAGAAAACACTGAGTCAGTCACATCAGCCTCCGCACCAGAGGAGCTTACCCTCTACTGTCCCCACCCCTGTCACATAGACACATTGTACCCTGCTGATTGCCTGCAGCCCCTTTTCAGCCATTTCTGGTCTACATACACTCCAGCGATGGCTGCATGGCATTTCTCAGGGTGGGTTTCCTGATGGTGACAACAGTGAGCCATGCCTGTCTAATGTGTGTTAAAGCAGCCACCTGTGTCAATGCAGGAGCACAGCTGGGAGACAAAGACAGAGCAATGTAGGCTTTATAACAGGAAGTGTCTGAGCTAGGAACGTCATGGCGGGATCACCAGTGCCACCTTCTGAGGTGCTTGTGCTAGAAGCCCACTACCTGACACCGGGTCTCGTACTAGCATTTAGGAGGTCGGAGGACACACTGGCTCCCAGTCATGAGATATGAGTATATATATATATATATATATATATATAGCGTGTGTGTATTTGTGTATGTGTATGTATGTATGTATATATATATATATATATATATATATATATATATATGTATGTATGTATGTATATATATATATATATATATATATAATGTATGTGTGTGTATATATTATGTATGTATATATATATATATATATATATGTTTGCCCACTTGCAAAGAAATGGTCTATAATATTTTTATCATAGGTGTTTTTTAAATGATAGACACAGAAGATAATCCAAAAATCCAGAAAAAGCACGATACAAATGTTAAAAATTGAGTGGCAGTTCAGTGAGTAAAATGGGCATTTGATCCCCTAAGTAAAACATGACTTGGTACTTGGTGGAGAAATCCTTGTTGGCAAGCACAAAGGTGAGACATTTTTTGTAGTTGGTTACCAGGTTTGCCCACATCTCAGGAGGGATTTTGGTCCACTCTTCTTTACAGATCTTTTATAAATCCTTAAGAGGTTTCTTGGCTGTCATTGGCAACTTGAAGTTTCAGCTCCCTCCCATAAATTTTCTATAGGATTAACCACTTCCCGCAAACTGACGTACCTGTACGTCGGTTTGCAGAAGTGGTTATGCCGGGATGTTCTGCAGCTGTAAGCATCGACCCGGTACCGTTTTTAGAGCCGGCAGTCAGCTTTCAGGAGATAATTATCCCAGCGAGCATGACGGGACTCCCCCCCCCCCCCCCCCCTTCCCCCTCAGCCCGGGTCTCCCGTCCCACCAGGCACATCCACCGGCTGGTTGAAGTCCCAAACAAAGGCAGATTCGGCTTTGATCAGGTCTCTGATGTAGTGACCTGGAAGCTACAGCACAACGTCACTTCTGGTTTACTCGGCTGCTAATGGCGCAGATTTTAAAAAACTCAGTATTCAAAAATGCCAATATTGGCGTTTTGAATACTTTGAAGTGCAGTGGACCCCAGAATGCCAGGTGTGTACGGCGTACGGACCTACAGCACTGCCTGCAGCTGGTAGGTCCGTACACTGTAGGGACCTAATTTCTCCCTCTTGTAAGCTCATGGTCACTTCAATGACCATGAACTTATAACCGAATTGTTCAGCAGACTCTGCTAAGCAATTCTGTGGCTGATTAGCGAATTAAAATCCGCTGATCGGTTATTAACCTAAAATGTGACTGCCCCCCCCCCCCTCCCCTCATTCTGCCACTTCCTTGTCCCCAGCCTCTCCACCTCTCTCCTGCTACCTGTCATCTAAAACTACTCTCCTTTCCTTTTCCCTTCTTCCCCCCAGCACTGATTCCCCCCAAACCTGATCAGACCCCCCCCCCCCCCGGCAAACCAGATACCCTGTAGCTACCTTTAGAAGCTGGCATTCCTCTTCTGCCACAGGCTTCTGGTGCTGCTGGGGCTTGGAGTGGATCAAAATATGTCGCCCCCTGCCTGTCCGGTCAACCCCCCTGTACCGGCCCCTGCACCACTGATCCATCCCTTCTGCTCCGTCAGCATCCTTCCCTTCCCCTCCCGTCGCCTGCAGCTGCTGACTGGCACTGAGCTTTAGTAGTAATTTAGCAGGAATTTGGTAAGTTATGTTGTGTTTATGTGCACTATTGAAGATTTAAGTGTATTTTTAGTGAAAATAGCGATATGATAAACATTTGCACCATTATTGTAGCACGTTTTTTTTTTCTACAGACCATATGCTTTCAGAAAATGTATGGTTTGAGGGGTCTTTTTTAAATTCTGAAACCTGTAAGTGAAAAATGGTAACCTCTGAAGTAAATTGTTTTTATTTACAGTTTTCGTACTTTCAGTTTTCACCATTTCACAAAAAGGTGTAATTTAAAATGTATAAATATTTATTAACTCAGTATAGGTTTAACTTTTATATTTAGTAGGAATTTTATACATTTTGCCATGTATGAATCCATCCAATTAATGATTTTAGTGTATTTTTAGCGAAAAATATTGGTTTGATAAGCATTTTCGCAAATATCGCGGTGCCTTTAAAATCAGTAGCACCTTTTTTTTATTCTACTGGCCATGTGCTTTTAGAAAATATATGGTTTGGGGGGTCTTTTACAAACTCTGAAAGCTGTAAGTGAAAAAGGAAAACCTCCAGATTTTTAGAGAAATTTTTGCGTACATCTGATTTTCAGGATTTCTCAAAAAGGCGCAATTTAAAATTTACCAATATTTAATTATTAACTCAATACAGGTTTAGCTTTTATATTTAGAAGGAACTTAGCAGAAATTGTGTATAATTTGCAGTGTTTATATCAGCTAATAATGATTTTAGTGCATTTTTATTGTAGGTATTGTTTTGGTAAACATTTGCGCAAATATCGCAGGGCCTTAAAAATCATTAGCACTTTCCATTTATTCCACTGGACCTTTTGTTTTAGAAAATGTATAGTTTAGGGGTCTTTTTAAAAACACTGAAAGTGAAAAATGAAAACCTCCACATTTGTTTATTTATAGTTTTGTGTACGTTCAGTATTCACCATTTCGCAAAAAGCTGCAATTTAAAATATATTTCTTATTTAATAACTCAATACAGGTTATGCTTTTAGAATTAGAAGTAATTTAGCAGGAATTTAGTAAAATTTGCTGTGTTTGTATCCGCTAATAATTTTAGTGTATTTTTAGCGAAAAATATTACTTTGGTAAACATTTGCGCAAATATCGTAGGGCCTTAAAAATCAGTAGCACCTTCCTTTTAATTCTACTGGTCCTATGCTTTCAGAAAATATTTGGTTTGGGGGGTCTTTAACAAACTCTGAAAGCTGTAAGAGAACAATGAAAACCTTCAGATTTTTAGAGAAATATGGTTATTTACATTTTTGCGTACGTTCAGTTTTCACCATTTTGCAAAAAGGCGTAATTTAAAAATTACAAATATTTGTTATTTATTAACTAAATACAGGTAAAGCTTTCACATTTAGTAGGAATTTAGCAGGAATTTTGTAAAATGCGCTTTGTTTATATCTGCTAAAAATAATTTTACAGATTTTTTAGCAAATGTATGGTTTTGATAAACATTTGCACAAATATCGCAGGGAGTTAAAATCAGTAGCACCTTCTTTTCAATCTACAGGTCATGTGCTTTCAGAAAATATATGGTTTGGGGGGGGGGGGGGGGGTGTTAAACTCTGAAAGCTGTAAGGAACAATGAAAACCAAATGAGAAATTTGGAGATTTCAATTTTTGTGTATGTTAGATTTTCACCATTTCGCAAAAATGCGCAATCTAAAATTTACACATAGTGGTTATTTATTAACTCAATACAGGTTAGCTTTTAAGTTTAGTAAGGATTTTGTAAAATGGGCTGGGTTTATATCTGCGAATAATGATTTTAATGTCTTTTTAGCAAAAATATTGTTTTGATAAACATTTGTGCAATTATCACTGTGCCCTAAAAACCATTAGTACCTTATTTGTACTCTGCTTGTCATTTGCTTTCAGAAAATATATGGTTTGGGGGGGGGGGGGGTCTTTAACAAACTCTGAAAGCTGTAAGGGAAAAATAAAAAAGCAATGGAAAATGTTCAAAAATGGCCTGGTCAGCTAAGTTTAAAAGTGGAGCACAGGGCCTGGCAGTTAGGATAAAAAGCCTTCTGTGTGCAGCAGCCTCCCTAGCACCCCCCTAATGCTTACCTGAGCCACCTATCTATCCAGCGATGTTCACAAGTCCCTTGGCCGTCCGGGACTCTCCTCCTGGTTGGCTGAAACACAGCAGCGGTGCCATTGGCTCCCGCTGCTTTCAATTAAAGTCAGTTAGCCGATCACGAGAGAGAGGGGGTGGGGTCGAACGACAGCTCTGTGTCTAAATGTACACAGGGAGCTGCAGCTGGGTTTGGGTGAATCCGTAGCAAACTGCCTGCTATGGGTGCACTCGATGGAAAGGAGGGGCCAGGGAACACAAAAAGGGGCCCGAGAAGAGTAGGTACTGGGCCACTCTGCTCAAAACCATTGTACAGAGGAGGTAAGTATAACATTTTTGTTATTTAAAAAAAAAAAGACTTTAAAATCACTTTAGGGTCTGGAGAAGGGCTAGGCCACTCCATGACCCTAATGTGCTTCTTCTTGAGCCACTCCTTTTTTGCCTTAGCAGTATGTATATTTGGGTCATTGTCATGCTGGAAGACCCATCCATGACCCATCTTCAGTGTTTTGGCTGAGGGAAGAAGGTTCTCATCCAAGATTTTACAATACATGACCAGTCCATTGGCCCCTCAATGCGGCAAAGTCGGCCTTTACCTTTAGCAGAGAAACCGCCCAAAGCATAATGTTTCCACCGCCGTGCTTGACTGTAGAGATGATGTTCTTAGGGTCAAAGTCAGCATTTTCTTCCTCATAGCGAGTCATGTTAACGCCAAAGAGCTCAATTTTGTTTTCATCTGACCACAGCACTTTTTCCCAATCCTTCTCTGAATCATTTAGATGTTCATTGGCAAACTTCAGAGACCAAAATTGAAGAATAATACTGATTATTAATTTAGAAATTGAAGAAAAAAAATATATATATATATATATTTTAGTTTTACTGTTTTGGGGTAGCTTTTCTTTGATACAAAAATATTCAGGAGGTATCTATTAACATCTATCATCAAATGAAAGCCCGATGTATCGTTAAAAAACAGCTCACCAATAAATGAGCTTCCGGGTGCCCGATCCACAGCCGTTTAACTGAGTGCATATGTAGAAAGATCAGTTGACGCGTTTCAGCCTATAAGGCCTTAGTCATAACTGTCTTTTGCCTAAAGGGAACTGAATTCGCCTAATAGGAATGTGTCTTGTTTATAATTTTCCTGCATGGAGACAGTCAGATGGTGTTTACCAGTAGAGTGATAATTCCTGGTCTGGATGAAGCTGATTTCATCATACACCGATCTATCCTTATACCTTGTCTTGGTTTTCTACCTTGCAGCTGAGAGCGCCACCTTCTGTCTTGCAAGAAATGCTGTGAAGACCTTTATAGACCTGGGGGTGAGTTTTATTGTATAAAAGCATTGCCAAAGCAAGTTTCTTTCTGTCTGTATTATTTTCTCTTACTCTCTTTTTCTATCCATTGTTTCCTGATTCTCTTTAGCTCTTGCTCTCTCTCTATTTCTCTTTCTCACTTTTTCTTCTTTTCTTTCTTTTCATCTCCGTTTTTCTTTCCATTTTTGTTCTAGCACTCTTTCTTGCCCTCCGTCCTTTCACTTTCTCTCATTTTCTCTATCTAGGTGTTTATCTCACTCTCTTGCTCTCTCCCACTTTTTTTTTTTTTTCTCTTTCCTTCCTTCCTTCTTTTTCTTAAGGGCTCTTTCACACAGGCGGTCCGATCAGGTCCACCTGTCAGTTTTTTAGGCGGATCCCCATTCAGCCCTATGGAGCAGCGGATGTCAGCGGTGACATGTCTGCTCACACCCGCTGCCATCCGCATCCGATCCTGTCCATGAAATCCGGACGGATGGAAACCCTATTTTCCATCCGTCCTGGGGATCGGATCGGACGGGATCGGATGAGAGTGGACAGGCGGTCCGCTCTCATCAGATTCCCCATAGAGAGCAGCGGGGGCTGTGACACCTCCCTCTCTGCACTGCAAGCGGAGAGGGAGCAGTCATCCGCCTGGCTCAGCGGGGATCGCGGATTGATCCCCACTGAGCAGCATGGATCCGCCTACAGAGGCGGACCGTGTGAAAGAGCCCTAACTCTATTTATCTTTTTTTTTTTCCTCCTACCGTATATACTCGAGTATAAGCAAACCCGAAAATAAACAGAGGCACCTAATTTTACCACAAAAAAACTGGGAAAACGTATTGAATCGAGTATAAGCCTAGGGTGGGAAATGCAGCAGCTACTGGACTCAACTGGACCACCACGAGACCCAGAACAGGGGCTGCGGACATGGTACAGGAGATGCAGGGCTGTGGGCATGGTACAGGCATGGTATAAGAGATGGTTCAGGCATGGCACAGATGGTACAGGCATGACACAGATATGGCACAGATGGTACAGGCATGACACAGATATGGCACAGATGGTACAGGCATGACACAGATGGTACAGGAGATGCAGTGCTGCGGGCATGGTACAGGAGAATTTCCTGTACCATGCCCGCAGCACTGCCTCTCCTGAGAAGATGCAGGAGCTGCGGAGGAGTCTCACTTACCTTTCCGCCCTACATTTAAAAATGGCGCCGCCTGGCACCAACACATCGCCGCGCATGCGCTGTCTGCCAAGGAATAGCCGAATGTGTACGGGCTTTCCCGAGCGGCGCATGCGCACGGACTGGGGAAAAGGTAAGTAAGTAAATACATGCTGAAAAACTCGGCTTATACTCGAGTATATACGGTATATTTTTTTCTTTATCTTTTTTTTTTTCCTCTCTTTTCTCCTTCCCATTTTTCATTTTCTCTAACTACCTTTTTATCTCTCTCTTCTGTACTTTTTATCATTCTTTTTCTCTAGTTTTTCTCTTGCTCTCATTTTCTCTTTCGCTCTTTTCCCCTTGCGCTCGCTCTCTCTCGTTTTTATCCTACTCTTTTTTTTTTTTTTTTTTTTTCTTTCTTTTTTATTCTTCTTTTCTATTATTTTTCTCTAGCTTTCTTTTTCCTTCTCTCCCATTTTCTTCTTTCTTTTTATTCATTCTTTTCTCTTATTCTTTTTCTCTAGCTTTCTTTCTCTTTCCCTTTCTCCCACTAGCTCCTTCTCTCTTTTTTGCTCTCTCTTCTTTTTCTCTTTATCTCTCTATCTTTTTCTTCCTCTCTTTCTTTTAGTCTTTCTTACTCTCCCGTTTTCCTGTCTTCCCATTTATCTATCGCTATCCCCTTTGGCAAAGGGCTGTAGTCTTGTCGGGGCTCTTGTACTTCTGTTGTCTTTTTGTGTCCATTTTACATACAAACATCTCTTAGAGGAATTCTTTTATAGTTGCTCTCCATCTCACTTCAATTAGAGAATTTCCAGCTGTTGTCCATTTGCAGCCATCGGCAAGCTGGTCCATTGTAGGCTGGCGGCCTGTTCTTTGTAAATCCAATTCCTTTGAACAGCGTTGCCCCAGGATCACTTCTTCTGCTGTTTTGTGTGTTCTATTTTTTTTTTCAAACTTTAAAAGAGATGTATGTCTTGCCATCTAAGAGTGGGAGCCCTTGTACGTTCTCATACCCCGGTGATTTGGTGTGTATCATGCCAGGGCTAAGTGCTGTCTGTACACCGCAGGAAAACAAGGCAGGGTTGTGCAGAATGAAAGCAGCGCCTCCCTGTATGAGCGGAGCTGGAGAGCTTTGAACGCTGCAATCACACTGTGATGGGCCGGAGCGGCAGATTTCTGCGTTTGTATCTTCTCGTTTTATTTCAGATTCTTTATTCAGTAACAAACCTACCTGGGGTGGCATTGTCTGTGAACCATAGAAATCTATTTGTATATACATGAATGTAAATTCAATACCTTTTAGTGCATACAAGGCAAAATAGGGAAGAGGTAAACCCCATGTGTGTGTGGGGTCTGTGTCCCATTGTTGACATTTTCCTTCAAATCCTGTTCTGGATTTACAACAGGATGTGAGAAAAACATTTCTCCAAAGTGAAAGAGATTTCTTTATATTACACACTAGGACAGGTGTCCCCATTGGAAGCTTTCTCCTTACTTCCTGCTCAGGTGACAGCAGTAAAGCTTTAAATTTCCCATCACTTTCTGTTCTGGTAACAATGGTCATCAGGACAAATAGAGAGGGTGAATCTCCCTAGAGGGGACACGGGCAGAAATAACCTGTTGGGGTTTTTAACCCTACAAAATAAAAAGACAGTTTTTTCTTTAGTGCACTTTTAAACTGAACTCCAACATCTCCTCCAGTCTTGCACAGTTGTACCGGCTCCTCTCCTGGACTGGAATGGGTTACTTTGATTTCACTGCACACTGCAAGCTTCTCACAATGTGCATTAGAAGCTGCAGAAAGTTAGATAAAGCCCGCCTCATTCCTTGGCTGGGGGGCATCCAGCATCATCAAGTCCTAGAGTTATCATGTGTGCTGAACTTGTTGCACTCCAGCTTTTGCGGAACTACAAGTTCCATCATGCCTCTCCCTTTGGGATTCATGCTTGGAACAGTCAGCTGCTTGCAATGCCTCATGGGACTTGTAGTTTTTGTAACAGCTGGAGGGCCAGAGGTTGAACACCCATGACGTAGATGATGCCATCAGTCTGTTGTGGAGATGACGAAGCATTTCCTCAGGCCCCGTTCACACTGGGGCGATCCGACTTCCCGGGGCGACCTCACAGGTCGTGGCGTGCTGCTCGCACCGCAACCTCGGAGCGGCCGGCACGGACTTCATAACATTGAAGTCAATGCAGGTCGCTCCAGGTCGCCCCAAAGAAGCTCCGGACCCTTTTTCTAAGTCGGAGCGACTTGTGTCGCTCCTATTAGAACGGGTCCACAGCTTCTGTATGCCAGGCGACCTGTCAGGCGACCAGGTCACCTGACAGGTCGCCCCAGTGTGAACGGGGGCTCAGTCTCCTCTCCTGCAGTGATCAGACATGTACATTGTAACTTTGTAGCAAGTCACAAAAGAAGAGACTTCAGCAGGGGGTTGGGCTGTGTCAGACTTTTTTAAACAGAGGCACCGGGATTGACATGATTGTGTTATCTCTGAGCCGGTGTGCTATCAAATTACCGCTTCCATCAGATCGCGTAACAGAAGTGACGTGCCGACCAAAAAATACATACTGCGCATGCGCTATGCATTCCTTGGCGCTATGCATTCCAAACACTTCATGATCTGACGGGTAGCGGTAATCTGATAGAAAACACATGCGGACATCTTACTACACCCAGCTACGTCTTGAATTTCAGAGTAATTTTAGCAATAAAGTGAGCGTATATAATTAAATATGGTATACTGACATCTGTGATGCTGTTTTGATGATACATTTTGAAAGAAGCTGGACGCCAGCAGTAGGAAGGTGGCAGAGGCCATGTTGGTACACCCTGCACTGCTCAACGCTAAACCTTTAGACTTTCAAAATGAAACATTCAAACCGCATCACAGATATCAATATACTATATTTATTTATATACGCTCAATTTATTGCTAAAATTACTCTGAAATTCAAGACGTAGCTGGGTGTAGTAAGATTTCCGCATGGGTGTTCTATCAGATTGCCGCTACCCGTCAGATCATGAAGTGTTTGGAACGCATAGCGCCGAGGAACGCATACTGGAACGCATAGCGCATGCGCAGTAAGTATCTTTTGGTCGGAACATCACTTCGATGCACGATCTGACGGGTATTGGTAATGTGATAGAACACTGGCATCTCAGTCCAGGAAGTAGATGGCAACCGTGGATGGTGCCTGAACAAAGATGGCACGTCCTTTTGGAGAGGAAAGAAGATGAAGGCTTTGTCAGAGGGACCTAAAATTGTCATAGAACGGCTATAATAAAAATCTAAGCATTTTCTTAACTCACAGACTCTCCCTCTCCCTTTCTCTGAAGGTGTTCCAGGCCTGCAAGGAAAACCGTGATAACATTCTAGAACTAAGCAGCACGTTCCTACCTCAGTGTAACCGCCAAAAGCTTCTGGAGTACATTGTAAGCTTTATGGCTCTGTAGATGCTCGGAGATCGGCCGCCATCACTCACCCACGCCTTGGCTGTACTACCCTCCAACCTGGCACCATTGCTGCATTTTATGCACTGACAAAAGAAAAGTGCCTACTACACATGAAAACCAACTTCCAGCAACTCTACTGTGACAATTCAACATATGGAACGTCTTTTTATATAACAAAGTCACAAACTGCGGATTATGTCGAAGACTTGTCTTCTTTTTGTTTTTTTTTAAAGACTATTTATAGACATTGCTGCCAGTCGCACATAAAATGGCAAAATCTGAGGATTTTGAGTTCTTTTTTTTTTTTTTTTGCCATATGTTATTAAGGTCTTTGCGTCTCTGGTACTTCACTTTTTCTCCCCTTATCAGTTTCTCAGTATGTTATTTCCTTGGTCTGCAGTTGATTTTTTTTTTTTCGGCCCGTTTTTCATGTAGTGTCATTTGGATATGACACAAGAGAAGTCAGCGTTCATCTTGTGTTGCAATTTGTGGTCTTTTGTTTTGTCGTTTCTTTCTGTTCTTTGTGCCACCCTTCCTATATACATTCTGGGGGTGAGATGCCACCCTTCATATATACATCCTGGGGGTTAGATGCCACCCTTCATATATACATCCTGGGGGTAAGATGCCAGCCTCCATATATACATCCTGGGGGTTAGATGCCACCCTTCCTATATACATTCTGGGGGTGAGATGCCACCCTTCATATATACATCCTGGGGGTTAGATGCCACCCTTCATATATACATCCTGGGGGTAAGATGCCCGCCTCCATATATACATCCTGGGGGTAAGATGCCACCCTTCATTTATGCATCCTGGGGTAAGATGCCAGCCTCCATATATACATCCTCGGGATAAGATGCCACCCTTCATATATACATCCTGGGGGTGAGATGCCACCCTTAATAAATACATACTGGGGATAAGATGCCACCTTTCATATATACATACTGGGGGTAGAATGCCACCCTTCCTATATACATACTGGGGGTAGAATGCCACCCTTCCTATATACATCCTGGGGGTAGAATGCCACCCTTCCTATATACATCCTGGGGGTGAGATGCCAACTTTCATATATACATCCTGGGGGTAAGATGCCACCCTTCATATATACATCCTGTGGGTAAGATGCTACCCTTCATATATATACATCTTGTGGGTAAGATGCCACCCTTCATATATACATCCTGGGAGACGAATGCCTCTCTTCATATATTCATCCCAGGTGTAAGAAAGTACAGTCATGTCTCCAACAGCCAATGAGATTTAAAGTAGATATAAATCTGAACTAAGTGGCATTTGCATACGGTTTTCACCCCCCCCCTTTTTTTTTTTTTCTATTCTTTTTTCTACTTCTGGCTTTAACTTCTTGCTTCATATCACCTTCAGCCTTTGTCAGCCACTTTCTGTCTACGTGCACTCGCCCCAGGGTCAGCTGCAAATTATTACTTTGGACAACGTAGGAGCACAACTAGGAGACAGTTGTCACCTTAAAACAGAAAGTGCCTCAACAGGAACCTTTATGGCAGGTTTACCAGGCTTTATTATAATAGAAGCTGCAGATTTATAAAGATTTAAATCAACACCTTTTGAAATGGCATTACCATGATACATCTTATATGAGATTTAGGTAATTGAGTTCTGATCTACTTTAAGCTTTTATGCTGTGTGTTGGCAGTTGGTTGGTACCAGCAGCTTTGCTCTAGAATTCATGCATTGTTTTTTTTTATGAAGGTCGTTTATTTCAGTCTATTGGATGTAGTTTAGAGGCTAGTTGGACCCACAATATAATTGATATATATATATGAATCCAGTGTAATTGATATTTAGCTCAAGTTTCCTAAAATTCAAGATGGCGCCATTATTCTTGTTGACCAGTGGGGACCTCCAGTATTGAATCTTTGTACCTAGGCTTGGTCATTGGTCTGAGATGCTTTTCAGATTATAATATGTATCTCCTTTTGCATATCTTTTAAAACTGTTATTTTGCATGTTACAGATTTTCATCTAATACGTCTCCAGCCGGTCCCCTACAAACTAATAATATTATGAGGTGCCTGGACCGGGCACAGTAGAATGTTCTCAGAGTGACTAGCAAGTACTAGAATTTGAGGTTTTAGAATAAATCATTTTGTTCCCATCTATTTGAGAGACACATGAGATCTGTAACCATTGGGTTATAAGTCTTGGACACTGGCAAAAAAAAAAAAATAAAAAATCTATAGGACAGCCCAGGATAAAACCCCTCCTATGTAGACAATCGGCAGGCAGATTTCCTCAGCTGGAAGTACCTGGATCCCAGGGAGTGTTCCCTACACCTACTGGTGTTCTATGTCCCGTGTCACTGGTGGGGGACATCGGATGGTGTGTTATTGAACCTGGAAACCAACTGGAGAGGTTTGCATCCAGATACATGGATCCAGTGGATGCTTTGGTGGCCTTGTTTGATGAGTACACTCTGATCTATTTCTGTCCTCTCCTGAAGCGTATCTGCTTTGCAAGATCAAGATAGAGGGCATTCTGGTGATCCTCATTGCTCGGGAATGGCCCAGGTAACAGTGGTATCCAAACTTGGTAGGACTCCTGACAGATGCTCTAAAGCAGGCATGTCCAACCTGCGGCCCAGAACCCCAGGCAATGCGGCCCACTGCCTCCTGACAATTTTTTTTTTGCTGGGGAGAAAGGAAGTCGGGTCGGGGGCATGGCCACAGCAGCTGCCAACTAACGGTAGGCAGAGGCTGCCTCAGAGGGGGGGGGGGAGCATGTGAAGTGTTTCTGACTCCTACCACCATGACCCCTTTAGATCACTGAAGTGGTCATGGTGGTTAGAGTGTTCCTTTATTATCGTTCAGAAAAAGCCAACCTCTGTATACTGATTCCATTTAATTTGATCATCCTCTAGTTGTGTTAAATTAGTGCGGAGGGCATGGCGGCGCGGGAAGGGCGCAGAGGCATTTTATTACTTATATACCTTAACTATAGTATATATTTTATATGCGGCCTGAGAAATTTCTCTACACTCAATGTGGCCCAGAGAGGCCAAATGGTTGGACACCCATGCTCTAAAGGTACTGCCAGATCCTCAGGATTTTCTGTCCCAAAGACCAAATGCCATTTTGCTTCACGGTCACTGGCTTTTAATTTCATGGCTGTTTAAGCCTTGGTTTGAAGGGATAGGGGCACATCTCAGTCTGTGATTACTACAATGCTTTAGGCTGTGAAGTAAACTTTCCATAAGGTTAAGAAATGGAAGGCATACTTCACATGGTGAGAATGTTCAAAGCTTCCACCCCAGGAGGTTCCCTTTGGAATGTATCCTTTCTTTTGGTTTGGTTCTCGGCACAATTAAGGCTCAGATTTCTGTTTCAGAAGCCGTTGACCTCTTATTTTGAGACCTTTGAACAGGGAGTCTTCTATATAGCTCTCCCTGTATTTCCATTGGATCTGATTCTCTTAGAAATTCAGAAATCGCCTTTTGAACCAATCAGCTAGGTTCCTTTCTCCGCTGACCTATTAACATAAGAAGCAAGCAACAATCATTATATACAAGAAAAAAAAAGCATGAACACATTACTACTGTGCTTTAGAAAACAGAAGAAATTGCAAACTTTTATAGATTCATGATCTATATACATATAGGCCAATAGCAAAGCCTTGAAAACCATGTGAAAAAACTCAAAGTTGAGGAAACCCAAACTTTTTACATGGAGCAACAGAGAGGGCCAAAGAGACACACCCTATCACCTATGACATGCGGTAATTTTTCAGAAGTCAAGCAGACAAAATAGAAAAAAAAAAGATACATTTCTGGAAATCAGGGAGGCGTAATACCTCTCTACGCTTTTAACAAAGCCCATTGCCTCTCTCAAGCACCCAAATCTACCCCACCTCATGCGGAGTGTTATGCACCACCACCTGGATAGGAAGACTTTCTGTGAAATGGAGACCTGGCACTGGGCTTTTCATTTTAATAAAAAAAAAAAAGTTTATACAAACAAAACCCTCCAGCCAGTGCTGTATCTTGGCCTAGGCCAACAAGGCCCAGGCCTAGGGCAGCACTTTGCAGGGGGGCAGCAAAAAAAAAAACAGCATCCTCCTGGTTTCCGCATGAAAAGGGTCTCCGCCGCCTTGCGCTACACTTTTAATATAGCACCAGTCTTATGGGGTGAATTGGGCCAGAGGGCAGAGTCCAGGAGGCAAATTGGTCTGGCACCCCCATAAAGTGGTCAGTGGAGAGGCTGCACTGATGGGCAGTAATGAGGCGGCACTGATAAGGCTGCACAGATGGGCACTGATGAGGCTGAACGTATGGGAACTGATGAGGCTACGCTGATGGGCACTGATAGACTTGTGGTCTGCGGTTCACAGATGACAGGGCGGGTCGTAAACAGTAAAGGGCATGGCCTTTACAGGAAGGGGTGGGTCATATGTAAATTAGGGGGTGCACAAGTTTAGTCAGGCCTAGGGCAGCACAAAACCTAAATACACCACTGCCTCCAGCATTTAATGCTCAATACACACTAGATATAACTCGGTTTAGAGAGGAAAGGAACAACAAGGGCATGGCCTTCCTGTTATAGTATATACCTTTGTGTTAAAAGGGAAACGAAGCAGAAAATGGTCCATAGTTTCCTCCTCACTTATTCCGGTCAGAGACGACCATGACCCACCTAACTGCAGTATTTCAGAGTACCCTCAACATAGAGCTTCCGGTGGTAGCACAGCCAGGCCAAATTTCTAAATATAAAGGGAATCCAATCCAAATAATCAACCTTAACCTTTTCCTTAAAATTAAGCTTGAGCGATCCTTTATGGCCAGGGGGTCATGAAAGGCTTTACTCAAGATTCCTCACATGGCTAACCTTTTCCCAGAGTTGCAGAAAAGGCCTAAACCAAGGTTCAAAAATACCTGTTCATCCAAGAGATTCCACTGCAATAGTATTGCAAATATTGAACTTAAGAAACAGCAGGTGGCTTATATGAAACAGAAGTGGACAGGCGCCACTCAGTAACAAAAAATGTTTTATTGCACAGAAAACATAGCACACTTACATAAAAGTAGGGTTCGGGCTTCTCCTGATAGCTTCTCTACCCCTATGGCATTGCGCTTCTTCCTTACGGCCGGAAGAGCAGCCGGGAGATGACGCCGCTAGAGTGGAATCCAATGGGGGAGCAGGATCAGTCCACAGACGGCGGTGAACCGCTCGTCGGCTTGTGATGACGTAACGCGTTTCGGCGCCTGTCCTCTTCTGTTTCATATGTGCCAGCGGGATTTCGGCTTTTGCCTGCCTACAGTGCAGCCCTCAGAATCAACATCGGAACGTTGCCACATTTGGAGTCTATGTACCTCTCCATCTAATCCACATTTCAGTGTGGGTCGCACCTGTCGGCACAAGCGCCCAACACATTTTTTTATTTTTTTCTTTGTTCAGAGAAGGTGGCTTAGGTTGGGTTGGCCATACCTAAGCCACCCTTTTTTTTTCTGGACAGATAGGTGACATTCCACATGATTGAGCAAAACACGTCATACTGGTGATATGTTTTAATTCATGTTGATGCCAGTTTCCAGCTAGTAATTGCTGCAGCACCCATTTACTCTAGGCCATTGCAGGAACGTATGTGAGGGGAATATTTTCTGTGGTTCCACTTGATGTTCAGTCTACTCTACTCTTAATCATCTGGAAGAACACACTATAGACTGCAGCATAGAGAGGCACTGGCAAAATGCCGACAAAGCTAACATATAAAAAGACTGAAATCAGGCACATCTTAAATCAACCCTTTCTCTCAGTGATAACATCCTTCTCTTTCAATCTGCCAACATTGGCAACTTCCAGCCTGCCTTTTAGATTTTTAGGGTTATAATTTCCGGGATCAAGTTTAATTCCAAGTACCCTAATATGCTCTCATTCACAAGTGGGGTGTTTCTTATCCTGCAAGGAACCCTTTCTGGTTTTGCATAGGGACAAATAGTATTGAGGCCCAGGACTTTCTTCTGACACTCACCTCAACTAGAACTATGTTCTTCCATCCCTCTGTCTTGCTTTAGTTCACTAACAGAAATTTCCCTGTATTGTTTGTATGTGGTTTAGGCTGTGAGCGTCTTTCTCCCAGCCGCTGCTTCTTTCAAAAAGACTAATTCCCTTTTTATCATCCCAAGTGAATCCCAAAAGGGAGCACCAGCTTCTCGTTTGACCATCTTTAGGTGGCTCAGCAGACCATCCAAGACTTGGTCTCAAGAACCAGGTTGTGAGTGCTTTTTGGCATCAGGCAACTGTTTCTTAGATGTTAAACTTGGCCTTCTCTTCTAAGTTCTACAAGGTGGACATTTCGGCTTAATCTGATGCCAGCTTTGAGTGTGAGGCCCTTTGGGCACCTCTTAGAACTGAAGTGGCCCCCTAGTTCTGTTTTCTTTTCTCGGGCCTGGTAGCATCTGTTTTCTGTGTTGCCCACCTCTAAGTTGGCCTGAATTTGGATGTCCAAAATGTTAATGTTTTCTTCTGTCCCTCCATGGATGTAAAAGAAACTACGGTTTTTGTAACTACTGTAAAATCTTCATCTTGGAGTACATTGAGGGACACGTGTCCCACCTGTCTGTGTTTTACGATCATGCTCTCTGTACTGCTTTGCTTCAAAACTGAGGACTGCCGGTAGAAAGGGGTTATCCTGAGCTGGCCTAGTTTTTTTTTTTTTTTGTCCAATATCCCTGCAGGTGGGAGTATAGGCCGAAGATTTCAGACTTCATATGTCACTCAATGGACATCAAGAATGGGAATGTACGGTGAGTATTTTTCAAATAGTCCCATTTGTAATTTAAGGTATGAAAGCTAGAGTTTTTCTTTTTATTATGTTAAAATATTTTTTTTCTTGCATTTATTCTTTTTTGGACTGAGTTAGGAGGCAAAGGGCTAGAAAATGCAGTTACGATAGAAATGAATGTGATTATTTAAAGGAGGTCTTCTCCAAAATGCTTTTACTATTCTTTAACACTGTCAATAATCTAACAGCGCTGCAGTTTCTAAATGCTGCCTTGCGGATTAAATGTAGCGTTTACCGGCTTTGATGGTAAGAATGGACTATGTACTGTAAAACCACTAAAGAATGGCCGATGGGCCACTGTACATAATGTGTAAAAAAAATAACGATTTCCATGTGGAAATGCTAATGCAATAAAACGCCTTCAAATGTGCTTTATTTCAGTTGGAAAGCATCAGATTTTTAGAAGGCTATGAAATAAGGTTTGCATCATCCTTCCTATTGATATAGTCTGGGGTGCCTCTTCCTGATTGTTTTGGTAGGTGAACAGACCCCCTCATCATCCACATTACCAAATGGATGGTTTGTGTATTGCCTATAGCAGCCTTTCGCAACTAGGGTTGCTAGGGGTCCCTTGAGCAAGGAGCAATTTCTCCAACTCCGATAAGTTGCCAATGAAATCAATTCTCTTTTTAGCTATCTGTAAGAGAGAGGTTATTCTCTCTGACCACACATGCAAGGAGCGTTCTTCTCCTTGACCATCACACTAGTGCACAATGCGCTGTACATGAAATCATTTTTAGTAGGGGTTCCCTGATACCAGAACATTATTTCAAGGGTTGCATTGCCAGCCATAAATGCAAATGATTTAATCTTGAGAAATTGTCTTAAATATCAGCAGACTGTATTGTTTTACCCAGTGATCACTGAAGGACACAGCAGATCCAAAGATAGAAGTTCCTGCTAATGGCTTTACTGCAGCAGTGCTCAATCTTTTGAAGAGTCAGGGCCCCTTAAGTTACTGTAACCGGTCGGGGGACACAATGAGTGGAGTGGGTGGATGACAGGTCCCTGCATATGCATGAGTGGAGCGGGTTGATGACAGGTCCTTGCATATGGATAGCGACACAGACACTGCCCGCTCTACGCTGTGGGCCCTCTGATCCGATCTGCCCAGACAGAAGGGGATGGATCCCCTTCTGGGTTTTTTCTAGTGGATCAGATTGGAGGTTGGTGGGTGTAAACAGACACAAGTCCGTTTTACATCTGCCGCTCCATAGAGGTGAAGGGAGGGTCCTATTAGGGACAGGCGGACCCTATTGGACTGATCATGTGAAAGGGGCCTCATGATGCGCTGTGGTTTACCTATACCGTGGGTCCAGGGCAGTTCACCTGCGTGTAAGCTGCACTTTGTGATTTCTTTTATAGCCTGCAGGTGTGGTGCACTTTTGGAAGTCCCCCAAAACTCCTGCATTCACTAACAGAAGTTTATGGCTCAATTGAGGTAACCCGCAGGTGCGCTGAAGATTAGTTTGAAAGCAGCCCAGTAACCATTGCAGAACAGATATGCCCATATATACACTGTGATTTTAGTAATAAGCTGACCTTGAATAACAGTCTACCATTCAGGTATCGCTGGCTGTTGCTGTCCCAGGCAGAGTGCATTTGGTATCACTCCGCCTGTGACAGGAGGCGGCTTTATACAGTAAGCAATCAGGTTGTTCGGCCGCTTGCTTCCTCTACCACCTGCTCTATTCACAACACTGATGCTCTTGGATGGCGGTTCGGCAACCCACGATCTTTGCTTGCCAACCTGCCATCCCAGAGCAGCAGGTTGCGGGCCACATCAGAGAGCACCCGCGGGCCACAGGTTGGGCACCCCTACTTTAGTGCCTGCACATACGAAGTACGCCTCTGTCCCCTTTTTCTGCTCATTGTTCATAGTGGTAGGTGCCTCCGGGTCCTTTTGGCACCAGACATTTTTGTTTAGGACCTGAAGGCCACCATCTTGTCCTCCATTTACAGGTCTACAAAGTTGTGTCATATTGATGTCACAGCATCAGCTGATGCCTGTTATGGGTAAAACTTCCTGTTATCACCTTGGAGAATTGCTTAGGATGGAGGGAAGCCATTGACATTGTAACCATAACCAACCCCTAGAAAGTTGACAGCAGTACTCGGGTAGCCACCAGAACAGCAAGCAGGGGTGAGTCTTGGATTTTTTTACCTTAGGCCCATGTAACATTATCATTGCCAGAAATGCAAGTTACACTTTACCTAATTGAAAAAGCAGAGCAACATTAGTGGTTTGGGCAGTGAGGGAGCAACATCGTAGGAGAAAAGGGTTTGGGTCTTAAACTGGACATACACTAGTAGTAGTTTTCTTAAAAAAATTTGATTTTCTAATGGTTAGTGGGGTTAAGACAATGTTCATTTTCAACCACAGTGATGAAAAAGTTCAAAGGAGTAGGATGGAAAATTTTTCTCAAATGTATTTCTATCAGTGTATGCTCTTTTTTGTTTAGGGAGGTCCATTAATTCCAAAATCAAATGTTAAAAGCGAGCAAAGTTTTTAAATACTTTTGAATGACATTTAAGTCATTGAATGTGCTAAGAATTTTCATAAGCCTGTTCCTTCAAAAATCCACTGGTGTATGGCCAACTTTACCGATCATGTTGCTTACAGTAGTAGACTATCCCTAAAAAATGGGAATGTCGCCTCATTGGTCAAAGTCTGAGGACCAGCAAAAGAGTGGATCTTTGCATTTAGAAAAGACTGAGGCAACAAGGATAGGGAAGAAAAGATAGATCCTGTGTTCTGTACCATCATTATGTGCATGGCTGTCTGTAAGCGCTCTGCATTTCTTTAGAGCTGGGCAAAATAAAATATGCACTTGCCTAAACTATGTTTGGATAAAACTTGTAGAATTCTGTTCTAATCTCACCAAATCCCCAACATGTGTCATTCACTACGTAAAGCTGAACTCCAGGCAAACAAATACAGCAGCAGAATGCGGCTCATCTTTGTCACGCTGTTCTCTCCTCCTATCGGCATGTTCCTTGTTTGCATATGAGCATTGCCATACATCTGAATGGCTCCTTGTGCTGCTTCTCCCTCTCCCAGTGTGAGCTCTGTCTGACAGGGGATGCAAGAAACTGATATTAGTTTTAATTAGAACAGAGCTAAATTAATTTGTGTTTTTTTACATCAACCTGGAGTTCAGCTTTAGAACAGGGTTTGAAAAAACAGGAATGCTCTTCAGCTCCACTTCTTAATGTACATTGCCTGTTTTCTCTACGTTTGTAATAACATAATTCTGCAGTAAACGCATTCATAAACACTCTTATCTCTGTCGCTTGTGTTCTTCGAATAGTTATTTGTAGTTGTCTTCTGTAATAAGCACACAGATTGACATACTCTAAAGAAGATACATCAAATTCGAACAATTCCAAATGCCAAACTGGGTACCATAATCCAGCAGGGGGGCTGCATTTACTAAATTGGAAAATTTTACACAGCACTTCGGGAATTCAAAAAATTACGTACTCTTGAAAAGTTTTTCAATCAAATCTTTCTTAACGTACACCGTTTATGAGCTATAAAAGAGAACGCAGCCTTATTCAGTTTAAAATCTAAAAAAGAATGAGAGGGATGCAAGCCATACAATGCCAATTTGGTGGGTCTAGCTGTAGGGGCTGGAGAAATCACGGCACCATTTCTAATTAGGAAATGGCTAAGAACAATCCACCACTCCATAGCATGAATCTCTCCTCCTTATCATAAATGTTGGGTACTGGGCTGAATGGAAGTCATTCGTGCGCCGAATGAACAATTGAAAAGACGGATAACCATGACATCATCCTATCAGTTTTATTCCACAGTTAAGCACAATGATAATCCCCACCTTGAAACTGCACACTCCAATGCCTTTTAGCTCACCAAGCTTAAGTGGTACCTTTCTTTGCATGAAGGTAAAAACTGTCTGTGTGTGCAGCAGCGCCCCTTAATTCTTACCTAAACCCCATATCGATCCAGAGATGTGCACAGGTGCTTTGGCTCTCCGGGGACTCTTCTTCCCCCATTGGCTAAGACAATCCTCGCTACTGAGCCAATCAGGATAGAGCAGGGGCAGGGCCGCAGCTTGGAAGCGAGCCTGTTCAGGTGCCCCCATTACAAGCTGCATGCTCTGAGGGCAGGAGGGAGAGGCCAGGAGTGCCGGCTAAAAACCTGAGAAGAGGAGGATCTGGGCCGCTCTGTGCAAAACCACTGCAAAGAGCAGGTAAGTATGACATGTTTGTTATTCAAAAACAAAAAGCAACTTTAATATCACTTTAAAGTATAATTAGAAAAAGAAGCAATACACACTCCGCACTAAATGAATAACTACAGTGGGTATAGAAAATAATCCCCCCCCCCTTTTAACCGCTTGCCACCCACTCTATAGCTGAAAAACGGCTACAGTACCGGCTTCCAATGCCAGGGGGGAATACATGGGTATTGTCCTGTGATCAACAAGTCCTTCGGACTTAGCTGATCATAGATCGGGGTAAAGGGCCAATCAAATCAGCCCTTATCCATGTGATAAGCTGTCAGCCAATGACAGCTGATCACAGAATGTAAACACAAGCTGGTTATCGGCTTTTCTCTGAGGACAAAAAAAGAGCCTAAAACCAGCTTAAGGTAGGTACATGGGCACTGATAATCAGGGAATTGTTTATCCAGTGTCCTGATTATCAGTGCAGTCCCACCAGTGCTGCCTATTGGTGCCCTTTAGAGCCCGTTAGTGCCCATCATTGCAGCTTCATCGGTGTACATTAGTGAAGAAGAAAAATTACCTGTTTGCAAAATTGGATAACAAACTATGAAAAATGTTTGGTTTTTTTTTTCCAAAATATTCAATCTTTTTTCGTTTGTGTAAAAAAAAAAAAAAAAAAACTCAGTGGTGATTAAATACCACCAAAAGAAAGCTCTATTTGTGTGAAAAAATGATCATTTCATTTGGGTACAGTGTTGCATGGCCGTGCAATTGCCATTCAAAGTGTGACAGCGCTGAAAATTGGCCTGGGCAGGAAGGGGGTAAAAGTGCCCAGGGGGCAAATGGTTTCAAACTTTGCTTTGCAGCCTGCAATGAAGACAGACACAGGTTTGGTTTTATCCAGTAGTGCAATTTATAACATCCAACTGTCAGAAGAGAAAAATAAAACATTTGAAAACATAATCACTGTTGGAAAGAGATTTTCCCCTTTATGTCAGCATTTTGTTGAACCACCTTTTGCTTTAATTACAGCCTTTAGTCTGTTGGGATGTCTCTACGTACTTTGCACATCTAGAATTTGCAATATTTGCCCACTCTTTGCAGAACTGCTCAAGTTCAGGAAAATTTGATGGTGACGTTTTGTGGACTGCAGTCTTCAAGTCATTCCACAGATTTTCAATGGGGTCTGGGCTCTGACTAGGCCATGCAAGGACATTCCCCTTTTTCTCTTTCAACCACTGGGGTGGATTTACTAAAACTTGAGAATGCAAAATCTGGTGCAACTGCAAAGAAACCAGTCAGGTTCCAGGTTATTTTTGTTAAAGCATTATTGAACAAGCTTGTAAGCTGATTGGCTACCATGCACAGCTGCTTTAGATTTTGTACTCTGCAATTTTGCTAAATCAACCCCACAGTGTGGTGATTTTTGCTGTTTTATTTGGGTCATTGTCATATTGGAAGCTAAACCTTCTTCCCATTGACAACTTTCTGTCAGGGTGCCAGGAAACCAGACCACACGGAGATGCGGGTAAAATGAGGAAGTTTATTGGAGCAAACAACAATAAACACACAGCAAGAGAAAGGCGCGAGTTCAGGAACAGCTGGGGTGGAGTCCAGAAGCTGGTAGTCATCCAAGCCGGGGTCTAGTCCAGAAGCAGAGGTGTCATACAAACCGGGGTTGAGTCCAGAAGCGGGTAGTCATTCAAACCGGGGTTGAGTCCAGAAGCGGGTAGTCATCCAAGCCGGGCTCGAGTCCAGAAGCGGGTAGTCATCCAAGCCGGGCTCGAGTCCAGAAGCGGGTAGTCATCCAAGCCGGGCTCGAGTCCAGAAGCGGTTAGTCATCCAAGCCGGAGTCGTGTCCAGAAGCGGGTAGTCATCCAAGCCGGAGTCGAGTCCAGAAGCGGGTAGTCATCCAAGCCGGAGTCGAGTCCAGAAGCGGGTAGTCATCCAAGCCGGAGTCGAGTCCAGAAGCGGGTAGTCATCCAAGCCGGAGTCGAGTCCAGAAGCGGGTAGTCATCCAAGCCGGAGTCGAGTCCAGAAGCGGGTAGTCATCCAAGCCGGAGTCGAGTCCAGAAGCGGGTAGTCATCCAAGCCGGGGTCGAGTCCAGAAGCGGGTCGTCTGCCGATGCCGCGTCGAGAGCCAGGAGAGTCTTCAGCCAAGCCTGGTCAGACACGGAGAACAGAAGACTGGTTTCCTGTGATTACATACACAATTAATTTAATGGTGATACAAAATATTTATCAAACCGATGTTAACAGAAACAGTGGGGGAGATTTACTAAAACTGGAGCACTCAGAATCTTGTGCAGCTGTGCATAGTAACCAATCCGCTTTTGACTTCAGCTTGTTCAATAAGCTTTGACAATAAAATCTGGAATCTGATTAGTTCCTATGCAGAGCTGTAACAGACTTTGTGTGCACCAGGTTTAGTAAATCTCCCCCAAAGTATCCACTTCAATCTTTCCTTGCTCTCTTCTGTGACCAAGCAATATAATAACAAAAAACTTTTCACCCTGTAATAAATGCCCTCTTGTATCACCCCAGAACAATTCACAGTAATCCTTTTTGCAACAAATATTCTGCACTCACCAGACTAAAATGCCTTTCTTTCTCAAGAAAATGCATAAGTGCTTAAAGCAGAACTTCACCCAAAAGGGGAAATACCACTTTTCCACCTCTTCCCACCACCCCTTCTCCTCTATCACTTTTAATTTTTTTGGGGGGGTTGAACAGGTACCTGTTTTTGACAGGTACCTGCATCTACTCAATCTGTGCAGAAATTCACCTAACCTTTGCCTGCAGTTTTTTGGGATGGGTCGCAGATCACAAAAGGTTTCGGGACTGTTCACAAAGCACTGCACGCCTTGCCCATGTGCAGTGTAAAGCTGGCTGTGAAGCCGCAAGGAGTCACAGCCGGCTTCCCTCAGGCTGGCTATAGATGGTTTGAATCTCGGCCAGTTCAGCATTGGACCAGCTGACATTGTTACAATCTAATCTATGGGCAAGCTGATTTTATCCAAGTCAATCCATCCCCCCCCCCTCCCCAGCCTGCTGGGAGGGATTCCCCCATCATTACTGAGGGTTTCAGGAAACTGTGACCCTCCAGCTGTTGCATGGACTCCAAGTCCCAACATGCCTCTGCCTTTGGGAGTCATGCTTGTAACTTTCAGCGGCTTCTAATAGAGTGCCATGGGTTGAGCACCCATGATCTTTGGCCTGCCTTACTAAATATTCTGGCACTGGGAACCAGAATACCTGTGAAGAACCGGCTCGGGTGAGGATGGAGCTGGATCATTGGATGTCCTTTTATGAAAAGTCAGCTACAGTATTTGTAGCTGCTGCCTTTTATTTGTTTTCAAACAGCCTGAAGATCGTCTTTAAACAGTCTCACCAGGAAACCTTCCCTGTCAGCATGGATGGCTGTTCTGGACTCCAGATTGCAGTGTCTCCCCACCTCAATAGAGTGAAAGCAGGCTTAAGATGTCTCTCCAAGGAATCCTTCTCTGCCCGTTCCAGACTCCATTCGCCCAAAGAAAACTCTCACATAGTGTAATAAATTCTTATAAAGCCATTTAATAAAACAACTAATTTCGGCATCAAGATATAAAATTAGTCCGGTCGCCACTAAACTAAAAGTGATGTGTGCTCATAACTGGCTTATCAATGATGACACAAATGCCTCAGTAGTATTAGAAGCTGCACACTCAGGATCCTAATAGACTCTCCGTAATCTCCTATACAGGGGTCTGAGAGTCTCTCACCTGCCCCTTACAGCCACTATGAGGGCAGTTATTAGGGCCTGGCATGCTGCCATTACTAAACCCAATATAGTGAGGGGTAAAAGGTCCCCATCGACTCCACTTTGGTTCCATCCAATGCCTTACCAGACCCTGGTCTTTGGGCTGCTAAAGGAATCTGATACCTTTCAGATATTTGTGATGGGAGTGCACTATTTACATTTGATAGGTTCAAAGGTAAATTTACACTGCCTAATGCCTTTTTCCGATTCCTGCAACTCCGTCACACCTATGCATCGCAATTTGGGTCCTCTTGGTTTAGATTGGAGCAGGACGATATGGAGGTTCTCCTCCGGGATGACGCTCTCAAAAAAACTTTGTGTGATCTAAAAGTCTCTACTTCCCTCCGTTCAAGTGGGACTAGATGCCCTGCTAACTGCGTAGCGTTAGGAGGAGCAGGACTTGGACAATGAACACTGGGAAGATCTCTGGGACAGCCCATTTCAAGCACTAATATTGTCTAAAGACCGGCTGATCCAATTTAAAATAGTGAACAATTTATTTTACACCACAATGACTACATCATATATACACTGATTCCTCTTCTTGCTGTTGGAGATGCTCTAGTTACCCTGCTGGATTTGCCCATATCTTTTGGGAGTGCCCTCAGATTAGTAGCTACTTGGTGGGAAGTGACCCAGTTTATATCTACCCTAACTACTATACAGGTACCTAAAAAAGTTTGTGTTTTGCCTCCTGAGGTTAGTTGACTCTGGGCGTTAGTAGAGCGATGCATACTCTCTTGGGTCTTATTATTTTATGCCAGGGAGACGATAGTGCTCAAGTGGAAATCAGACCCAGCCCCCTAATCTTCCCTTCTGGAAGCATTTAATCAATAAGGTTGTACCCCTATACAAAGCTACTTATTTGTCTGTGGGTTGCCCTAGGAAATTTGAGAGGGTCTGGCACTTGTGGACAGATTCGGAGTGTACAACAGATGATCAGGAGTCCACAGACTGAATCCATTCCCTCCGATAAGGTTTAGTTCATGTTATGAATGAATTTACTACTCTGCAGGGACTCCCAATACATTTATTCAGGTAGGATTCTAAATACGAGTTAATATTCTTCTGATACATTATCCTGATGGTTGAGAGGGAACAGGAACCTCATAATTCATCAATCCTTGAAGTGATTTTATAAGAGAATGACAGAGCGTGGTGTATGGAAGGTGTGTTGTTTCTCCCCCCCCCCTTTTTTTTTTTTTTTAAGTATTTTATAAGAGGAGATGTCAGTAGTTCTATGATTCTTGTATTAGTCGGGGAATGCCCAAAGGCTATGTTTTGTACCTATACATTTCAATTTTCCAATAAAAATTAATTAAAAAAAAAAAAATAATTGGCATCATATAGTGAATCCTAGCGGGAAGGAATGTGGACCCCCAAGATATTTAATGGCGTCGGTTTTCCATGTGTAGGGAAAAGACTCGCGATGGACCTCTAAAGGAGATATGTTGAGCTGCAGTACAGAGCAAGAACTCTTGTCCCCTAACCAAAACCCCACGGACATTCGGGTCAGAATGGATCTGGCCCATCAGGGGCTCAATGCACAGAGCAAAGCATGTTGGAGAGAGCCGATAGGTCTTGCCTTGTCCTATCCAAAATAGTGAAAAGAGGAGCGGGCGCAAAGGGGATTTTGATAGAGGCAGAGGGATCTTTATACAGGTGTTTAATCGCTCTGAGGAATGGCCCCCTGGAAATCCAGATGCTCAAGAGTAGTGAATATGAATGGCCAACTGAGTCTGTCAAAAGCTTTTTCAGCATCTAGGCTAAGTAGAAGTGCTTCTGTATTTTGCCCAATAACTATTCTATTGATAACCCTTCTTGTGTTGTCACCCACTTGTCTACAGGGGACGAAGCCCACTTGGTCCTTATGTATTAGAGAAGGGAGGACTTTGTTTAGATTTCAATATTTTTATTAATTTTAAAGTTTACAAAGGTACAAATAGTCTGACTATAGAACAGAAGAACAAGATCTTTTCAAAACAATTGACATGGTACTCAGGTCAATAAAACAGTGACATAGACATCCGCAAATGGTGTAGCCCCTCATTGTAAATGAATGCTGTGCTGGCCGGCCCGGGCCCTGCCACTCCCCCTCTGGCGCCCTGATGGGAACATACTGCGTCCCGAGGGAGAAAGTGATCCGCCCGATCCCCAACCCACAATACCAAGACAAGCTGTGAAGGTGTCCACCATCCGCATTCCAAGCAGAGGTGCTACCTGTTTGCCAAGTATAGACAGTGACTGCGGGACACAGTGGCCGAGGACCTACATTGGTCTATTAGCTTCCATGTCAGTAGTAGAGCATTTGAAAGAGAAGATGAAGACATAGGAAAAGGGATTTAGAGAAGAAAGGATAGAAGAAGGTAAGAAAGTGGATAGTAAAGTGTCGGCGTCTAGATCCAGAGCCCGGGGTTAGGGAATTGTAAGCAAACTATGTGACCCCATTAAGTAGAGGCATCCCCTCCGATCAGGGAGGGCCAGCGAGGTACCTCACCCGGGGGTCCCATGTTTTCTCAAAGAGATGCATTTTGTCTTGAAGCATGGCCACCATCCTCTCATTTATTATGATCCAGGTCAGCTTAGCCTTTAGCAGCTCGATGGAAGGACCTTGTTTAAACTGAGAGAGAGTTGTTTTGTAAAAATGTTCAGGTCCAAGTTTAATAGGGCTATGGGTCTGTAATTCCCACATAGCATATGGTCCTTGTCTGGCTTGGGTATCGGGGTCAAGTAGGAGGTTTGTCTATCTCTCGGAATCTTGTCCTTGGGCATAAAACCGTTGAATACACAAGTCATATATGAGAGTAAGGTTGGTAAAAAGGCTTTAATGGTATTCATAGAGGAGACCATTGGGTCCTGGGGCTTTATGACTCAGCAAGAGTTTTAGGGTATCTGTCACCTGTTCTTCAGTTATCAGAAAATTGAGAGACTGTAGGGTGATCGCTGGGAGTGTGGATACGCCGCTACAAGTGAGGTAGGAACGAACGCGATCACAGAAGCTTGCTTTAGCAGGTAGATGCGGTATAGACGGATCATTATAGAAGTCAGAGAAGTGTTCTGAAACAATTGAGTGATGCAGTCGGGATGGGAGTGCAAGACTCCACTGGTATCACGAAGAGCTTGGGGTTGTTCTCAAAGTTTGCGTGCCAACAATGTATGAGCCTTCTTGCCTTTATCCTATTTACATTTGGTGCAGTCTTTGGAGGGCTTTTTTGACCCTACCTTTTGTCAATGTTTTTCAGTATAGCGTGTAGACGGACAATTTCCTTTAAGAGGCAAATTGAGGCCGAGGAGGAGAGTCGGGATTCCAGACCCCGAAGCTGCACACCGGTCTGTTGTCTCAACAGCTTGGCATTTTTTTTCCAGGCTGTAGAAATAGCTATGCATTGTCCACGTATTACTGATTTATGGGCTTTCCAAAGGGTTTCCATGGAAACCTCCGAGGTGCAATTCTCTGCGAAATATAATTTTAGGGTTTTCTCCAACTCTGTCCTGGTGGTCTCATTTTTCAACAGAAAATCATTAAGCTGCCAATGACAGCACTTCATTTTTGAAACATCTGGAGTTCATTTTAGCAGTATCGGAGCATGATCTGACCAGGACATTGGGATATCCACACGTAGGGAGGGAGCGTTTACGAATAAATAATCTAACAAGGAATGGGGGGGAATAATGAGAGTACTGATGTTCCGTCGGGTGTGCAACTTGCCATGCATCAAATAAAGCAAACTTGCATGTAATCGGTTGGAATTGTTGGGATTGTCAATACAAACGTGGAGGGGGTTGTATGTTTAGGAAGAGGTTCGGTCCAGCATCTGCGAAAATGGCAGGCTAAAGTCCTCCCCCCACCACTTAGGAGTGTGAGGATCTGAATAGGCAGTTATACATCCGAGTAAAGAAAGATGTCTGGTTCACATTTGGGGCATAAACATTGCAAAAGGGGTATGTCAGTTTGTTGCCATTTGCCTCTAAGAATGAGAAATCGTCCGTGGCGATCCGAGTAGGAGGACATTGGTGTAAATGGGGACCCCCTTTTTTTTTCTAAATTAGCCACCCCTGCCTTCTTTTTGGTACTAGAGGCTAGGTAACCTGGAGAGAAATATCTAGATGCAAACGCCAACGTGCCTCTCATCAAAATGTGTTTCTTGTATAAATATGACTTCTGCTCCTGAGTCCCTGAAGCTCCTTAGTGCCAGGTGCCGTTTAAAATGAGAGTTAAGACCATTGACATTCAGTGAGTAAACCTGTATCCTAACGATAGATGGGGGTGGACTTAAGCTGGAAAAACGAAAAGGTACAGAAAACAGTTCTTCTCTAACCCAAGGGACCAGGAAAGCCAGCCATAAGGTTGTGAGAGGGCACCATCGAGGGGGGACATCTCAAAATGCCCAGGAGTGAGGAGCTAAGGATAATAAATTTAATAGAAGACAAAAAGTTTAATAATAAAAAAGAAAAACATTGATCAATAACCATAAACCAGACGTTCCAAATTTCCTCCATCGTCCTGTTCAAGGACTTGTCCCCAATCTATGCGACCCAAGTTGTGGCAGATCCCATGTTTGACCTGTAGAAGAGAGACCACCTGGGCCCAACTAAAGTTCAATTTCCGCAGTCAAGGGAAAGGAGTTTGGTTAGCAAGTATGAGAAAGGGTTTTATCCAAAATAGATAATGTAGATGGAGTAGTTCCAGCTAGCACCAAATTTGGAGCAGCATACAGATGGTGAATCCACCATTTAGAGGAAGTAAACATTCAGGCTGACCTTTGCTTAGGGCTCCTGCGGGAAGAGTCTGGAGGGCTAACCAGACCATCGGTAGAGGAGGAGGAATAATGTCCCTGCCAGGGAACTCTGGAGTAGACATCTCCAAAGTCACGCAGAACATATGTAAGTAACTCGGACCCGGAGAACTGCTGATTTCCCGACCCAGGTGGCTGAGAGACTAAAGACAAAGCCCCAGCGATAGGTGATGTCAGATTCTTGCAAGGTGTGTAGAAGTGGATGGAGCAGCCTGTGCTTCTGAAGAGTGATCAACGATAGGTCAGGGAACAGTTGCAGTGAAACTTCTTCATACAGAATTGGTTTCGTAACTGACTTTTCACATAATGTCCTCTTTCAAGGTGTATGAGTGGACCCTGCAGATGACATCTCTGGGGTTGGATAATGGGCCTTTAGGGTTCAATGTCTGATGAGCCCTGTCTAGTTCGATGTGCTAAGAAACTGGTGCACCCAATAGGGTGTTAAATATGGTCTGGAGGACTTTCTGCAGGTCCTCCGGCTCTTTAGCCTCCGGAAGACCCTTGACTCTGATTTTGTGGTGGTGATTACGATTCCAGGTGCCGCTGCATATCGGGGAGAATGTAACGGTCATCCGCCTGTTGAGACTGAACTCGATGGATTGTAATTTTTGCAGTTTGCAGATCCTCTGTCTTCCATCTGGATGGCTAGATGATAAAAATCAGCCTGTAAAGTTTTAATCTCAGTTCTATAGGCCTCCCTGACTTCTGTTATCAGCAATTTAAAGTCCTCTTAAGTGGCTAAGGAGTGTAGTTGTTCACACCAGGAGATCAACTCGTCTGCAGGAAGGATGGAGGGGATCTTAGGGAAAACACGAGGGAGGCCTATAGTCTCAGCCAGTGGGTCCCAGGATTCATACCAGTCCCTTTGGTCATCCAGTTGTGGGGTCCTGGTCCATGATAGAGAGGTCCCAAAGTTTAAGGCAGGACACGGGGAGATCTCGGAAGCATCTGCAAGGGGGCAAGTGGTACTTGGGGTCCCTTGAGCCGTGCTACCTCTGTGGTTTTAGAGAGCTAGGGACTGAGGCCGCTGTCATAGTAGTAAAGGAAGTAGGCTGCAGCCTCAGTAGGGATTAGGAGCGGCC
This sequence comes from Pelophylax lessonae, assembly GCF_965119305.1. Taxonomy (NCBI): domain Eukaryota; kingdom Metazoa; phylum Chordata; class Amphibia; order Anura; family Ranidae; genus Pelophylax; species Pelophylax lessonae. Next base: position 47,921,657 of record NC_138776.1, on the reverse strand, counting down.
TGCGCAGCGGGAGGGGGAGAACCTCCAATTTTGGAAGGCTGGAGATATGTCCATTAGCGATTGAAAGTCACTATTGGATCCCCTGGTTGATGGGGGGGGGGGGGGGGTTGGATGTGGGGCTCATCTGAGGAAAGAAAGAGAGAATGGGCACTTTCAAGCTCTAAAAAAGGAGCACGTGCTGTCATAGCCAATCCCTGTGTGCATGCTCTGAAACGTGTCACGAGCATGCCGATGACGCACACACAGAAGATGTTGCGGCTCAGCCTGCGGTCCAGCCCTCCGTTCCACCACTTCACAACATCTTTACATCCTGCTGGTCATGACCGCACCACGAGCGGCATCACACGACCTGGAAGGTGGCCCTATGAAGACTGACCACCGGAGAGTGCTTGTACAGAACAACTCCAGGTAGCCATATTGCATTGCATTTTCATAAAAATTACTGCAGCTGCAGATTGAAAAGGAAAGGTACATTTTATTACCATTCAATTACAATATGACTTGTGTCGTAATTGTATACGCTATATTATTTTTTCTTTATTTGCATTTTTTTTTCCCAACGAAAGTAGAGTAACCTTTTTAAGTCTTACGTTATTGCAAAAAAAACAGTAATAATCTAATGCAGAGGCAATTGTTTAATATGATAAAGAAAATTAAGACTAGTAAATTGCCAGGCCTGGATGGTGTACATCCGAGAGTACTCAAAGAACTCAGTAAGGTTATATCTAGACCACTGTTCCTGATCTTTTCTGATAGTATTCTGACAGGAACTGTACCAGGTGACTGGCGGAAAGCTAACATGATACCTATATTCAAAAAAGGGCAGAGGCATATCCCGGGAAATTATAGGCTGGTAAGCCTGACGTCAATAGTATGTAAACTTCTGGAAGGGATGATAAGGGACTATATCCAAGAGTACCTTATCAGCAGTAATCAGCACGGGTTTACAAAAGGGCGTTCTTGTCAAACCAATCTGTTAACATTCTACGCGGAGGTGAGCTGTGAGCTAGATAGGGGCAGACCAGTGGATGTGGTGTACCTGGATTTCTCTAAGGCGTTTGATAGAGTCCCCCACAAATGCTTAATATATAAAATAAGGTCTGCAGGCATCGACCACAAGGTCTGCTCTTGGATAAAGAACTGGTTAAAGGGGCATGTCCAAAGGGTGGCAATAAATAATGTATACTCAGACTGGACTGAGGTGGAAAGTGGGGTCCCCCAAGGCTCAGTCCTGGGACCAATCTTGTTCAATTTATTCATAAATAGAATTGAGGACGGGATCAGTAGCTCAATATCAGTTTTTGCAGATGACGCAAAATTGAGCAGGGCAATAACTTCACATAGTGAGGCAGGAATTCTACAGAGTGACCTGAAAAAAATCGCAGAGTGGGCAACTACATGGCAAATGAGGTTTAATGTGGTGAAGTGTAAGGTATTGCATTTGGGGACAAAAAACATAAATGCACAATACACTTTAGGGGGAGAGCCTCTGGGGGAATTAAAAATGGAGAAAGATCTGGGAGTCTTACTAGAAGATATACTTAACAATAACATGCAATGTCAAGCTTAAGCTGCCAAAGCAGGCAGAATATTGGCATGCATAAGGAAGGGGATGTTTTCCAGAGATAAAACTATAATCCTTCCACTTTATAAAACTCTGGTCCGACCACATCTGGAGTATTCTGTCCATTTCTGGTCACCAATCCTCAGAAGGGATGTATTGGAGCTGGAAAGAGTCCAGAGAAGGGCAACTAAACTGATTAGGGGATTGGAGGACCTTAATTATGAAGAGCGCTTAGAAGCGCTTGATTTATTCTCCCTGGAGAAGAGACGCCTGAGAGGGGACATGATAGCAATTTATAAATACCTCAATGGTGAGTGGTGATATCAACATAGAAAAAAAAACGATTCAGTCGCAAAGAATGTATGAAGACCATACAATGCTATTAGAGGAGAAGCGATTTATCCTCAGACTACACAGTGGGTTCTTTACAGTAAGGGCTATAAGACTGTGGAATTCTCTACCACAAATGGTAGTTACTGCGGGAGTATGGCTACTTTTAAAAGACTCTTGGACGTACATCTCAAGGATAAAAACATTCAGGGATATGAGAAATGAATACGTCCACACACACCTACACAGGTTGAATAGGAAGGAATATTGTCTTTATTCAACCTTAACTACTATGTTATGTTACTATGTTATATATTAATATAGTCTTGCAGGTACAACTGGCCCTTTGAGGGAAATCATAATGCTGTGGCCTGCAATTAATTTGACACCCCTGTTGTAGAGGCATCCCACAGGTATGATATATGCATAGTTACATTTATTTCAAGCTGTACTATTGGTACTATGTAAAAATATCCATACCTGGAATTCTTCTTGAAACACAAACGCCTTGCATCCGTGGAACCTGATGTCCTAAAGGCAAGGAAAAACCCTTATAAGTATTCTCTCCGCTGTGCCATACCGCAGAGATGTTCTGGCTGAACAAAAGGACATTTCCTTTGTTGGGTAAAAAAGTAAACATATACTGTATATTTCAGTAATGTATTTCATTGCTCACATGAGTTTCTACTTTAAATGTGAACTTTCCGTTAGTGAGTTTTAGTTTTTAGATTTTGTTTCTTTTTCGTTGGAGAATTAAATGCGTCGTTTTTTTTTTTTTTTTTTTAGGATTGTGGCGCACTTTTGGTGAACTGGATTTTGTTAATGAACATACAAATTCTTTTCACGTGTAAAAATAAAAGGTTTCCTAACCTCGAATTCTCTGACTGCCAGAAGGAGAAGGCAAGAGCGGTTCTGATCAAATTACCGCGAGTCTGCTGATAAAGCTTTCGATCTAATGGAGAAGGTCTAATGGATTTATATCTGGCTCTGAGTTTGCATAGAACAAAGAGATGATTCAGAGACCAAAAGAAAAGCCAAGGAGACAATTAATAGTAATAGCCAATTTTTTTTTTTTTTTTTAAAGCGTTGTATTTTCCCTCCAATGATCCCATGATTGCAGGTACTGATGACTGTTAATTTGAACCATGCAGTAAAACATATTATTGAAGTTCCAGCTAATGATAGAGATTTTTTTTATTTCCAATAAGGAACGAAGGACGAGGCTTTTTCTATTTCTGCTTATAATTGGAAGGCTGCAGATCATTTCCTGAACATTTGTTAACCACTTAAACCCTTCGTTTCTTACCCTTTCTAAATCCCCTTGGGCCCCAAAGCATTTATTCATTTTTGGAATTTCTCAGTTCCACACAGTCTACATTTTTAGAATTCATAGTCTACCCTAACTTATTATATATATATATATATATATATATATATATATATATATAGTTTCTCTTTCATTCATTGACGGACACAGTGCTCCATATATCATAACTAATGGGTTATATTGCATAGGACTAGAACAAAAAACACCTGGCTACGCCCATAGGCCATTCTCAGCTTGGTATTTGACCCCTCTCTCTGCTCTAGGTAATGTTTTAATCTGTCTGGTCAGGAGTAAGGACCTAGGCTCCCGGCTGGGATCTCTGGTCCTAGCAATTTTTTCTCTTTTCTTATATCTTTTTTGTTTTTTTCTCTCTGGATATCAACTGCTGGGCTGGGCGACGGGCTGGATAATCTAGATCCAGTGGTCCCCCCAGCCCAACCAGCGAGCGCATGCAGACCGCAGCTACGCGCTAGGTCAGCTGCGACATAGCCTCACAGACAGAGGCTGCCCGCGAGTTAAACGTCTTGCAGGGTCGCATACGACAGGGCTTTGGTCTGAGTCACATCGGTCCCTTGGCCGATAGGTCCCCTACTTCGGTGGTGAGGATTCTGTCAGGAATGTTACCCGCACCATGGAAGGATAAGTACAGACCCCCCTGTCCCATTTTGGCGGTTTTGTGGGGTGGACACAGGTAACCTCCAGGGAAGGTCGGACCTGCCTGCAGGTTCCCTCCTTAATCCCTCAGTGAGCTGGGCTTCCCCCCCACTCCCTTTCCCCCCTGTCTGGACCCAGAGTCTGGTGGTAGTCCCAGGGCAGAGGATGCAGCAGGGATCCCTGGGGTTTCCACCCCCCCCACTATCCCCACTCTGTAAGGGTCCTGGGATAGTGTGTGTCCTATTAAAAAAGAATAGCGCGCAAATGCAAAAGAAATAACTACCAAATCTGAAGACAATCCATAAATAAAAATGGGGGTTTGGTCCCACCATATGGCCATATCGTGCTCAAGCCCACTACTGCGTCAAAGTACCCCATTATCAGTGGGTCCTACACTATCCATGAAAAAGAGATGAATCCAGCCATTCTAACCCTTGGAGATAATACTCCTTGCTGGGAAGGATGTGCAAATGCACTACAGGGGACTCCTCCTATATCCAATTGATGGTGGACACTGATTGAGTACAGGTGTGTGTGGGGGGGGTGGGGAGGGTTGCTCAACCTCGATAGTCTGGTCAGACCGAATACATAATAAACAGGCAAAAAATTTGGGGGAGCATACCCATGTATTTCTAAAGCTGCTGCAGCTATGAACCAAAAGACATGTATATTAAAAAAGAATAGCGCGCAAATGCAAAAGAAATAACTACCAAATCTGAAGACAATCCATAAATAAAAATGGGGGTTTGGTCCCACCATATGGCCATATCGTGCTCAAGCCCACTACTGCGTCAAAGTACCCCATTATCAGTGGGTCCTACACTATCCATGAAAAAGAGATGAATCCAGCCATTCTAACCCTTGGAGATAATACTCCTTGCTGGGAAGGATGTGCAAATGCACTACAGGGGACTCCTCCTATATCCAATTGATGGTGGACACTGATTGAGTACAGGTGTGTGTGGGGGGGTGGGGAGGGTTGCTCAACCTCGATAGTCTGGTCAGACCGAATACATAATAAACAGGCAAAAAATTTGGGGGAGCATACCCATGTATTTCTAAAGCTGCTGCAGCTATGAACCAAAAGACATGTATATTAAAAAAGAATAGCGCGCAAATGCAAAAGAAATAACTACCAAATCTGAAGACAATCCATAAATAAAAATGGGGTATGCTCCCCCAAATTTTTTGCCTGTTTATTATGTATTCGGTCTGACCAGACTATCGAGGTTGAGCAACCCTCCCCACCCCCCCCACACACACCTGTACTCAATCAGTGTCCACCATCAATTGGATATAGGAGGAGTCCCCTGTAGTGCATTTGCACATCCTTCCCAGCAAGGAGTATTATCTCCAAGGGTTAGAATGGCTGGATTCATCTCTTTTTCATGGATAGTGTAGGACCCACTGATAATGGGGTACTTTGACGCAGTAGTGGGCTTGAGCACGATATGGCCATATGGTGGGACCAAACCCCCATTTTTATTTATGGATTGTCTTCAGATTTGGTAGTTATTTCTTTTGCATTTGCGCGCTATTCTTTTTTAATATACATGTCTTTTGGTTCATAGCTGCAGCAGCTTTAGAAATACATGGGTATGCTCCCCCAAATTTTTTGCCTGTTTATAGTGTGTGTCCTGCCCTGGTAGCCTGGAGAGATCCTGGTGTAGGAGACCCCTAGGTGCATGTCCTACTGTTCGCAGTGTGGGTATAGTGCAGGGGGATCCCAGTGAGAAGACTGGTGCAGAGTGCGCAACAAACGTGTGTCCTACCTTCAGGGAGGTCCCCTTGCAGAAGGTGCAGCATTGTAAAGGGCGCAGGGAAGATCCTGGAAGCATGCTTCAACGTCTGTAGCTGATGGCGGCCATTTTACCTTAGTCTGGCTGGTCTCCGGTTGGCGGCCATGTTTGTGTAGCCCGATGATGTCACGGTGGCCATTTTCCCTTAGTCCAGGAGACGACTGAAGCCTCGTGGGGATGCCGAAGCTCCTCCTCTTCCTCCTCAGTTTCATCTTCTTGTGCCTGGGACATATGAACAGGGATGATGCAGGGTTTGAATGCTCGGCACTCCTCCAGTCCATAGGGTGAGTCCTTGGGGGTCCCAGTTATCTCTCTACTGATAGGTACCCTGAGCCTTGAGGAGATCCTTTAGTGGTGCCAAAATATAGTTTTTTTACTGTAAGGTCTTCCTTCCCTTATGGAGCCTCAGGGTCACATCTCCCCCACTGATCCTCTCATGGAGGTGGCAGGTCCCTCTGGAAAACCCCAGCTTCCCATGGTTGCACTAACGGCGGTCTTGCAGTCCTTAGTGCCCCGGGTGGAAGTGGCGCATGGGCAAAGTCCCAGAAGGAAGCGTCCCCCGACTTTCCCTACTCAGTCTGTCTCATCTGATTCTGAGCCTGATGCCACCGTCGATGTGGCCTGCCCAGGGGGGCTTAATATTACACCCCCAGATCCATCAGATAGTGAGGATGATTCCTCTATGGTCGCAGCAGCAAATCAAAAAAGCATTGGTAGATGCACTTATAACTGCAGTGCGTGAGACTTTAAGAATGGAGGACACGGCTGATGTAGCCACGGACCTGGCTGTGTCGCTTGGTACGCATAAGTCACCTCATACTCCAAAGGTGTTTCCTTATGTGCCTTATTTTGACAGGTTTTCTTGTAAGGAATGGGAACAACCAAAATGATCCTTTGTGGTCCCCAAAGTTTTGCTGTAAGTTACCCTTTTGAGGAGTCACTTCTAAAAAAGTGGACTAGTTCACCAGTGGTGGACCCTCTTGTTTTCAGGTTGAATAAAGCAACCATGATCCCAGTAGAGGAATCGCTGTCCTTTAAGGACCCGACTGACAGGAAAGCGGAGGCTGTGGCATGCAGCATGTTTTTTATGGCTGATTTCGGCATGGCAGGTTCCAAGCGTCCTATGACCTGTAAGCCTAGAGCTAGCTTCTCTGGACCCGCAGACAAGACCCCTTCAGCATAAAGGTCTGCCCTAACCCATTCCTTGTGCGGATTTAATTCCTGTAAAGGTTCATCTGATGTCCGAACTACCTAAGGGTCCCCCCTATCCCTGTCCAGGGAATTGATTTACCTAGGTCTGATTCTAATTCTGACGAGGGTGGTCCTTCCTCTGGACAAGCTTCAGGAACCACAGGCCGTGATACATTTTGCATACAGGTTCTGAGTCTGGTGGTATCCACCTTTTAATACATTTCTGTTTTTACAGTCCTACATGCAGCTCCTTTAGCAGGTTCAGCCTGACAGGAGGATACCGAGGTTTGTGGCGAGATCACAGGTTCCTCTGGCAGACGCCACAGGTGTCCAAGGGCCACGGTAAGGCCAGTATCATCCTTGGCTCAGGCTTCTTCTGCAGTTCCTGCGAGGAATCAAGAGCAAGGATCTTCCAATCATCCTGGTGGCCATAAACATCCCTTGGGGACTTCCTCTCAGAGAAGACCGGTGGTCACAAGGGCTAATCCATCATCCTGCTTTACAGTTGCTGGTTTTAACGATTTAGTTATTGAAAGCCAGGTACCGAGAGATAGGGGTTTGTTTGGATCAGTGATCCCTACTATGGTGAAGGGGAGGAAGTTGTCTTCCAGCAAGATACACCATTCTACGTGGAAAGCGTACATTTCTTGGTGTGAGTCAATTGGCACTCATCCTCAATCCTTTTCTGAGGCTCAGATCATAACCTTTTTTCAACGGGGTGTTGATCAGAAGTTGGCCTTGAGTACCATCAAGGGCCAGGTGTCTGCCTTGGCAATCTTCTTTCGGTGACCCCTAGCCACGCACTCTTAAGTTTGTACCTTCATTCAGGGGGTTCAAAATATGGCTACAACTGTATGGTCTCTTTTGCCACCATGGGATTTAACTTTTTAATGCTTTCGGTTCTCTAGGAACCTCCATTTGAGAATATTCAGCAGATTTCCTTGCCTACATTATCCCAGAAGGTGACATTCTTGGTGGCTATTACCTCGGCCCGCAGGGAATTGGAATTGGCATTATCCGGTCGCAGTCCCTATTTGGTGGTGCATAGGGATAAAGTGAACAGCCACCAAGAATGTCAGTTATACGTCATGCAGCCCCAGACCATGACACTCCCACCACCATCCTTGACTGTAGGCAAGACACACTTGTCTTTGTACACCCTACCTGGTTGCTGCCACGCACCCTTGACACCATCTGAACCAAATACGTTTATCTTGGTCTCATCAGACCAAAGGACATGGTCTGCTTGTCTTCAGCAAACTGTTTGCGGGCTTTCTCGTTTATTAAGAGGCTTCCTTCTGGGAAGACAGCCATGCAGACCAATTTGATGCAGTGTGCGGCGTATGGTCAGTTTCAGGGTCTTGGCAATCTTCTTTATAGCCTAGGCCATCTTTATGTGGAGCAACAATTATTTTTTTCAGATCCTCAGAGAGTTCTTTGCCATGAGGTGCCATGTTGAACTTCCAGTGACCAGTATGAGAGAGTGAGAGCGATAACACCAAATCTAACACACTTGCTCCCCATTGACACCTTAGACCTTGTAACACTAACAAGTCAAATGACACCGTGGAGGGAAATGGATAATTGTGCCCTATTTGGACATTTTTACTTAGGGGTGTACTCACTTTCATTGCCAGCAGTTTAGACATTTATGACAGTGTGTTGAGTTATTTTGAGGGGACAGTAGATTCACACTGTTATTCAAGCTGTACACTCACTACTTTACATTGTAGCAAAGTGTCATTTCTTCAGTGTTGTCCCATGAAAAGATATAGTAAAATATTTACAAAAATGTGAAAAGTGTACTCACTTTTGTGAGATACTGTGTGTGTGTGTGTGTGTGTATATATATATATATATATAATATGTGTGTGTGTGTGTGTATATATATATATATATATATATATATATATATATATATATATATATATATATATATATATATATATATAATCTATGTATATGTATAACTATTTTTATTTGTTTATACACCTTTTTACATTTTTTTTCATTCATTTTCTTCATGGGCGGGGTCTGGAACTGGTCAGTGGAGACTTGCTCTAGACCCCCCATGCAGCTCTACAGCAGAAGATCACTTCCATTTTTTTAGATTTGGATGCAGTATGAAAGGCTTAGAACCACTGGCAGGTTTTTTTTATTGCTGTCTATTTTCCCACTAGGGAGATGAACCAAAAAAATAGAGTGATGGGAAAATTAAAATTTTACAATTATCACATAAATAGATGGTGAGGGGAAATCTTCCAATGGGTTCACTTCTTCCCATGAAAGATCTACCCATCAACAGACAGACAGCAATATATAAACCAAAAGGAGTATTTAAACTTCCCCCTTTCTTCCCAAAACGAACACAATAAAAATTTGGGGCTACACCTATATTTTAAGAGGTCTTTTTATAAAAAAAAAAATTTCACAGTAATTTGTCCAGCGTATCTGTATGTACATTTGTTTGGTGTAAACTGGGTAAAAAATGGAAAATTGTATCAAATACTTACTGTAATTTTCCTTTCCTGACACCAATACACGGCAGCATACATATGATATAGCTCCGCCCTTATATCCACCCACAGGACCTGTTTAAATCTATATAACCACTGAGAGAAACCTCCCCCATTCTCCGTATAAAGCACAAAGATCAGAGGGAGGGTTCATATGCTTGTCAGGAAAGGAAAATTACGGTAAGTATTTGATACAATTTTCCATTTTTCTGGCTCGAACATGGCAGCATACATATGATAAATAGCGAGCTGAAAAGGGTGGGGTATAATCAAACTTTACTACAGTGGACATGGAAGCCTAGACCGTCATTCCATTGAAGGTCATTGATGTACAAGCCCCTGGATCTTCCCTGTAGCGCTGTAGGCAAGTGCACCATGCCAACTAGCCTCCTGTTCTGCAGAGGTCTCTATAGGCAAATGTCCAAATTTAAAGATGTAAAAATGTACCTAGCTGAATGAGTAAGTATCACTTGTGGAGGCTCTTGCCTGGCCGCACTGTAAGTTTTCTGGATGACCTTGACTCTTCAAGATGACAAGGTTTTGCCTGATGGAAACACAATCTGCCTTCTGGAGGATTTTACCTAGTAAGCTGCTTGAAGGTAGGCATTTTAGACACACTGGTACATCCAGTGTAGGTTAGGTACTGTCTCTGCTGGAAAGAATAGAACCATCACTTTGTAAGATTAAAACAGAAGCCACCTTGGGAACAGAAGTGCTTGAGGAGCATAGCCCTAATTTGTCCAGAAGGAATATGATGTAGGACTTTGTAGCTCCAAGTGTTTGCAGAGCCAATATTCTGCCCCTTGAAGTTATCGTCTGAAGTTATCGAGGGACACTGCCTCTAAAGTGATGTCCCACTGAGGACTGCTTTCTGATGATGCAAACAGAGTCCTGGCAAGAAAGCCAGGGCCAGAATAAAAACCTACTGGGAAACGTTATTCCTCCTCAGGGAAAATTCTCAGGACTGACCTCATGAAGCATTCCCCTGGTAGCTCTCAAAATTCTGCTCAGGCTGTGAACCTGTTCCAGACTTTGGAGTAAATTGATTTGTTAACGTCTTTTCTGGAACCTTGTCAGGATTTAACCACTTCTAGAAGATGACCCAAGTCCTCCAATCCTTCCCCCTCCATTTACAGGCCATTATGGGACAGGTGTTGTGGAAACACTGGTAGCTGGTAGCTGAAGTGCCTGGCCCTGCCTTGATTCCACGGCTAGGGCAAACCCAAGGCCTGCGGACCAATCGGCACGTTTGCTATCCTAGTGAGACCCTCAGACAACAGTCTCCCCTGGAACTTCATGACCAAAGGCAGTAGAGGAAAGGCATCTGTTAGGTGACTATTTCTTGGGTGAGTGAGGGCATCCACTTCCTCCACCAACAGGTGAGGGTGGAAAGAGAGGCACCTTGTGAATGGATGATGATGCAAACAGGCTAAGGGTGGCCCTGTACCCGAGTGATATGGACAAGATCATCAGATTAAAGACCCATTCATTGGGGAACCAGGTACTGGTATCAGTGGTGACAAAGGTAACGAGCCTAACGGAAGGGATCAAGTGAGGGTCCCCTGACATATCCATCACCAGAGGCTCCTGCACATGTGGGAAGAAGCACTTTGAATCGGCTGCCTTTTGCATTGCAAAAAGAAAAGTTATCGGATGTTCAGAGAATACAGTGTGCCCAGGGTAGCATAGGGATGCAAGACATCATGGTTTCCAAGAGATCCCTACATTGGGAAGCTGACAACTGCTTGGCTCATTCAAAAAGGAGGAGAAAAAGTGCTTCTGTGAGCATTGAACTGGGGCTCCATATCGTTGACTAGACAGGTTTGCTCAAACTGTCTTGACAGCTCCTATCCAGCCAGAACTTCTCAGGCTGGCCAGAAGAATCCACTTTTTAACTAGTAGGTCATCTGGACTCTAATCCAACAGCAGAATACCATCCAAGTAATGGTGGAATTGAAGCACCCCTGTTTCAACAGAGGGGCTACACAGACATTAGAACCTCCGTCATCGGTGAGGCGGATAGCCCTGAAAGGAAGACCCACGAACTGGAAATGTCCTTCTCACACCGAGACTCTTTACATTCAAAGCCAGTCATATAATATTGATGTAATCAGAGAGGACATCCACCTTCTGAGGGGAATGTGCTATGCTGGTCAGGATGAAGAAATGTTCTGGAGAGTGAGGTCTAAAGCACCAAAAGTAACCATTTTACTGTGAATTGCATCCCTGAATCCCAAAAAAATGGGCATTACCATTTGTGCACACATTCGGCCACCCTAGTCCCCACACTAGCCTAGAGGGGTAGTCTCCCATCAATCAGACTCCTGTAGGAGATTATGAAGAGATTAAAAAGGACCATGGCTGTGCATCTTGCACACTCTTCCATTTGCTCTTGAAGTTTTCCATTCTGGCAAAAGGATCTTGAGTCCTGGAATGTAGAGTGGACTAAACTATCAGAAAGAACTCACAGGAGCCTCGGCCCTCGACCTCCTATGAGGAGGAAAGCCAGACTAACCACTGATTGCTCTTGGAATAGTACTTAGTGTTCGTATGTACATGTGCCTTTTAATCATGGCCAATAAATTGTGTTCAACATTTCAAGGATGTGTGCCGCTCTATGAAAATTAAACCCTGTTATACACCATTTAAGAGCCAACTGCAAGCACCTTCCATCTGCACAGCAAACTGAGGACAACCAGAATTGAGCGGCGGTGAGTTTCTTGGAATAGTCAAATTTTGTAGTCAGAGGGAAAATTGGCATCATACAGGCACTTACGACCAGTGGTGTATTTAGGTTTTGTGCTGCCCTAGGCCTGACTTAACTTTTGCACCCCCTAATTTAAATATGACCCACTCCTTCCTGTAAAGGCCACACCCCTTCCTGTTTATGACCAACCCTGTCATCTGTAAACCACAAACCATAACCACAGTCTATCAGTGCCCATCAGCATAGCCTCATCAGTGCAGCCTTATCAGTGCCGCCTCATCAGTGCCGCCTCATTACTGCTCATCAATGCAGAATATCAGTGTGGCCTCATCAGTGGCCATCAGTACAGCCCCATTAGTGGCCATCAGTGCAGTCTATCAGTGCCCATTAATACAGCCTTATGTCATGGGATTAGTAAGATTACTCCTTTCTTTTAAGATATTTGGACTTGTGTTTGCTGCCACCGATTTGTAATTATAGGATTATTCCACCTATTTGTATAAAAAAAGGGAAGTCCATAGTCATTATACAAATAAGTGAAATAATTATTCGCACCAAACACAAGTCCAAATATCTTATAAGGTTGGAGTAATCTTACTAATCCAGTGACATATTGCGATAGGACATATGAGGTGAGCAGGTCCAAAATATTATTGCCATCATATACAATTAAAAGTCTTAATTGTATATGATGCAATTCAATATGCTCACTCAAGGACAAGGATGTTTAAAGAAATAAAATTATATTTTTGACATGATGCCTGACATATCTGGGGGTGGAGGAGGGTAGGCAGAGCATTAGGCTGAAGTGGCACACTTATAAGCATTGGCGGTCGTTGGCCCAGTTGTATTTAGTGTGGTCGGCAGCCTGCGGTCTGTTCCCATGTCCTCTGCCGCCGGTATTTTCATACCAGCAAGTAGCAATGTGACCACTTTGTGGGGATGCCAGACTGATTTGCCTCCTGGATCCTGCCCTCTTTCACCCCATAAAACTGGCACTATATTAAAAGTGTAGCACAAGCCGGCGGGGACCCTTTTCGTGCGGGAGCCAGAAGGAGGCTGTTTTTTTTTTTCATGCGGGGAGCAGCTTTTTTTTTTGCTGCCCCCCTGCAAAGTGCCGCCCTAGGCCTGGGCCTTGTTGGCCTAGGCCAGGATACAGCACTGCTTACGACCACCCTGCCTGAGGACAGATTTGTTGACTTAGAACTGGGCTTTAAAGCCCCCTTCATTGTCGCTGAATGCAGCATTGCTTTCGGGGAACATTGATAACAACAAATGCTACTTCATCCACAAAATCTGCCGATCACTTAAGCTCACCAAGAACATCTATTTGCTCTTTCAGGGATTCATGGGTGAATCTGGATCTCAACTGTGCTGTGCTTGCAACAAAGTACTGTGATCACTGGCTTACAAGCGCCCCTTGCGTCTTGACCTGAATCTCTCAGATATCCATCAATTCATCGATCGTAGATACAGCCAACCTAAACTGAATCTTCCCTGGGAAGAATAACACTCCTGACAAAATGATTTATGATAGTGTCCATACCTTTGCAGTATGGTGCAGTGCTGTAAAGTGTGTGCTACTGCAATGCATGTTAAGTGCATTAGCTTGATGCAGTGCCATTCTTTTGAGCAGAGAATTGGCACTTCCCTCTGCAGTAGGGTATAATTTTGCCACTGCTTACTTCTGTAAACCTTCATATCACTACTGCCACTACTCCTGAATCAGCCTCTTCACCCTTCCATTCATTGGGGCGTATGGAAGGACGTGTCTTGAAAACCTGATGTATGGGCTTGGAAGGCAGTGATTTGGGTCATCCCATTCAGGGCCTGCTTAACTGCCCTAATGAATGACTGGACCCAAGTGGCACTCAAAACCTGCTTAGCCTCTTCAAGGAGGAAGACCAACCCTCTTCTACCTCTGGTGTAGCCAGGTGTAAGGCAGGGGTGAATGGCTTAGATAAAGGTGTCCTCAGAGCCGGGAACAAAGTTGGCTGTAATGGGCTTGGGGTCCCCTTGGTTAGAAGGGCTAATTGTGATGCCCTGAACTCATCTGCAGGGCTACGTCCTTGATGTTGCGCCCGGAGTCCGCTTTCATAAGTGATTGGAGAACTCAGAGACTTGCCCATGAACGGCCATGACTTGTTGGCTTACAGCATTCTTTGTCCTTACAGAGGTGTTGGCAGCAATATCCACAGACATTTTATTATGGTAATAGCTCTGTGCCGCAGGCCCAGCACTTCTTACCCTTTTGTTGCTATTAGCACTCGGGAGGAGTAATGCTGACGCTCACTGGTAACTTTCTGCACCCCCTGGGCAAGACCTGCGGGGATGGATGAGCGGCTATCCACACTGGACTTGTCATGACATGGCAATGCTCTTTTAGCTTGACCTTAAGCAAGAGTGAGAGCGGGCTAAGTTGCATCTGGAGACGAAGGCCATGCTCATGGAAAGGCACTCTTTTTCCTCTTCTTACTTACCAGACTTATGGTCACTACCTGAGCATATGGAGGTCTTGGATATGTGGTAGAAAGTTCCTTTTGGTGGAAGGATGTCATCACTGCGCAGAAAGGAAAAGGAGACTCATACAAAGAAGCAAAATGATTATAGACATGTGCCTGAATCACCTCCCTTCCCTCCCCCATTCACCTGCAGCATAAGCAAGGGAAAACAGAAGATGTTTCAAGTGCAAAAACCACCTCATGCATGCATGCATGAGCCTATACATGCCATAGCAAAGATGGCTGCAACACGCCATCTGCACAGTGCATGCATGGATGCCAAAGCCAGCCCTGAGACCAGAAACAGCCACAAAACCTGGACCAGATTTTGCACACACGCTTGTTGGTCAAAGGAAAAGCCACAGATGAAAGAAGAAAACTCCAGACAAAAGAAAAAAATAACAAATTAAAGTGGAGTTCCTCCCTAAAATTATTCTTACCTCCATCTTCTTGCTCCGGGTCACCTGAAAAACAAATGGATAATCGCAATTTTTTTTTTTTTTACTTACCTTGTTTAGAAGAAAATATACTCACCTTACTTCCTCTTCCTCCCCTCCGCGCCCACGGCGAGTCGTCACTTCCTGGCTTGCAATGATTCCTGGGAGCTGAACGTCATCCCTCCCAGGAATCAATGCGCCTGCACCAGCCCCGACGTCAGTTCCGGTGCAGGCGCCGTCATACTTTGCTAAACAGCTTCTGGGCAATCAGATGTGAAAGGAAATTCTGACCCCCATCTAATGGAATATGTGCAGAATGTGTTGTGAATTATGAACTGAAATCCCTGCAGTGAACTCGTCTTTGTTTTGTGATCATAAAACACATTCACCAATAATAGTGCATGGTGTCATTGGTTGAACTTAATTGGTAAAATGACAAGGACAGAACTAATCTTGTGGTGTGTAGGCAGCAGTGGCGGCTGGTGCTCAAAATTTTTGGGGGGCGCAAAAAGAAAAATTTAATGGGTATTGCTTCGCTGCAAAAAACGCGGTAAAAAAATTGCATGACTTTGAGGTCATGGTACAGGCATGGCACAGGTGATGGCATAGGCATGGCACATGTGATGGTATAGGCATGGCACAGGTGATGGCATAGGCATAGCACATGTGATGGCACAGGTGATGGCATAGGCATGGCACAGGTGATGGCATAGGCATGGCACAGGTGATGGCACAGGTGATGGCATAGGCATGGCACAGGTGATGACACAGGTGATGGCATAGGCATGTCACAGGTGATGGCACAGGTGATGACACAGGTGATGGCATAGGCATGTCACAGGTGATGGCATAGGCATGGCACAGGTGATGGCACGGGTGATGGCATAGGCATGGCATAGGTGATGGCATAGGCATGGCACAGGTGATGGCATAGGCATGGCACAGGTGATGGCACAGGTGATGGCATAGGCATGGCACAGGTGATGGCATAGGCATGGCACAGGTGATGGCACAGGTGATGGCATAGGGATGGCACAGGTGATGGTACAGGCCGGCTTCAATCACTTACCTTCTGACGGCGGCGGGATTCCGGGAACCGAGACGAGCAGCGCCGTGGACGTCCTCGTCTTCAGTCTTCTGTCTTCAGTTCCGGTCTGGGCGGTGATGGTGTGTGACTGACGCACGCACCGGCACCGCCCCCATTGTGAGTCAGCGATGTCCTGGATGATGATTGGTCCAGGCTGGAGACTGGACTAATCACAGCCAGGATATCACGAAGGTGGGGGTGGCTCAGCGCTATTTGCTTTGCCCAGGTTACGCCCCCAGAAGGTAGCCAATCGGCGCCTCTTCTGGGTCGTAAACCCCACCCCCCCCCCATATCCACCAGGCCGAGTGCATAGGCCTGCGAACTCAATTTTTTTTTTTTCAAAACTTTATTATTTTTTTGCCATATTTTTTTTCTATTTTTTTTTCTTTTCTTTTTAGGGGGGGCGGCGCTCCGGCGCCCCCTATGCACGGGCCGCCACTGGTAGGCAGCACAGAACAACAAGTAAAGGAAGATCTACAATCAAATTGTAAGACTAATGAAGTCAGAGATAAGGGAGGAAAACAAAAAAGGGATAGCATATACCTGTAGGAGAAATAAAACTGTAGCACTGACACCAGCATCAGGATTCAGAACAAGGTGTGTAGGGAGACACATGCATCATGGACTCCAGAAGCCAAACACCATCTCAGGTGCTCCACATCAGGTTCTGTCATCTCTAGTTCGAGAACTCCTCAGCCCCAAAAGACCACCAGAAGGGGCTCCCCACGTTGTTGGTGCATTTAGCAACCTAAGTTGTGGGACTGCGCCTGGGCAAGGCTGAACCCAGAGGGATACAGACACAGTTGGCAGGTAGGGACTTATTGCAACATCACTGTCTTGCGGCTGTATATCTTAAGGACAAAAAAGAGAACGGGGGAGGTTGCTCTCAGACACTTTTATAGATTTAAACGGGTCCTGTGGGTGGATATAGGGGCAGAGCTATATCATATGTATGCTGCCATGTTGGCGTCAGGAAGCTAGTGTTCTTTAGACTATCTTCTTATCTGAACGAATGTTCTTTTGGGATGAGCAGTAGGTGGAACTGAGGAGCATAGGAAATACATAATTCTTTGAAACAAAAGACACATTGGGGTTGATTTACTAAAACTAGAGAGTCCAAAATCTGGTGCAACTGTTCATGGTAGCCAATCAGCTTCTAAATTCAGCTTGTTCAGTTCAGCTTTAATAAAAACTGAAAGATGATTGATTTCCATGCAAAGCTGCACAAGATTTTGCACTCTCCAGTTTTAGTAAACCCCATTGTAGCAAACCTAGAGAATAGTAGCAAGATATGTAAACGAAAAATCTTCAATGTGCATTAACAATACATTACTATATAATACATAATAAATTAAAGTGCCGGTGCTATATCACTGAACTGAAGTGCAAATACATGAAGCAACTGAAAAAAGTATTTTGGATTTGATCACATAAAGTCCTTATGCATAAAGTGCTTGTGCTCTTGAAGAGGATGTTTATCCTCCTCTGCAACTTGTACCTATGGGTAAGCCTATATTAAGGCTTACCTATAGGTACTGTAAATATCTCCTAAACATGCACCGTTTAGGAGATATTTACTTTGCATGCAGCCAGTGACATCACTGGCGCATGCACTCTGAAGGAACAGCCGCTCGTGCCGTTCCTTCAGAGCCCCGTGCTGTGACCGTGAATGATGTCATCGTGGCTCCAGGTCGGCACTTCGGGGCTTCGTTCTAAGGTAAGTATTTCATAATGAGCTAGTATGCGATGCATACTAGCTTATTATGTGTTTGTCTTTCAGGTGTTCGTTTTTTTTCAAAAAAAAATTCTGAGGTTTACAACCTCTTTAAACAGCTGAAAATAGATGATGCTTGTAAAAGTGCTCATGCTAGAATACTTAAAGCGATGGTATCCCGCTTTTTGACACTTTTACCTACAGGTAAGCCTATAATAAGGCTTACCTGTAGGTACAAATAATATCTCCTAAACCGGCACGGTTTAGGAGATATTTACAGTGCATGCAGCCGCTCGCGCTCTGAAGGTCCGGGGGGACCTTCAATTAACTTGCCGGGAGCTTGCCGGAAAAAATCACTCCCGCGCGCATGCGCGGGAGTGACGTCATCGCGGCTCCGGCCAATCAGCGCGCTGGAGCCGTCTCTTCCGGCCAATCAGCGCGCCGGAGCCGCCGAACCCGGAAGAGACGACGAGGGATCATGGCAGCGCCCGCATCGATGTCCGGGGGTCCGTGTCGGGGCTTCGTTTTAAGGTAAGTTAAACATAATGGGCTAGTATGCTATGCATACTAGCTCATTATGCCTTTGTCTTGCAGGTTTTTTTTTTTTTATAGGGTTTACAACCGCTTTAATAGTGCAGACCACTGCGTGCTCCCCTCTTGTGTCCCCACTCACCAAACAATGGGGAGATCAAACGTATATTCAGAGACTTTGCTTTGTCACTTGGCGGATGCTGGAACAAGAATTTCTCCCAGTGGACTCAGACAGTGGGAAATGGCTTAATTCCTGTAATTCCTGGACTCTCCGGTACCCAAATATAATCAAAGAAGAGCCTCCATAGCGTAAAACTGTTTATTAAGGATAAAAAGCAAAAGTAATACACTTACATCTGATGATAGTAATGCGCCATCAATGAGACATCAAGGGAGAAGATCTTCCAATCAGTCTGGTGGCCATAAACGTCCCTTGGGGGCTTCCTCTCAGAGAAGACCAAATGTCCCAAGGGCTTATCTACCATCCTGCTTCAGTCACTGGTTTTAATGGCTTAGCTATTGAAAGCCAGGTACTAAGGGATAGAGGTCTATCTGGATCAGTGATCCCTACTATGGTTAAAGGTGAGGAAGTTGTTTTCCAGCATGATATACCATCGTACGTGGAAAGCGTACATGTGTTGGTGTGAGTCGATTGACGCTCATCCTGGATCCTTTTCTGTGGCTCGGATCTTAACCTTTCTTCAACGGGGTGTTGATCAGAAGTTGGCCTTGAGTACCATCAAGGGCCAGGTGTCTGCCCTGGAAATCTTCTTAGTGACCCTTAGCCATGCACTCTTTGGTTTGTACCTTAATTTAGGGGGTTCCACATGTGGCTCCACCTGTACGGTCTCTTTTGCAGCCATGGGATTTAAATTTAGTGCTTTTGGTTCTCCAGAAACCTCCATTTGAGAATCTTCGGGAGATTCCCTTGTCTGTTATCCCAAAAGGTGACATTCTTGGTGGCTATTACCTCGGCCCACAGGGTATCGATATTAGGGGCATTATCCTGTCGCAGTCCCTATTTAGTGGTCCATAGGGATAAAGTGGTTCTTTGTCCTTGTTCATCATTCCTGCCCAAAGTTGTCCCTGACTTCCATTTGACTGAGAACATTGTGTTGCCTTCCTTGTGTCCCAAGCTGGCTCATCCCAAGGAATTTGCTTTGCAAACCTTGGATGTGGTTCATGCGATTCGGGTGTATCTGGCAGCTACTGAGTATTTTGGAGGTCAGACTCGCTTTTTGTTGTTACAGGCGGACCAAGAAAAGGGCTGGCCGCTCCTTTGACTACCATCTCCAGATAGATCAGACAGACTCAGGCCTATTCCATTAAAGGTCAGGTTTCACCTTTCCCTGTCACGGCGCATTCTACTTGAGCACTGAGTGCTTGTTTGGCCTTCCGTCATCAGGCATCAATATTGCAAGTTTGCAAGGCGGCCACTTGGTCATCCGTGCATACCTTCACAAAATTCTATAAGGTAGATACTTTTGCATCTGCGGATGCTTCTTTTGGCCGCAAAGTTTTGCAGGCTGCTGTTTAATAGGGGCTGTGCCCTCTTGAAGGGTGTTTTTCTTTAAACTTTTATTTTTCAGACGGAGCTCCTGTGACCTGGTTAAGGCTCCTGTGTCCTGGTTAAGGGCTCTTATGTTTAGCCTTGGGTTATTTTCCCCACCCCTCGTTTTCCTTTTGGCACTGCTTTTGGACGTTCCAGTAGTAATGATTTATGGAGCGCTGTGTCCATCGATGGAAAAAAAGAGAAAATAGAATTTTTGTATTTATTGTAAAATTCATTTCTCTGAGTTCATCGATGGACACAGCACCCACCCCTCTATGGAGTTCTGATACTTCTAATACTGCTTGTGACAGGAATCACTTTGGGTGGGGGGCTTGTGGAACCCAGATTACTTTAGAGAGGTCGGGAAACTCCTTGTCCAGCTTCCCTGGCCCCTCCCATGTGTAAGTTACTCTGTGTCTATTAGGGGCACAGGGTGGCCAAGAACCCCAGTCGGGTCTGCACTAATCAGAATCGGTGTACAACCACACCGCATTTCGTGTTACCTCGGTTATCCTGGGTTCCATGTGCGGTTTGTGTTGAAAGAATGAAGAGCCTCTTTCACTTGGGACAATAATATTTCTGAACAATATCCCTCAAGAAATATATAAAGATAAACAATTTGACTTTTCAGATTGCTTGAATATTGTTGGAGTCTCTCATAGACCCTTGCTAGATAGTGAGGTGCGGTGGGGTTTGTTATTGGTAAGTGCCTGTATACCAGCGTTCTATTGTTTCTGTCTGCCTTAAGATCAACCTATTATGGGATGTGTATGTGTATGTGGATTGGCTGCTAAGGGGGTGGTTGTCCCACAGTGTATATCTCTTTGTGGCTGTGTTTGAATAAACAGTTCTTATTCGAGAAGGTTCCAAAACTTATGCAAGCTACGTTGTCGGCTAGCTTTGTATGGGTCAGCTGGAAAATCTGATATCTAGGTTCACGATTGGGAGGAAGCCGTATACTGACGGAAGTCCACAAGCACAGTGTGGGTTGCGGTTCCGTTACACTGCTTGATACTAAACCAATTACCTAGAGCAGAGAGGGGGGTTATATACCCAAGCTGAGGACAGCCTATGGGCGTAACCAGATGATTTTTTTTCTGCCTAGTCCCACTCCTGGAGGAGGCAATATAACCCAGTAGTTATAATTTATGGAGCGCTGTGTCCGTCGATGAACTCAGAGAAATGGATTTTTACAGTAAATACAAAAATCTAATTTTTTTCAGAATAACAAAAGGTAGGAATCTGAACAAAGTTTGTTAAAATCCCTGCAATGTACATAGATCACCCAGAGGGGAATGTTTTTTCTCAACAAAACTGGAGTTCTGCTTTAAATGAGGTGCAGCATGCACAACCATTGTATACATGGTAAATATGGTTCACAATTTATTGATAAATAAATACAAATCTCAACACATTACATAGTGCAAGTGGTTGGATATCATGCTGATTTGTAGTAATTCCATAACAGTACATATACAGTATACATAAAAAGTTCAGTATATCAAGACATGTTTGGATGAAAGATTGCATCTTGAAACTTGACACGTTTTGTGAGGCAGCAAGAATAAATGCAAATAACACATGTAAATCAGCTTGGATGCACATGGCAATAATTCCAATAGGTGACCGCCAGGGACCTCTGGCCCGGGATCTATTGAAGTTGGACCTGCGAGGACACAAGGGGGCAAGAGGTGGATGCAGCATGGGTGAAAAAAAATCCAATGGGATCGCCCAGAGTAATCGCATGGGTGTACCATGAAGGAAATGACGAGCCAAATGTTGCTTTGCAGTCACTGAAGGTGTGCTGAAGCAGCCAATGTAGTGTCCTTTGGGTTGCAATACAGGAGCACAATTGGAGAAACGAGACAGAGCTTTGTCTCCACATGTTCCATGAGCCAGAATCCGGAGATGTAAACGGGCTATTACAAGATTCTACCCAATTTCAGCACGTTCTGGGCCCAGCACGTGTTCATTTCAGGAACATTCAGTAAACATCCAAGTCTAAAAAGACAGTACAAATTATCCCAATCTTTAGAACTGGAGGTGTAGATGAACTCACGTGTCCCCGGCGGTGAAGAGCTTTCTGTCACAGCATTACGTGACATTATAGCGATCTTGCTAAATCTCTGAGTATTTCCACAGCACGCACTTCGCGGCGGGAAGGGAAATAAGTGAATGTGACCTTTCTAATGACTAATAAATGTCCTCAAGCCATAATCAAGAAAGTCTGACATTAAAATTGAGTTATCATTAGGCGAATGAGAAATGAAGGCTCATTATTGATAAAAAATGTTTTCTTCCTTGGAATTATCATCTTGTAGAAATGCATCATATTGTACAATTGCAGTGTAATGCTGAACTCTTTCTGGGAGAGGAAGCACAGAAGAAAAAAGACTCCTCACAGGCAGATTGCTAATTTTTTTCCCCTCCAAATCCCCCAAAAAAACACAAATCTATGCAGCCAGAGGGGGAGAAAAAAAATTCTTCATCAGTAAACTTTCAGGTTTGTAGATGTAAGAAAGAATGTTAGGATTCATGTGACCAGTGGCGGCTGGTGCTCAAAATGTTTGGGGGGGGGGGCGCAAAAAGAAAAATGTAATAGGTATTGCTTCGCGGCAAAAAACGCGGTAAAAAATTGCGTGACTTTGAGGTCACGGTACAGGCATGGCACAGGTGATGGTACAGGCATGGCACAGATGATGATATAGGCATGTCACAGGTGATGGTATAGGCATGTCACAGGTGATGGTACAGGTCATGTCACAGGTCATGTCACGGGCATGTCACAGGTCATGGCACGGGCATGTCACAGGTCATGTCACCGGTCATGTCACAGGTCATGTCACAGTCATGTCACTTACCTGCTCTTGGGCTGGCTCACTCAACCGGACCGACTGCTGTGCTGTGGGCTGCTGAAGACGGGAGACACGTCGCTCCTGGGTCCGGAGGGACAGCTCCCCCACATGGTGCTCCCCCCGCAGGTTCAGGACACCCTGACTTCTCTGGACACTCTGCGGGCAGATGCGATCGCAGATTATCTCTGCACGATCCGATCGAGCCGACCAATCATTCACAACGTGAGGCCGCCCGTCCCGCTGCAGCTGCTGGCACAGAATAACTGGAAGTCTGTGCTCTGCTGCAGGAGGATCACATCCTGTCACTTCTTCACCTCCAGGCTCCTCGGTACTGCGCTCTGCTCTGGCGACTCCTCGGTCCTCCTGGCTCCCGGCTTCGTCCTCGGCGGCTGTGACTGGCGACTCCTCGGTCCTCCCGGCTCCCGGCTTTGTCCTCGGTGGCGGCGACTGGTGACTCCTCGGTCTCTCGCTCTCCTGTCCTGTGTCCTCTCTCTGTGCTGGGGGGAACGGAAGGTGTTCGTGACGCCGTGGCGGTGCACCGCCCCCACGCGTCACGTCACCAGGTCCATGTCCTCCTGTGATTGGTCCAGGCTGGAGTCTGGAACAATCACAGACCGGACATCAGTAAAGTGGGGAGTGTCAGGGCGCATTGCTCTGCGCCCCGATGACCCCCAGAAGACCGCCAATCGGCGCCTCTTCCAGCCGAAGTCAAACCCCCCCCCCCATACCCAGCACTAAGTACGGCGCCCCTAGTGGGCAAAAATTGACAATTTTTGTTTTTATTTTTTATTTAATCTTTTTTTTTTTCTTCTTCTTTTTTTTCTTCTCCTTTTTTTTGGGGGAGGGTGGGGAGAATCAGTCACATGCAGTGGCGGCCTATCGGCCGGCCACCACTGCATGTGACTGATTCTCTATAAATAAGAGTCTTAAACATGAAATATTTATCACTCAGAATGCAGCCTTTCCATTCCCTAGAGAATGGTGACATCACTGGGAATGTAGCCTATCCATTCACTAGAAGGCGGTAACATCAGTGAGAATGTAGCCTTGTAACGCTCCTGCGTTTCATGTATGGTGTGGATTTTCAGCTGCAGAAATATTCCACTTCAGTAGTCATGTAAGAGAGATGCTGAGATACCATTCCCAACCTCAATGACTCATCATGTGTGGAAGGTCTTAATTCAGCTAGCAAATACACACACTCAACAAGCTGGTTCCTAGAGTGACTTTATGTATGTAGTAACACATTGATGAAGATTTAAGAGACAGGTTGAGTGGAGGTGGTAGGTGACAGACACTTGAAGGTAAGACAGTAGCAGATGGATGCAGGTAGGTTTAGCAATCATGTATGGTAGCAGATGACAGAGTAGCAGGTGGACATACAAGAGAGATCAACCCAGTGCAGGAATAAGTAGCAGTAGTCTTAAGAGCTAGCAATCTAGATATGCAGATGTGATAAATAGTCTTTACTATGCAGAGCTAGATAGTGTAAGCTTAGTATAAGTTTATAGAGGGTTCCCCTGCGGGGTACTTAGCACTAATAGCAATACAGCCGAAGGTTGGTTCAGGAGGAGTGGATGATCCGGAAGCGGGATGCAGGGATCAGCGCAGCGAGGTTCCGTCAGCGAGGTATGCTTGCAAGCACGAAAGCTTCAAGCCAAGTTAGCATCCAGGTAAGGGTGTTTGAACGAACACATGTGAGTGAGAACCGGCGATTTAAATAGCCATCTAGTCCGGCGCTGAGTGATGACAGCTTCAGTCTTAAAGGTGTATGCGCACCTTTCCAAAAGAGAATGGTGGGGCGCATACACTTGTGAAAAGAGTAATTTAGGGTACCAAAGGTACCGGAACATTACAAGCCTATCCATTCACTAGAAACTGGTGACATCACTGAGAATGTAGCCTATCCATTCACTAGAAGGCGGTAACATCACTGGGAATGTAGCCTATCCATTCACTAGAAACAGGTGACATCACTCAGAATGTAGCCTATCCATTCACTAGAAGGTGGTAACATAACTGAGAATGCAGCCTATCCATTCACTAGAGTGTGGTAACATCACTGAGAATGTAGCCTATCCAATCACTAGAGACCGGTGACATCTCTGAAATTGTAGCCTTACCCGTTTACTAGAAACCAGTGACATCACTAAGAATGTAGCCTATACATTCAATAGAGACTGTTGACATCACTGAGAATGTATCCTATCCATTCACTAGAGACCGGTTGCGTCACTGAGAATGCAGCTTATCCATTCCCTAGAAACCAGTGATATCCATGGGAATGTAGGTCTAGCCATTTGCTAGAAACTGGTGACATCACTGAGAATGTAGCCTATCCATTCACCAGAAGCTGGTGACATCACTGAGAATGTAGCCTATCCATTCACCAGAAGCTGGTGACATCACTGAGAATGTAGCTTATCCATTCACTAGAGACCAGTGACATCACTAAAAATGTAGCCTATCAATTTACTACAGTTCGGTGACATCACTGAGAATGTAGCCTACCCCGGGCCGGCGCTATCTATAGGCAAGGTAGGCACCAGCCTAGAGCGCACATTAGTCAGGGGAGCTGGAGGTGCCCTCCATGGAAATCACATCCTCTGTGCCTCTAATGCCACCCGGCACTTATGGGGTTTGAGCTCCTCCTTGTGATCCAGCTCAACGCTCGCTTTGCTCCGCCCCTCCAGAGGATTACGGCTTGTAGATCAGGAGCTGAGCTTATTGTAATTAGACAAAAGGATGTGATCTTCAATCACATCCAGTGGGCGGGGCTTGTGCCTCTCTAGATGCTTCCCACTTCTCCGTGTTCTGGCAGAAGCAGATTGCTGCTCACCAGGCTCCCCTCCCTCATCTCACGCCTAGGACAGCATGTTGTTGGCCGGGCTGAGGAAGCAATTCCATAAAGCCAGCTAGGTGAGACAATGACGGTGTGTGTGTCCCCATCTCTCCCACCCCTCAAACAGTACACCCTCCATCCAGATACTGGCCTGCTCACTGTCTTCTCTTCATACCAGGGGGAGGGGCTGTATTGTGTGATATTGGGGGATCTATTGTATGCTATGGGGGAGAGGGGGCTGTATTGCATAATATGGTCGAGCTGTTTTGTGCGGACTGTAATGCGTTTATATGGGGGGGCTGTATTGGGTGATATAGTGGGCTGTATTCTATAATATGGGGGGCTGTATTGTGTGATATGGGGGGTGGGGTGGCTGGGTTGTATGATATGATATGGGGGGAGGCTGGACTGTGTGATATTGGGGGTGTGTATGGTGGACAGTGTCCCCATCTACCCAAATCCTGACCTCTGACCTCATCTGACTAATGATGATCTCTCTGTGATTGGCTGTCTCCATGACCTCATTCACATGGATGGTGGTGAAGCTGCATTATTGCCGACCGCCGGGAGGAGAAGTTGAGGTTGGTGGGGGCTGTACACAGGTCACAGAAGAAATTACCCCCCATTACAGCCCATGTAGGTGAATGGGGCAGGGTGTAATGTAGGTGGGTGTGGTTAGGGCTTTCTAGGGCTCTGCCAGGTGACAGGCAGCTGGGAGGAACCTGTCACCTCATCGTCATCACCGCCTGCTATCCCCCTGAGACCCCTTCTCTACCACCTCGTACATTACAGGGGAGTGCAGGGCTCCCATTATGTCCCATATTGTGTTTACCAGACACTATTACCACCACGTTGCAGGGCCGTACCCAGCACCGCAAAAATCTCCACCTCCACGAATACATGGGCATGGCAAAGGGGGTGGAGTCAGGGGCAGCAAAATTAGGTTTTGCCTAGGGTGTCAAAAATTCTGGCACCAGCCCTGAGCCTACCCGCTCACTAGAAACCAGTGACATCACTAAGAATGTGGCCTATACATTTAATAGAGACCGTTGACATCACTGAGAATGTAGCCTAGCCATTTACTAGAAACTGGTGACATCACTAAGAATGTAGCCTGTCCATTCACTAGAAGCTGGTGACATCACTGACAATGTAGCCTTTCCATTCACTAGAGACCGGTGACATCACTGAGATTGTAGCCTATGCATTTACTAGAGACCAGTGACATCACTGAGAATGTAGCCTATCCATTCACTATAAGCTGGGGACATCGCTGACAATGTAGCCTATCCATTCACTAGAGACCAGTGACATCACTGAGAATGTAGCCTGTGACGAGACCAATCTCGCCACTGGGCGTTGGAGAAGCCTGGTTGCTCGCCTCCTGCAATGGGACTATGGACCCTCTCATCAGCCCAGGCTAAACGTAAACCCCATTGCAATTTGACTGTTTGTGGCATCTGAGCGCTGTTTGGATATGTTGAGCGCTCAGATCCAGGCTATCTGGGGATGGGTTGAATGTAGGGGTTCTGTTCAGTAGACTGGGAGTTATGCATTTTTTGGTCTTTTTGTGTTTCTCTAACCATGCGGCTAATGGAGGTCTCTGTGCAAACTAGTTTTAGCTGCAGAGAGAGGGGGGGGGATTGTTTCCAGCAGCCCCCTCCTGAGGAATGTCTACTGATTTAAACTGAGTGCTTTTGTCTAGAGAGGGGGATGGTTTCCAGCAGCCCCCTCCTGAGGAATGTCTTCTGTGAGTCTGTAATGTGATACATGTCTGTTTGTGTTACAGTCTTCCATCTGGTCCTCTAGGGGAGTGTCCACCAGGTGGGAGACCTGCATAAATACAGGGGCAGGGAGCCCTCAATAAATATACCACTGCTTGACCTTCCACACGGAGCTTTGTCTCGTTCTTGGGGGGATTCACTGTATGCTGTTGGAGACCGATTGCTAGGAATGTAAGCTGATGTATGCTTCTCCTGTTCGTCTGCTAGCAGCTATTTGTGAGGTTCCAGGTTGGAGTGCTATATTGTATCCAGTTCGGGAGTCTGATGTTCTGCAGTAGCTGTGCCTGCTCTCTCAGAAAGGGGCATATCGCCTAAACGGATTTTAACCCCTTGTCTGCTGAAACGGTCCGTTACATTTGGTGGCAAGCGGCGAGATCGTTCCTACGGCCAGAAGGACAGCTACAGGAGACACCATTGCTCTGGATTTTACAATTGAGGGCAACGCATGTCCCAGTACAGCGACCCTGACAGCACCAGCATGGAACCAGCAGTGGAGTTCGATGAGGGTGCCATGGATGACCGAGATGCAGTCCGTAAAGGCATCTGGTACCAGGCACTGGGCATTGTAGAGTACCAGCGGGGTGAGAGACTCCCCAAGGAAGACCAGCGGTTGCAGAAGCGAGTAGCCCTGCGGATGCCCTTCCTGGGGGAGCAGCCCCGGGAGGAATGGGTAAAAGAATTGGAGCTCCGGGTATGGCAGGAGATGTGGCTGGAGGATGCCTACCAGGCGCTGTGGTGGTGTGTTGCACAGTACCTGCCCTGGACAGCCGAGCATGACAAGCCAGAGGGAGAGGAGTTTGATGGTCCTGGCTTGTTATGGGAGTCTTTTTCAGAGCTGGAATTTGGGAGCCCTACACAAGCCCGGTTCAGTGATCTCTTGGAGTGGAGGGAGAGCAGGTATGACTGGGACGACGCTCACGAAATTGAGCAAGACCTGGTCCACCTGGTGACCCTGGAGATGGAGCTAGAACAGGGCTACCAGCAGCTGTTCCAATACTATGAGAAGGCTCAGCAGGAGAGCAGCAGGACAGACCCATTCAGAGGGGACGAGATGGTAAAGTTTTACTGGGAAGAACCCCAGGTGGCCGGTAGAGATGGGACCGACGTCTCTCCACTGGTCCTGCAGGGAATTGGGAGCCCAGTCTCCATTCCCCAGCAGCAGTGTAAAGTGCAGGGAGAGGAGAGCAGCGTCCTCCCTCCCCAGCGGCAGGCTGAGTTAGAGGGGGCAGAGGTAGTTGTTCCTGCCCCCCAGCAGCAAAGTGATTTGCCAGGAAGGCAGTGGGAAGTCCAGGGAGAGGAGAGCAGTGTCCTCCCTCCCCAGCGGCAGTGTAATTTTTTGGGAATTGGGAGCCCAGTCTCCATTCCCCAGCGGGAGATACAGCAGGGAATTGAGAGCCCAGTCTCCATTCCCTAGCGGCAGAGTATCCTACAGGGAATAGAGAGCCCAGTCTCCTTTCCCCAGCAGCAGGACACTGTATTGGGAGCAGAGACAGTCGGTCTCACTCCGCAAAGACTGGAAGTATATTTGGGAGAGGAGCTTGTTACCCCCTCTCCCCATGGACAGTTTGATTTGTTGGGAATTGGGAGCCCAGTCTCCATCCCACAGCAGCAGCTTAACGTACCAGGGGGAGACAGTAAGCCCCCCAACAGTGCAGATGGGACCGTGGTCTCTGCACTCACAGCACAGGGGGTAGGGACAGTCGGTCCTGACCCCCAGCAACAGGGCTGTTTAGCCAAAGGGAAGACAGTCGGTTTTCCCCCACAGCAGCATGGTGGTGTATCTAAAGGGGAGACAGGCGGTCTCCCCCTCCAACAACCCGTCTCCAACCAGGCTACTTCTGTGGTAGCGCTGGCACCAGGGCAGAGTACCGCTGGTCTCTGCCCACTCAGCAACCCACCAAGGCAGTCTGCCAGTCTCCCACACAGCCAAGGTGAGGCACCTGGACATGGACAAATTTCTCTTCTACCCAGGTGTAGTAACCAGTTCTTTTGGGTGGGCTGTACTGCTGTTTCTGTTTTGTGGGTGGGCTGCTGGACTTACAAGGGCACTGACCGGCAGAAGGTCAGATACCCTGTTAGTCTGTTTGGAAAAGGGGAGAAATGTGACGAGACCAATCTCGCCACTGGGCGTTGGAGAAGCCTGGTTGCTCGCCTCCTGCAATGGGACTATGGACCCTCTCATCAGCCCAGGCTAAATGTAAACCCCATGGCAATTTGACTGTTTGTGGCATCTGAGCGCTGTTTGGATATGTTGAGCGCTCAGATCCAGGCTATCTGGGGATGGGTTGAATGTAGGGGTTCTGTTCAGTAGACTGGGAGTTATGCATTTTTTGGTCTTTTTGTGTTTCTCTAACCATGCGGCTAATGGAGGTCTCTGTGCAAACTAGTTTTAGCTGCAGAGAGAGGGGGGGGGATTGTTTCCAGCAGCCCCCTCCTGAGGAATGTCTACTGATTTAAACTGAGTGCTTTTGTCTAGAGAGGGGGATGGTTTCCAGCAGCCCCCTCCTGAGGAATGTCTTCTGTGAGTCTGTAATGTGATACATGTCTGTTTGTGTTACAGTCTTCCATCTGGTCCTCTAGGGGAGTGTCCACCAGGTGGGAGACCTGCATAAATACAGGGGCAGGGAGCCCTCAATAAATATACCACTGCTTGACCTTCCACACGGAGCTTTGTCTCGTTCTTGGGGGGATTCACTGTATGCTGTTGGAGACCGATTGCTAGGAATGTAAGCTGATGTATGCTTCTCATGTTCGTCTGCTAGCAGCTATTCGTGAGGTTCCAGGTTGGAGTGCTATATTGTATCCAGTTCGGGAGTCTGATGTTCTGCAGTAGCTGTGCCTGCTCTCTCAGAAAGGGGCATATCGCCTAAATGGATTTTAACCCCTTGTTTGCTGAAACGGTCTGTTACATAGCCTATCCATTTACTATAGTCTGGTGACATCACTGAGAATGTAGCCAATCCAATCACTAGAAACTGGTGACATCACTGAGAATATGGCCTATACATTCAATAGAGACCGTTGACATCACTGAGAATGTATCCTAGCCATTCACTAGAGACTGGTGACATCACTGAGAATGTATTCTAGCCATTCACCAGAGACCGTTGACATCACTGAGAATCAGTGGCGGCTGGTGCTCAACGTTTTTTTTAGGGGGGGGGGGGCGCAAACAGAAAAATGTAATAGGCCTTGCTTTGCGGCAAAAAACGCTGTAAAAAAATTGTGTGACTTTGAGGTCACAAAAGTGTGAAAGGGGCCTTCAGTAATTAAGGCATAGCGTGCCCCCTTTCAATGCACAGGGACCTGTGTGCCCCCTTTCAATGCACAGGGACCTGTGTGCCCCCTTTCAATGCACAGGGACCTGCGTGCCCCCTTTCAATGCACAGGGACCTGCGTGCCCCCTTTCAATGCACAGAGATCAGCGTGCCCCCTTTCAATGCACAGAGATCACCGTGCCCCATTTCAATGCAGAGATGCCGGCGTGCCCCCTTTCAATGCAGAGATTCCAGCGTGCCCCCTTTCAATGCACAGAGATGCCAGCGTGCCCCCTTTCAATGCACAGAGACCAGCGTGCCCCCTTTCAATGCACAGATGCCAGCGTGCCCCCTTTCAATGCAGAGATGCCAGCGTGCCCTCTTTCAATGCAGATATACCAGCGTGCCCCCATTCAATGCAGAGATGCCAGCGTGCCCCCATTCAATGCAGAGATGCCAGCGTGCCCCCTTTCAATGCAGAGTGAACAGCATGCCAAGTGCACTTACCTGTAGCGGCGGCTTCTCTTTAGTCTTCCGACGTCTCCTAGAGTCCTCAGTCCTCCCGCCTCCTCCTCGGCCAGTGGCATGGGGTTTGCCTTTCGGCCAATCAGGAAGCGTGTATCGGACCCGCTTCCTGATTGGCCAGGAGGAGGATCCGTGTGACAATAGCGAATTTTCATTTGCTATTGTCACACAATGGGTGGGCTCGGGGCGCACTGCTCTGCGCCCAGGGTCCACCCTTTGCTGAAGCCTATAAAGCCTCTGGCTCTAATCAGGTGACTAAAAAAAAAAAAGCCCCAATTGAACTCCATGCGCCCCGCATGCAGATTAGGGGGCCGGACGCATGGATAGGGGGGGCGGCGCCCCAACACACCGGCCGCCACTGCTGAGAATGTATCCTAGCCATTCACTAGAGACCGGTGACATCACTGAGAATGTAGCCTAGCCATTCACTAGAGACTGGTGACATCACTGAGAATGTAGCCTAGCCAATCACTAGAGACCGGTGACATCATGTGACAATGCAGCCTATCCATTTACTACAGTCCGGTGACATCGCTGAGAATGCAGCCTATCCATTGACTAGAAACCAGTGATATCCATGGGAACGTAGGTCTATCCATTCACTAGAGACTGCAAATAGAATAAACATTTAGAATAGTTGTGAAGCCTTGCTGGATGACATTGGGTTTGCTCTGTGCACTGTATAATATGCATACCTCCCATCTGTCCTGAAAAACAGACATAAATAGAATAGACGTAAGTGGATGGCATCTGTTTACATCCATTCAGATCCATCTAAAGGGAAAATGATGCAGACTTACAAAAAAAGTACCTGAAAAGACATGGATGTAAGCTATATATAAACAGATGATCCTCTGTTTGCATCCGCTCACCCATATACAAACATTGTGGTTCAGTCTGGATCCATCTGAAAAGCTGACTTTTGCTAAAAAAAAGATCTTAAAGGAACAGACGTAAACGGATGTCATCCATTTACATCCATTCTGATCCATTTCAACAGACCTGGATGTTGCTGACGTGAATGTAAAATGGATGTACACAAATGCTAATCTATTTACACCTGTTTAATCCATGAAGGGATGGATGGAAATGGACAGACAGAATGCCCCTGTAAAAGGGGGCTTAATAAGAAACCATCAGGAGGAGAAACAATAAAGCTCATGAGGGGGGGCGTACGTACAGGGGTGACCCGGGCCCATCCGGCCCTCTTGTGCACCTGGATAGGGAGGGCGGCATATTGAGGAACCAATGCCCTCCATTTCCCCCCTGCAGCCTTTCGGCTGTATTTGTTTCTCCTCCTGATGATTTCCTATTAGACCATTTTACAGGGGTGTTTGTTTTTCATGCTGTGATCAGGCTCCTGTGTACTCCCCCAGCCCCCCTCATCATTATTATTTTTTACTAATAATGGTGGCGATCTGCGATTTTTAGTGGGACCGCGACTTTTCGGCGGACAGATCGGACCCCTAACTGACATTTTTGACACTTTTGGGGGGAACCAGTGACATTACTAAAGTAATCAGTTTCTGTAATAATGACACCTGCAGGGCAGGGGTAAACACCAGGGGTGATCAAAGGGTTAAATGTGAGCTTAGGGGGGTGCTTTCTAACTTGGGGGGGGGGGGGGTGGGCTTGTGGAATAAAAACAGGGACCTGTATTTCTAAATAGGAGAAACACAGGAGCCCTGTGTTGATTACTGAGAGAACAACGGTCTGCTGTGTTTACATCAGCAGACCGCTGTTCTCTCTCCACAGGGAGCAATCGTGGGTGCCTGGCGGCAATCGCGACCCCGTGCATCAGCTTCTCCTGTGGCGAATGGGGGTAGGCGCGCACCCCCAGGATTGCTCCCGCGAACCTCCGTACAGGTATTGAAACATTAGAAGTCTGTTTAGATCCCTGATATTTCACCAAAGTCTCTAAAAAGGGCTCCTAAAAAATTGTAAAACATAATAAAAAAAAATGTAAATAAATAAATATACAAATAAAAAAAATGGTAAAAAAAAATAAATAAATAAAAAACGACTGACACCAGTGGCAGAACTACCAGTGTCGCAGCGGTTGCACTTGTGACGGATCCCTGGCGTTCCGCCCTTGCAGGGGGGAAGGGGGGGTTGGGCGAAATAATTATACAAATAAAATAAAATGGTAAAAATATAATAAAAATAAAAAACTACTGACACCAGTGGTGGAACTACCAGTGTCGCAGCGGTTGCACTTGTGGCCGAGCCCTGGCGTTCCGCCCTTGCAGGGGGGAAGGGGGGGTTGGGGGAAATGATTATACAAATAAAATAAAATGGTAAAAATATAATAAAAATAAAAAACTACTGCCACCAGTGGCGGAACTACCAGTGTTGCAGTGGTTGCACTTGTGACCGAGTCCTGGCGCTCTGCCCCTGCAAGGGAGGAGGGGGGGTTGGGGGTCAGGGGCCCTTTATGGGTTCTTGCTCTGGAGCCCTGAAGGTTCTAGTTACACCTCAGGATGGGACTATATAGAATCTTGTGTGCTATGTGATTCATTCAGAGACTCAGAGTCTCTTGTTATTGCTCATTTTACAAATCATGAGCTGTGCCTTCTCTTTTCAGCTCTCTTCTTCACTCATTCTGAAAGAGGAATATCAGTGACAATAAATTGAATCAGATTCCCTTTCATGATGCCATTCATTCAAACTCTTTAGTCAGTGCCGGATTACCAAATAGTCACCAGCCAACCATCTCCTGTACATTTACTGCGGCACGCAGCCGCTTACAGGCAAAGTGATGTAGTACTACGTCACTCGCCAAAGAGCCTGTAGGGGGCGAGTGCGCGCCACCGGCGGCACGCTCCCGCCCCGCTTGTTCCCTGCCTAGCCAGCACGTGTGACCGGCGGCTCCGATGTCTGCCGGCCACTCGCGATCTCCCTCAGGAGTGGGAGAAAGACAGACAGCCGTCTGTCATTCTCCCTGAAGAAATGATAGAGGCTATGTGATCCTGCTATGTAGGATCGTATGTCTCTGTGATTACTTCACTAGCCTCGCCCCCTAACAGTTAGAATCACGCCCCTAGGGACACACCTAACCCCTTGATCACCAGTAAAGTTAACCCCTTGCCTGCCAGTGTCATTTTACAGTAACAATGCATATTTATAGCAGTGTATTAATGTCACTGGTACCCCCAAAAGTGTCAAAAATGTCAGTCAGGGGTCCGATCTGTCCGAAACAATGCCGCAGTCCGCAGATCGCCGCCATTACTAGTTAATAAAAAATAATAATAAAAATGACATAAATCTTTCCCTTAGTTATAAAACGCAATAACTTTTGTGCAAACCAATCAAAATACGCTTATTGCAATTTTTTTTATCAAAAATATGTAGCAGAAAACAAATTGGCCTAAAATGTTAAAAAATTTTGATTTTTACCTTTTTTTTGTAATATAAAAAATGTGAAAAATATTGCTATTTTTTCAAAATTGTCGCTCTTTTTTTGTTTATAGCGCAAAACATAAAAATCGCACAGGTGATCAAATACCACCAAAAGAAAGCTCTGTTTGTAGAAAAAAAAGGACGTCAATTTCATTTGGGTACATCGTTGCAGGACCGTGCAATTGTCCGTTAAAGTCACGCAGTGCCGAATCGCAAAATAGGGCATGGTCATTGAGCAGCCAAATCCTCCAGGGCTTAAGTGGTTAAGAGCCCCATGACAACAGAACAAAATATAATTTATAATATTATTGATTTGATCCTGAAAGGAAATTACAATGAAGCTTTCTTAAGATGCTTACAAGAGACAGAAAACAAAAAAAAGAATCAACTCAAAGAAAGGAAAAGTTTACATTAACTGCTTGCCAACTGCATCACTTACATGTACGGCGGCAAAGCGGCCCCTCTACATTGATATGTGATCCAGTACTTCTGGGTTGGGGGCACTCGCGTGTGGGGGGTGTGCCCAACGCCCCAGCTCTGCTTTGATTAGTCACAGCATAATTCGATCAGTGGGTGCCGTCCAATGATTGACCTCTGGCACCCGCTGATCGGTCCTGCCGCTTCAGGGAAGGGAGCTCTGTGTTGTAAAAGTCTTTTGGTGTACCTCCCAGTCAGCGTCAGCTAGTGTCAGATTGCTCACCACACTATCACAGTCCCACTATAAGTCACTGGTCACCACCATTAAAAGAGATGTATGGGATTCTTTTTTCTTTCCCCATTTATACTTACCTAGGTGGATGCTGCATCGGTCCCCCAGCGCCTCTACACTGAGAACCAAACGATCAAACACCACCAATTGCTTGGTTCTGCTGCTGACTGTCAGTCCACGCTCTCTGCTCTGCCCCCTCCTCGCTCATCGGAGCGCTGGGCTGTCGAGGGGCGGGGAGCGGCTGGCTCAGGCTCTCAGCAGCTCACTGAGAAGCTGAGACGGGTGTCGGTCCAGGCACCCGGCGGATCCTGACTCCGCGGTCCTGATGACACGGTGCCTGCACTGACTTCTGTGACGTCAGCAGAGAACGGACTTCTGCTGAAAACGGGTCACAGGAGCGCAGAACGAAATGCACCCTTGTGATCCATAGGAGATGTACAGCCAAACGAGCTTCTATATATAATATATATTTATATACTAAATGCTACAACTTTCACTCACACTAAACATTATACACTTATTGGGACTTTATTGACTAGAGACATGTAGCGGAATACATTTTGGCCTAAATTTATGAAGAATTTTAAAAATTGTTATTGGATATATATTTTATAGCAAGAAAAAAAAATATTGTTTTTTTTTTTCCCAAATTTTTCGTTTATATAGCAAAAAATAAAAACCCAGAGGTGATCAAATACCACCAAAAGAAAGCTCCATTTCTTTGGAAAAAATGATATAAATTGAATTTGTGTACAGTGTTGCATGACTACGCAATTGCCAGTTCATGAATAGCAAAAAATACCCTGCTTTGCTTTTCTGCCTCCTCCGCTGCCACATTTGGCACCTTTCGGGGGGGGGGGGGGGCTGGGTACCTGTGCAGCCCCCCTCCTTCTTCCTCCACTGTCGGGCCATTCACAAAGCGCAAGGCTTTACTGCTGGTTTACCATAGCCGAGCTGGCGGCGGCAGCACCCGAGAGCCGATTGAAAAAAATGGCTCCTGAAGACACCGCTGGATTCATGGAATGGTAAATGTCCTAATATTAAGTCTGCTGACTTTTATTTTTTTCTGAAGGAGCTTGGAGCTCCTCTTTAAAGTACATAAACCAGAGACATCAGGTTTACATTACAGACATTTTTTGCGATACAGCACTGCGTTACTTTATTTGACAATTGCGCGGCCGTGTGACTCTGTCCCCAAATAAGATCAATGTCCTTTTTCCCCCACAAATAGAGCTTTCTTTTGATGGTATTTGATCACCTCCGTCCGAGGGCCGTGACGTCACTTCCTAGATGCCGGGCTGTAGACTAAGGGCGACGCGTTACGGAGCATGCGCTCCTTCTTCAAGCCGAAGAAGGAGCACATGCTCCGTAACGCGTCGCCATTAGTCTTCAGCCTGGCATCTAGAAAGTGACGTCGCGGCCCTCAGACGGACGAGCCCCAGCAATCTATAGACCAGGGAAGCCTCCTGCCAGCACACAGGGGACCCCTACTCCCAGAAAGAGCTGTGACTGCAACAAGAGGGACCCCCTTGATGCCGATGCCAAGGACAATCTAATACTATCCCCCGCTTTTTATACTACTCTTATGAGTAAAAATTTTTGATTCTGTATTAAAATGTTTAACTGCTACACTTAGAATGGCGCTTGTGTTCTTCTCCCCTTTGTTTTGATGACAAAGCCGCTTCTTTCTGCACCACCAGCAGCCGTCACAGTGTGCAGATATCCCATTGGAACTCTTCCTGCCTCCCCCCCCCTTCCATTTGATTCACCACAGACTGCCTAAGACTTATTGTTCACCTGGCTTGCGCCAATACCTATTTGTCAGCATCCAATTGAATGCTGATGTCCAATGGGACTTTGGCAGCCATCTTGGGTCAGGCAGAGTCTATTTAAGATTCTAGCTCCTGGGTTTGGCACAAATTTTGCATGTGGACAGAGTAGGGACAGGGACCATCTGTCAGGAGCAGTGCTTAGCATCAGGGAGGTGCCAGATGAGTAGGGAAGGTGCAGGGACATGCCATCCTACCTAGGTAGGACCAGCCAGGCCGCATTCTGCTCCTTGAGACAGATGCTGTCAGCACACCTGAGACCTACTTCTGCTACTCATTGCTGTACATCCTGTGAGTGCGCTGGGCTTGTTGTGTTTTACTGAACTGCAATTTCAATACAGTTCTGTTATCTGCAACTGGACTCTGAGTGTTTACTGTCGCTGCATCATGCTGCACCTACACTGGTATTTGAATTCTCTCTCCCTGAGCTGTAGAAGATTCTTCTAGGGGCAGGGGGAAACAATCAAACTTCCAGTCTGTGAAGCCCCAAGCAGACCAATCTAAACAATCCCTGCTCCTGTGATTACAGCAGAAGCCTAAAAAATTTAATTTTCCTAACAGCCTAACCAAGAAGGCATTATTACATACACTATATTACCTGGGAAGGCTGTCCACAAGGTTTACGGGTGTGTCTATGGGAATGTTTGACCATTCTTCCAGAAGCGCATTTGTAAGGTCAGGCACTGATGTTGGACAAGAAGGCCTCTGCCTCAAATTCATCCCAAAGGTGTTCTATCAGGTTGAGGTCAGGACTCTGTGCAGGCCAGTCAAGTTCCTCCACCCCAAACTCGCTCATCCATGTCCTTATGGATCTTGCTTTGTGCACTGGTCCAAATCATTTGGTGGAGGGGGTATTATGATGTGGGCTTGTTTTTCAGGTCGGGTTGGACTTGGCTTCTTAGTGAAGGGAACTAATAAGGCGTCAGCATTCCAAGACATGTTGGACAATTTCATGCTCCCAACTTTGTGGGAACAGTTTGGGGATGCCCCCTTCCTGTTCCAATAATACTGTACACCAGTGCACAAAGCAAAGCCCATAAAGACATAGATGGGGGTGAAGAAACTTGATTGGCCTGCACAGAGTCCTGACCTCAACCTGAAAGAACACCTTTGGGATGGACTAGAGCAGAGACTGCGAGCCAGGCCTTCTCTTCCACATCAGTTGTTATATGAATAACAAAAACACAAAAAGGCTTCTTCCAAGTACAATTCTTTATTCCAACATGGTTAGCGGTGACAACATGACAGATGCTGACGTGTTTCGGCTTTACGCCTTCCTCATAGCATGTACATGTACAATAAAATCAAACTTATACAATGTGAAAACTGCTCCTAAAACTAGGGGCGGTACATACTTAATTGCAATTAACATCAATACATAACACCAGAGGAGAGGTGGTGTGTTCAAGTCGGTCAAGAATCAAGGAAGGTGTCCCATAGGAAAACAAACATTAAGTGCCAGTCCACACTTATGCGATGACAGACACCGCATGCGACTCGGAGCGCACTGCCCCTAAAATCACACGCAATGTCTGTGCGACGCAAACTTAGCCACACCGATTGCATGGGCGAATCCGAATCTGAATCGCACCGAACACGCACATACCCTAATTTAGGTTTGCAGCAGAATCGGATCGTATGGTGGTTCACACCAGTGCGATCCGTCTCATGCGTGAATTGTCAGCTAGCACCATGACACGCGAGCTGCCCCAGGGGTGTTGTAAATTAAGCATTGACACCCCCAGCGATTCGCATACGGCAGTGCGAATCGCCATGAAAATTCAATGTGACTCAGGAACCTGCAGTAGATTTGCAGGGCTCCCGCATCGCACAAGTGCGAACCGGCACCAACCCTTAATAAACTTCACAATTAACCACTTAAGCCCCGGAAGATATTACCCCCTTCCTGACCAGGGGGTTTTTTGCGATTTTTTTACTGCGTGACTTCAACAGACAATTGCACGGTCGTGCAACGCTGTACCTAAACGAATTTCACGTCCTTTTTTTCCCACAAACAGAGCTTTCTTTTGGTGGTATTTGATCACCTGTGCGATTTTTTGATCATGCGCTATAAACAAAAAAAGAGCGTAAATTTTGCAAAAATAACAATATTTTTCACTTTTTTTTATATGAAATTCCCCCCAAAAAAATGTAAAATCAAAATTTTTTTAACATTTTCGGCCAATTTGTTTTATGCTACATATGTTTGGTAAAAAAAATCGCAAAAAGCGTATTTTGATTGGTTTGCGCAAAAGTTATCGCGTTTACTAACAAAGGGAAAGATTTTTGTCATTTTTGGTGTTTTTTTTTAACGAGTAATGGCGGCGATCTGCGATTTTTTTTTTTGCGGTACTGCGACATTGCGGCGGACAGATCGGACCCTTGACTGACATCTTTGACACTTTTGGGGGTACCAGTGACATTACTGCAGTAATCAGTGCTATACATATGCACTGTTACTGTAAAAATGACACTGGCAGGGAAGGGGTTAACTGTATTGGAGAGGGAGGGGTTAAGTGTGTCCCTAGGGGCGTGTTTCTAACTGTGATTGGACATGTCTCCTATTGTAAAAACAGAGATCAACGGTTCTACATAGTAGAACCGTCTAATCTCCGTTTTTACACAGGGGAGAATGACAGGCGGCTTGTATACAGAAGCCGCCCGCCTTTCTCCCGCTCTACCGACGATCGTAGTGTGACCGGCGGACATCGGGTCCGCCGGTCACACGCCCGGACTCCTCTGTGAACGAGCCGAGGCGGGCGCGCGCCCGCTATTGGCTCAAAACCCGGTGACAGGCGAGCGACGTAGACCTACGTCACTCTGCCTGGCCGGGGCTGACTGCCGCAGTAAATATACTGTGCGCAGTCGGCAAGCGGTTAATGGCATTCTTTTCCACATCAGTGCCTGACTTTACAAATGCGCTTCTGGAAGAATGGTCAAACATTCCCATAGACACACTCCTAAATCTTGTGGACAGCCTTCCCAGAAGAGTTGAAGCTGTTATAGCTGCAAAGGGTGGGCCAACTCAATATTGAACCCTACGGACTAAGACTCGGATGCCAGTAAAGTTCATGTGCGTGTAAAGGCAGGCGTCCCAATACTTTTGATAATATAGTGTATATATATTTAGCTGCTGCCTGGAGTTCACCTTTCTGAATGGGTTCTATATATTGATTATAGGCTGGAGATGGTAGCCTATAGGTATTATACCTTCGTAGGCTCACTTGTGTCTTGTAAATTCTGCCTTTGTTGGATGTAACGTAAGAAAAAGCAATTATAAATAATCCAAAATAAAGGTACATTGATACATTTTTATGTATCCCAGAAAAGCAATTACACGAGCGCTCAGCACAGCAGATTGAAACAGACACAAGTCGAGCGTTCCCACTTTAATGTGTAATGTATTTTGCTCTGTGGGACATGTGCTGGAAGCAAGGCACCCAGTTCTTCCTGCTCTAATCGTATCCTGCGCACTGATTAATGGATCAGAGACAGCCCGAGATGTACGCTAATGCAATTACGTCACCTCATTGTTTCAGATTCCCGTCATGTCCCCCCCTTTGGCGGCACTTGATCCATTTTTTTCAAAGCATATCACAGCTGCTGATTTCCTCGCTGTCAGCCCCACTAGAGCCGGTGTCAGCCTTTGTGTTCTATCAAACGCATCGAAATCTTCCTTGTAGCCCTCTCGCTGTGGGGGCCCTCAGGCGCTCTGTAAGTTGCTTAACAAATTGCACGATTTTTTTTTTCCTTCCCCAGGCTCCTGCAAACCCATGCCAGTTTGTTTAATAAAAAACAGAAATAAACAAGGTAATAAAACTCTTCCATCATCTCGGTAGAATTGGCAGGGTGCTTGTCAATGGCGTCAGTTTCCTGGCGTCACTTAGGAGAGTCTCTGGCGCGGTTCGTCTTATTTGGCGGTTTTTAATAACGGCGTATTAAAATCAAAGTGATCGAGTATTCTGTTTCATTCATGTTGAAAAATTTCAAGGAAGGCAATTGTCTTTTTACAATGTTTTGTTTAGGCAAAGATATGAATGTGATTGGAATAAGTTGTAAGTATTTGGGAGCGTGGCGTTAGAAGTAAGCAATGCCTTAAGCCCCGTACACACGCATCGATTATTGGCTGGGAATTTTCGGCCAACGTCCGATCGGCCGATTTTCGGCTTGTTAGTATGATGCTTTCGACAACCGACTCCGACTTTTCGGCCGAATCAAATCTGGTGTGCAGGCTATAAAATTTTTGTTGGCCGTCAACACAACGGCCGATTTTCCGTCAGTCAGTACAGATTTCGGCAGACAAAAATCTGATGAGCATGACTGGGCATGCTCAGAGAAGAAAAAACACACGGAAAGTAAACCAGCACATGACATCACTTCTGAAGTAGATTTTTGTTGGCCGAGAAAATTCGTGTGCAGTCTAGGCACATTCCAACCAACAAAACACCACTCTGGACAAAAGTCAGACGATCGGTCAGCCGATAATCGTTGCGTGTGTACGAGGCATTAGGCTTCTTCCATTGTGTGTCTCTTGGTTGGATCAGGTGGAGCCCATGTATATGGAGAAGATCTGGGAGTCTTGGTAGATGATAGACTAGGCAACAGCATGCAATGTCAAGCGGCAGCTGCCAAAGCCAGCAGAATATTAGCATGCATAAAGAAAGGGATGTATTCCAGAGATAAGACTATAATCCTTCCACTTTATAAAACTCTGGTCTGACCACATCTGGAGTATTCTGTCCAGTT
This sequence comes from Pelophylax lessonae, assembly GCF_965119305.1. NCBI lineage: Eukaryota > Metazoa > Chordata > Amphibia > Anura > Ranidae > Pelophylax > Pelophylax lessonae. Next base: position 47,879,801 of record NC_138776.1, on the reverse strand, counting down.
CTGGTCACCAGTCCTCAGGAGGGATGTGTTGGAGCTGGAGAGAGTCCAGAGAAGGGCAACTAAACTAATTAGGGGGTTGGAGGACCTTAATTATGAAGAGCGTCTGCTGATTTATTCTCCCTGGAGAAGAGACGCCTGAGAGGGGACATGATAGCAATTTATAAATATCTCAATGGTGATCTCGGCATAGAAAAACAGCTATTCAGTCGAAGGGATTGCATGAGGACTCGAGGGCATACAATGCGATTCGAGGAGAAGTGTTTTCACCTCAGGCAACGTGGGGGGTTCTTTACTGTTAGGGCTACAAGATTGTGGAATTCTCTACCACAAGAGGTGGTTTCTGCGGGAAGTATGGTGGCTTTCAAAAGACTCTTAGACGTACATCTCAAGGATCAGAACATTCAGGGGTATGAGAGATGATTACAGCCACACACACCTACACAGGTTGAACTGGATGGACTATTGTCTTTATTCAACCTCACCTACTATGTAACTATGAGAATAGGACACAGACCAACTAAAGACCATTTAACCCCCCCAGAACTCCAGGTCCTTCCTACGCTAGTAGTACTGCATGATGCATCAGTTCTTTACTTTGACCAGCTCCAGGAGTAGATAGGTGAGCAGCCTCTTCAGCTATTGAGCAGGCCCAATGCCTCTTTCCTTAAAGAGTCAGCAGGTCCCTCATATTCTATTACTCCAGGATTCCTTTGAGCGGGGCTTTTTTTCCTCAGAGAATAGGTTCAGGAACTCCTCCCTTTCGAGTCACCCTTTGACTCTGCCCCTTACCCACCTCCAAGCACCTTTCCTTGGTTCCACCCCTTACCCACCTCACAATACCGCCCCTTTTAGAGAATACAGACCAAGTATTATTTTGTGGTGTATTTTGTATGGAATTTGGTAATGATAACAAGAAAGACAGTCAAATAGATCTAGAAACAATGGACACTCCAATGACAATAAATCCAACCCAGCAACAAAGACCCCTCCCTCAACAGTACATCCCTCCCAGCAACAACTGACCCCCTGCAACATAAGATTCACCCCCTGCAAAAATAGATCCCTTCCAGAAACAAAAGGTTCCTCAGTAGCCAACATCAATAGACCCTACAGTAGCCAGCAACAAAGACTAATCCATTCCTCAAAAGTACATCCATCCCAGCAACAACTGACCCCCAGCAACATAAGACTCACCACCAGCAACAATAGACCCCTCATGAACAACAGAAGAACTCCCCAACAACAATAGACCCCCCTTCCTACACAAAAATAGATCCCTCCAGCAACATTAGATCCCTCATCAGCCAGCACACCCCAGGGCCTGCTATTACATACATTCAGTTCTGGAAGTGCTGGAACTGCCTTCCCCCTGAAAAAAAGCCCTGCCTTTGATAGGGGAGCCTAAATACACTATATGGCTAAAGGTGTACGGGAACCCCCTCCAAATAATTGAGTTCAACTGTTTCCATTGAAGGGTACTGTTAATGCTACGGAAAACAGAGACATTTTACACAAGTGTGCACCCCCCAACCTTGCTGAAGGCCCTTTTGTTTTCCAGCATAACTACAAATTTCAGATCCACAAAGACATCATTTGACCAGTTTGGTGAGAAAGAACCTCAACCCTACTGGACACCTTTAGGATGAATTGGAATGTCAATTGTGAACCGATCTTCTCATTCAGGATCAGTACCTAACCTCACAAATGGGAACAAATTCCACTGACACCCTACAAAATCTTGTGGGTTGCCTACCTAAGATATTGGAGGCTTTTATGGCGGCAAAGGGGAGGACAACTCCATATTATTGGCTATAGTTTAGGAATGGAATGTCTGCCAAGCACATATACACTATATTGTCAAAGGTTTTGGGACGCCTGCCTTTACACGCACATGAACTTTAACCACTTCAGCTCCGGAAGGTTTTACCCCCTTAATGACCAGGCAATGTGATATGGCACTGCGTTACTTTACTGACAATTGCGCGGTTGTGCAGTGCTGTACCCAAATAGAATTGATGTCTTTTTTTCCCCACAAATAGAGCTTTCTTTTGGTGGTATTTTATCACTTCTGCGGTTTTTATTTTTTTGTGCTATAAAAAAAAAAAAAAAAAAAAAATTTACTTTCTGCTATTAAACTGTCCCAATAAAAAAATAAAAAATAAATGTTTTCATCAATTTAGACCAATATGTATTCTGCTACATATTTTTGGTAAAAAAAAAACAAGCTATAGTGTCTACAAACTAGGGGTAATATTTATGGACTTTTTTTTTTATTGTTTTTACTAGTAATGGCGGCGATCAAAAAATTTTTTTAACGGGACTGCGACATTGCGGTAGACAGATCTGACACTGAGTGACACTTTTTGGGAACAAGTGACACCAATACAGTGCTAAAAAATGCACTGTTACTGTCTAAATGACAATGGCAGGGAAGGGGTTAACACTAGGGGTGATCAAGGGGTTAAGTGTGCTCCTAGGGAGTGCTTTCTAACTGTGGGAGGAATGGATGCACTGGAGGAAAAGAGAGATCTGTGCTGATATACAAGATCTCTCTTTTCCTCCCTGATAGAACAGCAGTCTGCCTTATTTACATAGAAACATAGAAACATAGAATGTGTCGGCAGATAAGAACCATTTGGCCCATCTAGTCTGCCCAATATATCTGAATCCTATGAATAGTCCCTGGCCCTATCTTATATGAAGGATAGCCTTATGCCTATCCCATGCATGCTTAAACTCCTTCACTGTATTTGCAGCTACCACTTCTGCAGGAAGGTTATTCCATGCATCCACTACTCTCTCAGTAAAGTAATACTTCCTCATATTACTTTTAAACCTTTGCCCCTCTAATTTAAAACTGTGTCCTCTTGTGGTAGTTTTTCTTCTTTTAAATATGCTCTCCTCCTTTACCGAGTTGATTCCCTTTATGTATTTAAAATTTTCTATCATATCCCCTCTGTCTCTTCTTTCTTCCAAGCTATACCTTTCCTGGTAAGTTTTTTCCTGCAATCCATGTACTAGTTTAGTAGCTCTTCTCTGAACTCTCTCTAGAGTATCTATATCCTTCTGGAGATATGGCCTCCAGTACTGCGCACAATACTCCAAGTGAGGTCTCACCAGTGTTCTGTACAGCGGCATAAGCACTTCTCTCTTTCTACTGCTTATACCTCTCCCTATACATCCAAGCATTCTGCTGGCATTTCGTGCTGCTCTATTACATTGTCTTCCCACCTTTAAGTCTTCTGAAATAATTACTCCTAAATCCCTTTCCTCAGATACTGAGGTCAGGACTGTGTCAAATATTCTATATTCTGCCCTTGGGTTTTTACGCCCCAGGTGCATTATCTTGCACTTATCCACATTAAATTTCAGTTGCCAGAGTTCTGACCATTCTTCTAGTTTTCCTAAATCCTTTTCCATTTGGCGTTTCCCTCCAGGAACATCAACCCTGTTACATATCTTTGTGTCATCAGCAAAAAGACAAACCTTACCATCGAGGCCTTTTGCAATAGCACTTATGAAGATATTAAACAAAATTGGTCCCAGTACAGATCCCTGAGGTACCCCACTGGTAACATGACCTTGTTCTGAATGTTCTCCATTGACTACAACCCTCTGTTGTCTGTCACCCAGCCACTGCCTAATCCACTCAACAATATGGGAGTCCATGCTCAATGACTGCAGTTTATTGATAAGTCTTCTATGTGGGACAGTGTCAAAAGCCTTACTAAAATCTAGATATGCAATGTCTACTGCACCTCCACCGTCTATTATTTACATAGGCAGATCGCCATTCTATCATCCACTGAACGATCAGCGGGTCCTGGCAGGCATCACGGCTGCCGGACCCGCTGATTGGCTCCCGCTGTGTCCTATCACAGCGGTAGTGGAGCTCCGGGGGAAGGGCGCGTGTGCCCCCCAACATGCGTGCACAGGTATATATGCGGCAGGCAGTCCGGAAAGGGTTTATGGCATCCCAGTTTTAGTCAGTAACGTTCAATATTCGGTTGGCCCACCATTTGCAGCTATAACAGCTTCAATTCTTCTGGACCATTCTTCCAGAAGCACATTTTTTGAGGTCAGGCACTGATGTTGGACGAGAAAGCCTGGCTCACAGTCTCCGCTCTAATTTATCCCAAAGATGTTCTATCAGGTTGGGGTCAGGACTCTGTGCAGGCCAGTCAAGTTTCTCCACCCCAAACTAGCTCATCCATGTCTTTATGGACCTTGCTTTGTACACTGGTGACCAGTCATGTTGGAACAGGAAGGCGCCATCCCCAAACTGTTCCCACACTATTGGTAGCATAAAATTGTCCAAAATGTCTTGGTATGCTGACGCCTTGATAATTCCCTTCACTGGAACTAAGGGGCCAAACCCAACCCCTGAAAAACAACCCACACCATAATCCCCCCTCCACCAAATGATTTGGACCAGTGCACAAAGCAAGGTCAATAAAGATATGGATGAGCGAGTTTGGGGTGGACTTGACTTGATTGCCCTGAGTCCTGACCTCAACCCAATAAAACACCTTTGGGATGAATTAGATCAGAGATTGCAAGCCAGGCCAACCCCAAAATCTGTACCAGACCCTTATCTGAGCATGCAGCCCAGCAGGTCAGGAATGGGGAGGGGACGAGCGAGCGAGCGCCCCCCCCCTCCTTAACCGTAGGGGACAAGGGCCTCTTCCCGACAGTCCTGGGCTGTGATTGTCAGGGTCTATGGTCCGGGGCCTTATCGGAATCTGGAAGCCCCCTTTAACAAGGGGACCCCCAGATCCCTGACATCATGTGATGTCAAAAGAGGGCAGTGCCACCGGGTGACATAGCCAGGTGGCCCTGCCCCTTGCCTATATAAAAAAAATATCAAAGCGCAGAGTGGGCAGACGGCGGGAGGCCTCACAAGAGACGAGTGTGTTTTTTATTTTTTCTATTTTTCAAATCCAGCGGGCGGCGTGATTGATAATGGATTTACACCTTTATTTTTTAATAAAGGACTTGTCATAAAATGTTTCTTGGGCTTGTTACTTTTTGATACTTTTTTGGGTGAATGGGTAAGGGTACGATGTGCCCGATACCCAGTCACATGGGGGGGGGGTGGCGGGTCTGAGGGCCTTCTTATTAAAGGGGGCTTCCAGATTTCGATAAGCCCCCAGCCCGCAGACCCCAACAACCACAGCCACAGTGGCACCTCTCTGAGTCGGCTGGTAAGCATGGTGCAGCAGCTATTACTGCGCTGCTATATCACAGGGAAGATGTGGTAATGTGGTTGGGTTTACTTCATGACTTCATGTGTTAGCTGGTGGTGGACTTCAAACTGGGCACTCACTGTCTTGTTGTATACTATTGCTAGATATCCCAGGGAACAGTGGTTGGGCTTAGTTCATGACTTCATGTGTTAGCTGGTGGACTTCAAACTGGGGTGTCATCCTGGGAGCATGGTGCCAGCAAATAAAAAGTGTCTGATATATAGTATGTCAGTAGGGCTATCATTGGCATTGCTGATCCCAAATGTGTATAGTACATACAGCCAGTAGCGGCCAGTCACGTTGTCACTGACTCCCAGTCCCTGTGTGTTGCTGCTCCTGGTTGCGCTGCATCACTGGGGACCCCTCATAATGGGCACAGCAGGTTACAGACCTGGGAACTCAGCACAGGGATAGTGGGAACTGGGAACACCTTATAATTGGTACAGCAGGGGTACAGACCCAGGAACTCCGCACAGGGATAGTGGGAACCCCTCATACTGGTCACATCAGGGGTACAGACCCGGGAACTAAGCACAGGGATGGTGAGAAACTGCCATTCCACTCCCTGACAGCGAGGTGTGAGGTTACTTGTTCCTTAGCTTGTGTGCTTCCAGAAGCCAGGAGCTAGAGTTGCTTCTCTGCCCCAGGAGGGATGCTGGATCCTGGGGAGGACCCCGGCAGGGGCCCCCTGGATAGGCCTGAGACTAGGCCTCAGTCTATGGAAGACATTGGTTCTGGCTCAAGGAGGGATGAATCCCTGTCTACCTTTAGACAAAGAATTGTGAACAAGCTGACGCGGATTGAGAAAGAGGAGGAGAAATTGTCAGCTTTAAAAGCTGAATTTAAAAAGAAAAAGTTGTTTTGTGCCAAACTCTACCGTAAGAAGAGACTGGCTCTGAGGCCTGAATTGAAGGATTTAGAGCAAGCTTTGAAGAAGCAGAAAGAGCTGGTGAGCTCTCTGAAGGAAAGCAGCGGAGCATTTAAGGAAAAATACAGGAATGCGGAACGTTTCAGCCGTATGAGGAGAGGAGTCGTTTCCAGCATGGAGAGTGACCTAGCCAGTGAGGAGATGCAGGTACCGACAGAGACAGCAGAGAGTGAGAAAGTGGGCCCGGAAGATGAGCCCAGCTCTTCAACACCTCAGACATCTGCTGAGCCCCCAATGGCAGAGGCCTCAGTCTCCCTCCCTCTGCAGCAGCAATGTGCAGCATCTGAGCAGGAGGTTGAGGGGGGTACTGGCATGTTGGAGTTCATCAGTGAGCTGGAATCCCCTCTGGGTGGAAGAAAGTTAAATTTTTCTGCGGATTCCTCAGATGAGGAGATGGATACCATTCCTCGCCCTGTGAAAGAGAGACCTGTGGAGAAAGGAAGATTTACCATGAAGTCTGCAACAACCAGGAGGAAGTTTGATCCCACCATCAGCCGTGACACAGCAGAGGTAACACAGCAAGCAGGTACAGTGTGTGTGCAAGGTGGTGATATGAACTTTAATAGTGACAATGTGCTTGCTGAGGTTTGGAGTGCTATGGGCTCTGTCAGCCCAGACCCATAGACAATGTGCAGCATGCAGTACAACCTGATGCACCTGCTGGAAAAACTTACTGTGATTGAACCCAGGAAAGTAGCCGAGTGCTCAGAGCAGGGGGAGGAGGTGGGTCTTGTCTCTGCTACTCCAAAGACTGCAAGTAATGTTTCAGGCTCCTTGTCAGCAGGTGTAGCTGTGTCTAAAGACAATGCTGTAATTACTGGTATGTCTGGGAGGAAAACCTATGCTGGTGCTGCTGCAGGATCTGGGAGGGGGGTGCAAGCAGGGAAGGAGCATGGAAATGTTTTATCTTCCTCATTATTTAAAAGGAGGAATGTTGTACAGTTGCGATGGGAGGGAGAGGGTATTCTGCCATATAGGACAGCTGTGGTGGATAGGATTTTGCAGATGGGGTTTAAACCCGAAGATATCTTCGCCCTGATCAGTCCAGCCGGCTCCTATGAGTATGATTTGTCCTTTATCTGTCCTGAGCCTTTGGACATATTTTGGGAAAAATATGAACACGTGTGTAGGAGCCTGCCGGACTGGAAAGGGTTAATCCCCAAGGTTGTATAACGCCAGCCACTTATCTGTATGGCTGAGGAGATATGGAGGCATCCTGAGCCCCTTACAGAAAATTATGGATAATCGAGGAATATGGAGTAATTGACAATGTCATTCAGCATCTGCCATCCTCAGCTTTCCTGGGGAGGGACAGACTGACCATATTATATCCAGGCCAGCCAAAGCTGTGCAATAAGTGTGGGGATAAAGGGCACTTTGCATCCTCCTGTCCAGTAATGAAGTGCTCTCTGTGTCAGGATTTAGGGCATTTGGCAAAAGATTGCAATATTATAAGGTGCAACTTGTGCAATGCGGTGGGGCGTCCTTATAGCCAGTGTCCTGAGGCAGTACACAACCAGCCTGAGCTCATGAGAGAGTTTTTCTGCCTGGACATGGAGGATGCTCAGAGCTCAGCAGCTAGGGTGCCTGCGATTCCCTCTGAGTCTATACCAATGCCCAGTGTGCCTGTGTCTTCCAGTCTGTGGTGCCCCAGTCTGTGCGTTTTCCTAACGTGCCTGTGTCTTCCCAGTCTGTGGTTCCCCAGTCTGTGCCAATTCCCAGTGTGTCAGTCTCTTCCAAGTCTGTGGGGCCCCAGTCTGTGCATTTGCCTAGCGTGCCTGTGTCTTCCCAGTCTGTATGGAAGGTATCGGCAACCGAGAATGTGTCCAATCCTTCTGTGTCTATGTCTTCCAAAATTGCAGAGGCAGCAAGAGGTGCTGAGGCAGGGGCATCAAGTGCAGTGCCAGTCCCCCCCCCCCCCTCGGCATTGCAGGGCTTCTATTAGGGACCGTGGGTTGCAGAGGAATGGGTAGAATGGGGAAGAGGCTGGCCTGGTGGCAGATAAGGTAAGGGAGAGTGGGGGTGAAGGGGAGGGTAAGAGTGGGGAAACTGTTGTTTCCAATTTGTCCAAGGGTGATGTGGAATGGTTGGAGGAGAAAAGGAAGAAGGAAAAAAAAGTGTTCAGCTACCCAAAGTCCTAAGGTTTTGCCTTTGACAAATAAGTTTGGGGTCCTGTCAGATGATGACGATGAATGGGACTCGTTGAGTACAGCATCTTCTATGGATGAGGAGTCCCAGGGTGCACTGAAGAGCACTGTTTCTCCAGGGAGAGAGAGTAGTCAGGCTAAGAAACGGCTGCCTCAATTATCCTCCGTTAAAAGTGGCAACCATTAATGTTGTCCGCTTAAAATAAGTCATAAAATGCATGGTGACGGTGATGTTTCTTAGTCTGGCTCTCTTGTAGGGTTTATGTTGTGCGCAATTTGGTTTATTTATTATGTTCTTGTTTTGTATAGTTATTTTCAATTATTTTGTACATATGTTATTTATTAATTTATTTATTATGGTTTTATTGTATATAAGTTGTTGTTTGTAAGAATTTTGAATAAACAAAATTAACCACTCATAATGGGCACAGCAGCCAGCAGGTGTACAGACCCCAGAACTGAGCACAGGGATGGTGGGAACCCCTCATAATGGGCACAGCAGGGGTACAGACCCCGGGAACTTAACACAGGGATTATAGGAACCCTTCATAATGGGCACAGCAGGGGTACAGACCTGGGAACTGAGCACAGGGATGATGGGAACCCCTCATAATGGGCACAGCAGTTTGCAGATCTGAAAAATCCGTGATATAACTAGTAGCACCCCTGAGACAAGAAGAAACTAGAAGGTGATTTATCTCTCCAGCATCAGGCAAACACTGTAGTACCACTTCTGGGTGGACTGACCCTTTAAGCTAGGGGTATGAATACTTTAATTTCAAGGGGTATGAATACTTTTTCAAGGTACTGTATATAAAGATGAAAGCACCAAGGATATACAGTAAAACCTTGGTTTGAGAGTAACTTGGTTTAAGAGTGCTTTGCAAGACAAGCAAAATTTTCAAATAAATTTTGACTTGATATACAAGCGATGTCTTGATATACAAGTAGCCTCAAGTCACAGCTAAGTATAAAAGAGAAGAGAGGCGCCTCTAAGTGTAGCAATATGGTTAAATTTAATGAAGGTACAATTAGCAACTCACATGGTTGATAATTGGAACAGGCACATCTAAGGATGCAGGCATCCGGGGTAAAGCTGTCCGCATAGACGTCTCCCTCACCGCCATCTACGTCATCCTTTCCATGCTGCCCCTCGCTTTCAGATCGCTTTACTGCAGGGTGGTCTTCCCGGTCAGGATTACAGACTGGCAGCTGGCGGTGCAGAAGATGGTCTATGTGGACAGCTTTACCCCGGATGCCTGCATACCTAGATGTGCCTGTTTTATTCACCAACCATGTGAGTTGCTAAATGTTGTACCTTCATTAAATGGAACCATATTGCTACACTTAGAGGCGCCTCTCTTCTCTTTTATACTCTGTAGCTCCTGCTGGATTTTGCTTCTAATCCCCTTATGGAAGCGGCTATTTGTGGATGGACATTTTATGCAACCTATCGCAATGCTATAATCTTTTTATATGGGCTATAAACTGAAGGACTTATGAATAAATGGTTGTGGAACGAATCATCTGAGTTTCCATTATTTCTTATGGGGAAATTTGCTTTGATATAAGAGTGCTTTGGATTACAAGCATGTTTCCGGAACGAATTATGCTCGCAATCCAAGGTTTTACTGTATTGTTAAGTAAATCTTTCTTCTGAGCTTGCATTGTCCTTTCTCATTTCTGAATGGGACGGTCAGCCTTCATTCACCAGCTGAGCACTGTCAGGGCAGATAATGCGCAAATGCATGCGGTAAGGCCTTAAGACTGCGACAGAGTTACAATGTTGGGGGTGTTTTATCTTTGGATAGGTTTGATATTAGGCTTTGGGTTAAGAATTAATTTTTTGATTTAGGTTTTACAATTATTAGTTTAGGATTAATATTTGATGGTGAAGTTATGCCTTGGAGTTCCATGGGGGTAAAGTTAAGGGTTGGCGGTTGGTCAAGCATCAATTTTATTGTTAGAAATAGGCCCACGGACTCAAGTGGTTGAGTCCCAGAGCTTTTTTTTTCTTTTTTTTGCTTCATAGAGTTCTTGGTTAGAACCTTATGCTTTTTACCATTTGTAGTCTACCCTAACATATTCTATTTTGTTTTCTTGCAACAAAAAGAATAGCAAATTCAGTTGAAAGTAGATTTATACACACATTTGTATTTCCTAATTGTTTTTTGGAAGAAATTGTAAAAAAAAAAAAACTTGTAAACCAAAAAATTTCTTTTACTTTTTCCAAAACGCAGCATTTTGGAAATATATGTACTCCCCAAAATATGAGTCTCAACGTTTTTGACTTAAATTATATCACATAATTGGGATTTCTCTAGTGCTCATTGACAGACGTAGTCCTCGGTGATACAGCACCTTCGGGTTATGTTGCCTCCACAGGAGCAGGACTAGACAGGAAATTAAAAAGCTCTGGCCACACCCTAGGGGCAGTCCCAGAGGGTATATCCTCTCTCTCTCTGCCACAGCAAATCAGTTATTTTCTGTCTAGTTAGGAGTAAGGACCTAGATACCTTGCTGGGATCTTAGGTCCTGGCAAGATTTTTTTTTTTAGACAGCTTTTTTTCTCCAGTGTTCCTGTGAGATCTTCAAGCAAGAAAGCTGAACTGGGCGACGGGCTGGATGTTGAGATCCGGTGGTCACCCCAGTTCAGCCTACGAGCACGTGCAGGCCATAGCTCCGTGCTGGGTCGGCCGCGACAAAGTCCCATTAAAGGACTGACCCCGCGAGTTAAACGTCTCGCTGAAACGCCAAAGACCATGAGTCACGGCGTCCATATCGGTCGACAGCCCTCCCGCCCCGGTGGAGAGGGGTACTGTCAGGAGTTGGTGCCCGCCTGGTTCCGGTATGGTGAGTAGTATGTTCCCCCTTTTCCCCTGACGGGTCTTGTGGTGAACACGGGCCCCTCTCTGTATGGTAAGATAGAGTCCCTCTCTATCCTATAAATGACACAGATCCTCCTACTTTGAGTGTGATTTTATGTGCAAAAAGCCAGGAGGCTTGGTTTGGGAGCTAACAATCTAATTGTATACATGTTAAAAAGATTGTAATCAGTGGCATTCTGGGAATCTTACAGTGATAAGAATAAGCTACCTACCAGTCAGAAGCCACGGACATGTAGACTGCCTTCCTAATCAGATCTCCAGCTATTAGCAGGCCTCCCGTATGGCCATGCGGTCCGCCAGGGCCGGTACCGCCAACCACGCCAAATCCCCATGCAGAGAGAGTGTTGTGTGCCCTGCAGCACACCGCTATTCAGTACAGGCCGCCGCCATTTTTTTTTTGCTGGATCGCACGAGCCGCCATTTTGGCGTAGCCTCGTGTCTCCAGCATGGGGGCGGCCATGTTTGAGGTGATCCAAACACCTCGTGGAGCTAGGGGAGGCGCCGGAAGGCGTGCAGAGGGGCGGAGCCGCCTCCTTTCTTCCTGGGCAGCCAGCCAAAAGACTTCCTGTTTGTCAAGACAGCGCTGTAACCTGTTGCAGTTAAACTCTGAGCATCAAGTGGTGAGCCTGGGGGTCTATCTCTCTCTCTCTCGATCGATAGGGATCCCTAGCAGGTAACACTAAGGGGCTTTTTGTGGCGCTGGGGGTCTGGAAAAAAAAAAAAAAAAAAAAAAGTTTTTTATTTTTGAATTATATTATCCAGGAAGTGACTGGAATTATCATGGACCCTGCCACACATATTCCCCCACCTGTTTCCCTCGAGGGGGCCACGGGACCCGCCGGTGCACAGAGTGTAGAGTCATTTACAGCAATCTTGGAGTCTATGGTGGCTCGGGTGGAGGCGGCCTGTCAGGGACGGGGGTCAAGGAAGCGACCCCCGCCTACCCCTATACTATCGGACACCTCTGACTCTGATTCAGAGACGGTCACTGCAGTTGCAGGTTCCTCTGCAAGGGCTGTTGTCTCAGGTAAAGCCCCCTCAGACAGTGAGGAGGACGTTTCTTCTCCCGCTATAATTCAGGAAGAAGCATTGGTGGACGCACTAGTTGTGGCAGTGCGGGAAACCTTAAAACTTGAGGCTTTACCGGCAGAGGCAACTGAAACAGAGATTCCTTTTGGTACTAATAAGCCCATCAAAACGGTGAAGGTTTTTCCTGTACCCAAGTGTTTCGGTAATCAGATTAAAGGAGAATGGGAGCATTCTAAACGTACCTTTACTATTTCCAAGCGTATGGCTAGACGCTATCCGTTTGAGGAATCCATCATTAAGAAATGGACGGTACCACCAGTGGTGGATCCACCTATTTCCAGGCTGAATAAAGCCACGGTTATTCCAGTGGAGGACACTTCGTCCTTTAAGGATCCGGTGGATCGAAAGATGGAAGCAGAGTCCCGCACCATCTTCTCTCTGATAGGGTCAGCTTTTAGACCAGTAATTGTTATTGGTCTAGTTTCCCAGACACTTACGGAATGGGCGAGAATGGTACGCCAAGACCTTAGGGGAAAAGATATTCCCCAGGAGACATCTGATTTGATGGAACAGATTATACAAGGGCTACAGTTTATCTGTGACGCAGCCTTGGACACTACTCCCTTATTAGGGCATGCATCTATGTCAGCGGTGATCCTCAGACGTGTGCTGTGGTTAAAATGCTGGTCAGCTGACCTAGGTTCCAAAAAGACCTTGACAAATCTCCCTTTTCAGGGGAATCGTCTATTTGGGGCCAACCTAGATGAAATCATTAAGGATGCCACTGGGGGCAAGAGCACTTTTTTGCCACAGGCTGCTAAAGCTAAGGGACCTCGCAACAAGCGAGGACCTTTCTTTACCGCCCATAAAGGGCGCCCGGCTGGTACAAGCGGGAAAGGCAAGACTCCTCCAGGAGGGTTCAAGAAGGGCTGGTCGGACAAGCAGAGGACCAACCCAGCCAAACCCGAAGCAATGGAGTACACAGCCTGAAGGTGCGCCCCCACCCGGTTTCAGGGTGGGGGGACGTTTTCACCGGTATTCAGGACATTAGATCGAGCATCAACCACTACTACCGGTGCGATTCTTCCCTTCCAACATTTAAGTACTACAGGAAGCGGTAGTTACCGTTCCCTGAATAGATTTTTTTCTTTACCTTTTCCTAAGATTCGTCCCTATACCTCACAGGAATCGGATCTGGTTGACCAGATAGGCCAAGAAGCCTCTAGTCGGGTGACTTCGGTCTCTGAGGTTCAACCAGAAAAGATCACCCTTCCTGATAACTATCAGGTATCTGATAAATGTGTGGGAACAGAAAACGACCAGACTTTCTCGGATGGTCGGGGCCAGATACCTCTAGGGACGCCTGGTTCAAATTCTATCAGCGCCAGTGGTCCTAGAAATTCTAGGCTGGCCTCCTCAAGCCGGCCTGGCCGACTTGGACATGCTAGTCGCAGACGTTCCGTGGGAACTTCGTCTCAGGGAGTGTCTGTGGTCTCAAGGACCAATTTACCATCATGCTTTACAGTCGCTGGTTTTAATGGCCTGGCCATTGAGACCCAAGTACTGAAGGACAGAGGTTTGTCTACTTCAGTCATTCCTACCTTTATTAAAGCAAGGAAAGCGACTTCCAGCAAGGTCTATTATCACACATGGAAGACTTATATTGCGTGGTGCGAATCTTCAGGATTTCCTCCACGTACCTATTCGGTGACTCGAATATTGGCCTTTTTGCAACAAGGGGTTGAGCAGAAGCTAGCCTTGAGCACCATCAAGGGTCAAGTTTCAGCATTAGCAATCTTCTTTCAGAAACCTTTAGCTACCAAGTCTTTGGTGCGGAATTTCATCCAGGGGGTGCGGCACCTGGCTCCACCAGTCCGCGCGCCCTTACCGCCCTGGGATCTTAATTTGGTTTTGTCGGTTCTACAGAAACCTCCCTTTGAAAACATCAGGGAGATTCCCTTGCTTACTTTATCCCAGAAGGTGGCCTTCTTGGTGGCTATTACTTCCGCTCGCAGGGTGTCAGAACTGGCTGCATTATCATGCCAGTCCCCATACCTAGTGATTCATAGGGATAAGGTAGTACTTCATCCTAAGCCATCTTTTCTTCCTAAGGTGGTTTCAGATTTTCATCTGAATGAAGATATTGTACTACCTTCCTTGTGTCCTCAGCCCAAGCATCATCGGGAACATGCGTTGCATTCCTTAGATGTGGTTCGGGCAATCAGGGTATACCTGAAAGCTACGGAATCATTCCGTAAGACGGATTCACTTTTTGTGATCACGGATGGCCCCAGAAAGGGTTTGCCTGCATCTGCCGCGACCATTGCCAAATGGATTAGACTAACGGTGGTACAGGCTTATTCTATTAAGGGTCAGAGTCCTCCGTTCCCTGTTAGGGCGCACTCCACTCGAGCGCTCAGTACTTCCTGGGCCTTTCGCCATCAGGCGTCAGTGGTCCAGGTATGTAAGGCGGCCACCTGGTCGTCGGTACATACCTTTACAAAATTCTATAAAATTGATGTGACGGCATCGGCGGATGCCTCATTTGGCCGCAAGGTTTTGCAGGCCGCAATTTGAGGAGACCGGTGGTCTACCTCGAGGGTTTTTTCTGTTTGAAAACATTTTTTCTCTTTTTTGTTGAGTCTCATCATAAGGATGAGCATTGTAAACTTCTGGTTGGCACCGGTTGGGCCTTCTAGATTGGGATTTGATTTTCATTTTCCCACCCCTCATTTGTGATACTGCTCTGGGACGTCCCGAAGGTGCTGTATCACCGAGGACTACGTTTGTCAATGAGCGCTAGAGAAAAATGGATTTTTGTAAAATCTTACCGTAAAATCCTTTTCTCTTAGCTCATTGACAGACGTAGTCCCCGCCCCTCTGTTTTTTGAGTTGGGTTGGGTTAAAATCTCTAAAGACTGCTTTTTCACATAACTGATTTGCTGTGGCAGAGAGAGAGAGGATATACCCTCTGGGACTGCCCCTAGGGTGTGGCCAGAGCTTTTTAATTTCCTGTCTAGTCCTGCTCCTGTGGAGGCAACATAACCCGAAGGTGCTGTATCACCGAGGACTACGTCTGTCAATGAGCTAAGAGAAAAGGATTTTACGGTAAGATTTTACAAAAATCCATTTTTTTTAATGTGATATAGCAAAATAGACAAACTCAACGTGTCTTTTTACTTTAGGCTAAGTTCACACTGACATTAAAAGCAGGCATTTGAGGGGGGTTAAGAACACCCCCCCCCCCAAACGCCTTTGCTAATAGGTGTTGGGACGTGAGGATTAATCTGGGGAGGAAATCTAATTTTTTGTTGTGTTGTTCCATTAAAAAAAAAAAAAAAAATATATATATATATATATATATATATATATATATATATATATATATATATATATATATACATACATATATATATATATATATATATATATATATATATATATATATATATATATAAATAAAATGTAGGTATGTATATATAAATAAAACCAAAATATTCCATTCCATATTTATCTGCTTTTTCTATTTTTACACTTTTCATTTTTTTTTTTTTTTTTTACATTTTTTCTTCTTCTTCAGGATCTGATTAGGGTCAGTGTAGACCAGATCCTGCCCCCCCCCCCCACCCCCCCATGCAGCAAAAATCCCCTACTCCCAAAAATGAAGTACTAGTCTGCATGCTTACCCTCTAAGCATAGATTTTCCCTCCTCCCAGTACAAATCCACCCCCCTGCCGAAGCCCCCCTTCCAGCACAATCACCCCCCCCCCCCAAATAAATTCCCCTTCCTAGCACAAATCCTCTACCCCTGAAAATGTCCCCTCTGAACACAACCCCCCCCCCCACATTCCAAATTCCCCCTCCCAGCACAAATTCCCCCCCCTAATCCTCTATCCTAGCAAACCCCCCCCCCCCCAATGTCCCCTCCCAGCACGAATGCCCCCCAAACATCCCAACTAGCACAAATCCCCCTCCCAAAAGATGTCCTTTCCTAGCACAAAATCCCCCCTACCATATTACTTTTTCTAGCACAAGCCCCTCAAATCCCCCCTCCTAGCACAAATCCTCCTGCCCCATCCCACCTCCCCTCCTCTCAACACAACCCCCCCCTCCCAATCACCACTTCTAGCGCAACCCCTCCTAATTTCCCCTCCTTGAACAACTCTTACCTCCTGCCACCCCCCCAAATTCCTCCTCCCAACACAAACCCCCTCCCCTAATCTACTTGTGGTGCCTCGGCACCTCACATGTCCCTCCTGCCCACCCCTTGCCCCGGCCCTGCTGTAACAGCTCTACCCAAGCCTCATTTCTGAAGTTCTGTGGCGTCACTCTCATTGTTGCCAATTGTCAGTATTTTTACTGGCAGCCAGTAAAAAACGGGCACTTTTTTCCCTGACAGTAAATGCCAGTGACAGGAAAAGGCTCCCAGTAAAAAATATGGCTGTGACGCTGGGCTCAGAACTGTAAATCCGAGTGCCTGCTACAGTGTGTGTGGGCAGCGCCGGTGGTAGGCAGGTCTGGTGAAGGTGGTGCCTGAGGGTGTCGTGTGATGTCATGGTGCCAGGCACCCAAGCGGAGAGAGACTGTCACTGTGACTTTGGAGGGGACGTGTCGCGTCAGTAAGGTGTCATCATCATCTGTGCTGCTGCACACTGCTGTCACTGTGACTGTGAGAGTCAGTTTTATGTGTGTGTGTGCCGTCCATTCTAATTTCCTACCCCCTGAGTCCTGTGCCTGAGCTACTATCAAAAATAAAATAATATCTACTTTAAATCACATTGCTAATTGCATATTGTACATATTTGTAGCCTAAATACTGAAATTTTCACTTAAAACTGTAATTTTGGAACTTTTGGAAATGCCAGCAACAACGTGGCTGTGCCAGTAAATTTTCGGTGTCGTGTGAGTAAATTTTAATCTGGCAGGTTGGCAACACTGGTCACTCCTGTTGTGACTAGTCTCCCGATGTAAACTCAACATGGAAACATTGGGGCTGATTTACTAAAGGCAAATAGACTGTGCACTTTTGAAAGTGCAGTTGCACTCTACAAGGGCTCTTTCACACGGCCGCTCCGTGTGAAAGCTCCGCTGTGGTCCTTTTTTTTTTTTTTCACGGAGCGGATGACATTTCTGTCATCCGCTCCGTATGCCCGCATATCATCCCATCCATTTGCGGATGATATGCGGACATAATGTAAGTCTATGGGGATTGCGGATGTCAGCGGATGACACCGCTGACATCCGATTTTCCTTCCTTTCCGTTTTTTGAACGGAACAAAAATAGGGTTCTGTTCCGTTCCAAAAAACGGAACAGAACTGAAAGGAAGAAAATCGGATGTCAGCGGATGGTATTCCGCTGACATCCGCAATGCCATAGACTTACATTATGTCCGCAAATCATCCGCAAAAAAATAGGAAGATTTGCGTACATACGGAGCGCCCATGTGAAAGGGCCCCAAGTGTAGTTTTCCACAGCTTAGTAAATGAGGTGAGGCTTCACTTTACAAAGAACAACCAATCACATGCAAGGAAAATAAGAACAAAAAAGCATTTTTGCTTGCACATGATTGGATGATGGAAGTCAGCAGAGCTTCTGCTCATTTACTAAGCTCTGGGGCAACTTCACTTTCAAAAGTGTACAGTAAATTTGTAGTAAACCAACCCAATTGTGTTTAGAATGATTAGCAAAAGTGCTCCTAAAAAACACTGTGTAGCAAGCCGTTTCAGCTCCTGGGCTTAGTGCTGGATGTCTGAACTCTGAGCAGGACCAACTAACCACTTTACCACCGGAGGATTTTCCTGCTTAACGTCCAGGCCACTTTTTGCAACTTGGCACTGCGCAACTTTAACTGACAATTGCGCGGTCATGCAACCCTGTACCCAAACAAAATTTATATCCTTTTTTTCCCACAAACAGAGCTTCCTTTTGGTGGTATTTGATCACCTCTGCACTTTTCATTTTTTGTGATATTAATAAAAAAAGAGCAAAAATTTTGCGAAAAAATTGACATTTTCTAATTTGACAGTTAAAAAATATCCAATATATTCAATTTTTGTCATATATTTAGGCCAAAATATAGTTAGCTACATGTCTTTGACAAAAATATTCTCAATGAGCGTATTTTTAACCGCTTTAAGACTGGAAGATTTTACCCCATTCCTGACCAGGCTATATTTTGGGATTCGGCACTGCGTTATTTTAATGGACAATTGCGTGGTCGTGCGACGCTGTACCCAAATTAAATTTATGTCCTTTTTTCCCCACAAATAGAGCTTTCTTTAGGTGGTATTTGATCACCTGTGCGATTTTTAATTTTTGAAAAAAAGAGCGACAATTTAAAAAAAAAAAAAAAAAACAATATTTTTTACATTCTGATATATAACATTCCCCCAAAAAAATGTAAAAATCAAAATTTTTTTAACACTTTACGCCAATTTGTTTTCTACTACATATTTTTGGTAAAAAAAAAATCACAATAAGCGTATTTTGATTGGTTTGCGCATAAGTTATTGCGTTTACTAACTATGGGAAAGACTTATGTCACTTTTATTGTTTATTTTTTTTACTTGTAATGGCGGCGATCTGCAATTTTTTTTTTTTGCGGGACTGCAACATTGTGGCGGACAGATCAGACCCCTAACTGACATTTTTGACACTTTTGGGGGGACCAGTGACATTACTACAGTAATCAGTGCTAAAAATATGCACTGTTACTGTAATAATGACACTGGCAGGGAAGGGGTTAACTTTATTGGTGATCAAGGGGTTAAATGTATGCCTCATGCTTACTGACGTGTGTGGGGGGAGGGGACTGTGTGACACAGGCACAGATCGCAGGTTCAGCTATGCTGAATCCTGTAATCTGTCACTGTCTGTCACATAGGAGATCCGCCCGCTTTGTTTACACAAGTGGGTGGATTTTCTTACTCGATCCCCGGCGATCGGGGAAGAGCGGCGGTGATCACCGCCTCTCCTCCCCTGGCCCGACTCTGGCTTTGTCTGAATACAGCGGAAGCGAGCCTCCGGCGGCGCGCGCGCGCCGCCGAGAGAGGGGGGAGTCTGGTGACGTAGGTCTACGTCGCCAGACGATAACGAGCCACTTTGCCGCAGTACCAGCTCAGTGAGCGGTCGGCAAGTAGTTAAAGACACAAGTTAGCAATCAAAAGGATGCTGAGACAAATAGCCGCCATTTTTAAACTGCACCTGGGACTCAACTAGTTAATTAGAATCTGAAGGTACAATCTTCTTTAGATTTACTAAAGCGGTAAAAAGATTTATATTCACCTCTGAAGGTCAGGGAGATGCTGGACACACTTTAACTTTGTAACTTTTCAAAGTCCTGTGCCGAAAACCACCAGGACAAAATGTAAATGTATTGACCACAATGGCTGCTCCCTCAACTAGACTGGCCATAGACTAACACAGCACAGTGAAATGGATGTTGTAAAGCAAGTCTACCAAACATTGAGGTTATTTCACCCAGTCCATTTATAAATAGAGATTCCCCTTATCAGAAATAAGGCCAATTAAGCTCAGGATGAGTGTGTGATTAACAAAGACTGCTCTTAATACAAACAAAATCCATTCTCATTTGAAAAGAGCAAATGCAGTCAATGCTGCACTCTCACAAATGTCCAACCAGCCCAGAAAAGCATGCACAGATCCCCCACCGTACCGTCCTCCTTTTCGGCACCTTCCAGACTAAACTTCTTCCAGGCTTGGATCAAAAAAAAGTTTTGCTCCTTCAAAACTCTAATGTGATTTTTATCTCTCAGGCCTGAAGTGAAATAATTAGCCAACTCTACCCACAATATTTCAGTTATCTGAGGCTGTCAGCAAGCTGCACCATGTACTGGTTTCCTAAATGTCCCAGTGACACATGTGAACAGATGGTGGACAACAGAGTTTCAACTGGCCTGGTCATTTTGAAGTCCATGGATGGTCTATAGACCCGAAATAGATACTTCATAATATAGGATAGATAAATCATTTGGGATTATGTGTAAGGAGTCATTAAAAAAGGACCTGCAGCAGCTGGAGCATAAAGGAGAGGAGGCTGCTGGGACCGTTCTTGGGGAGGAAGCCTGCAAGAGTGGAGAATCAGCTAAGTAAAACCGTTTTTTAAGGCCTGGTTCACACATATGCATTTTTTAGTGCATTTTCAGTTTTGCAGATACAGAGAAGAAACAGTGGTCGTGGGACTTTATGTAAGGTAAGTCACTTGCTGATTAAGATTGTATAAAGTCACAGAATAATAATTGATAATTTATTGGATATTACATGAATGACTCAATGATATAGAATCCAGATAAAAATAGAGGACTTGACATAAAGTAGATACATGACATACATAAATACACTTTATATTATAATAATGAATAAATACATATATAAAAATATATATCATAAAGTCAGCCTCCAAAGGGTATGTCTTCATATCTATGAGCTCTACGCGTTTTGTGGCTCTCCGTCCACTCATCAGGAGCTTAATTAAAAATTATATCTGTAAATATAGACTTATATTAGAATACAAAAATCTCATAAATAGGAGAGGAATATAACAAATTGCTACAAAATATTAATATACATAAAATCCGACTACTTACATATCTGTAACTAAAGTATCAAATAACTATGAGGGGAGAAGAGACCAGTTTTGCAGAAACACACTACATTCCATTTAACATGGTTTCTTATGGGTCACGTTCACATCTGTGTATTTTATGGAACGGGCCAGAGACTTTTCTCTGGTTTTGGTTCCATAGATTTTATGGATAAAAACATGTATTAAAAAACGCAAAACGCACCTGGAATATGCAAACTGCAACCTGCATAGGTGTGAACCAGGCCTAAATGAACATTTGACTCTTGCAGTCCAGGGGGCAGCCCCACTGTAAAGGTGCATTTTTGTCCTACCCAAAGTACTTTTTTTTTTTTTTTTTACAAATAAAAAACTTATTTGGACTTGTAAAATATGGACAATGATATCACAGGGAACACCACCCCCAGAATTCCCTGTGCTCATAAAACTTTGCCAAGCACAGGAATTCTGTTAGTGCTCAAATGGTAATTTGGGCACAGGGGAAAGGGGACCATCTTTCCCTTTCTGCTCAGCTGGATGGAAATCGTGGGACATCCTTGCAGGAATCTGGAAAAGTAAATATCAGTTAAACTAGAATATTACCATTATTTGTCATCTGTGTTGCTCTCCTTCTATCCTACTTTTTATACCTACACAAATGGTGAATGTGTGAGAGGTCTGAGGGGGCAACTACCTACTTGCACCTCATGGTGAACTTGATGCAGTGCTAAAGGACCTCAAAACCAGTTCACCATTGAGAGGGCAACCACCTACTTGCCTCTGATGCCGAATTTGGCAAGGGTCTGCGGGACTATAAATCCAGTCCATCAGGGATGGGGCAACCACTTTTTGGCCCCTTATAATCTGAGGAACTCCAAGACCAGTGGAGACCAGGGAGAGGGCAACCACGTACTTTCCCCTCATGGTGAACATGGTATGGGTCAGGGGGACCCTAAAAACAGTTCAGCAGGGTGGGGGCAACCATCTACTTGCCCCTCATGGTGAACCTCTGTGGGCTTCCAACTACAAAACCAGTTCGCCAGGGAAGGGGCAACTATCTACTTGCCCTTCATGGAGAACTTGGTGGGAACCTGAGGGACTCCCAACCAGTACAATAGGGAGATGGCAACCATCTATTTGTCCCTCGTAGTGAACTTGGTGTGGGTCGGAGGGACCCTAAAAACCAGTTCACCAGGGAGGGGGAACCACCTACTTGCCCCTCATGGGGAACTTGTTGGTGGTCTGAGGGATCCGAAAAACCAGTTAATCAGGGAGGGAGCAACCACCTACTTGCTCTTCTTGAGGGACAGGTGAGTGGTAAATAAGAAATAGCCGCACTCCAACTTGAAGGTGAAAAATATAAAATCTGTTTTATTCGTACCCAACCTGGTTACGACTAAGCGGACGTTTATCCGTGAAATGCGTCAACTACTATGCGTTCATCTCTTGTCTATGACTGTATTATGGATACACTTTGTATTGATTTTATCTTTTGGATACGAATAAAACAGATTTTATATTTTTCACCTTCAAGTTGGAGTCCGGCTATTTCTCTCTATACATTACAGTTGCCTGGACTGCGCACCTTATTTTGATGGTTGGGATTACCTTATCACTGGAGCGGTTCTTTTGCCCTTTCTGCTGATCTGTGAGTGGTAAATAAGCCCTCCTTTGCTGGCTCCCTTCCTGGGGTTGGGCCCATTAGCATCTGGCCCCAGTGCTTAAGAGGGGCCACCTATATTTTTTTGTTGGGGGGCACAAGTCAGTAAATGAAAACAAGGTATAACAGTCCAAACAATATTCAGATCACATAGAAACATACCAAAAATGTGGAGTAAAGTATAATAAACACAAAGGATAGAGCTATATCTGACTGACACTGGAGCATTCAAATACCCCAGGGGGGCAAAAATAGCCATTGGGCTACACAGTAAAGGCAAAGTTGACTTGAAGTTGTATAATACTATGAAAAACTCCCTACTACAAGGCTGATTCACCCATGTTCCTATCATCCTGCCTATATATAGAAGATCTGTGTATACATTATCCTACACACGTCTGAGAACACAGCAATTTTCCTGAGTGGTGAATCTACATGCACTCCATTACAATAATGGTGGCCATCACTCAGATCACTATGTATGCGCTCATTAGCAATGAGTGGGCGGCAATAGAGTGTTAAAACCAGTATTCAGCTTAAAAAAAGAGAAGCGTAATTATTTACTTATACTTTTTTTTTAGAAAATGAGTAAAATTCACTCCGAATATATAATAACCAAACAAATTATATTAAAAGCAGGTAATGGAGAATCTGAAACGGATATTATTTCGAAAACTTTTAACTTGAGTGAATAGCTGACAAAATAATAAAGTATTAAGTGCTGCAGTTACACCACTGTGTTCTTGTAGTTAAGCAATAGAATTTGTAGAAAAAAAAGAAAACTTCATATGTAGCTAAAGCCGAACTCCATCCTTCTCTTCAGTCTTGCAGAGTTGTATAGGCTCCTCTCCTATACTGATATTGCTTACTCTAATTTCATTCTAATTGGGGAAAATCCCCCCCCCCCCAATGGGGGTCACAGAGAAAATCAAAACTGGATAGAAATATAATTTCTTACCCACTGTATAGAAAACCTTGGGAAACATTTGCTGGATTCAGTCTTTCAGTTGTTGTAAGGGAGCCGGCACAATAATTCCATATAGATGTCCCCACCTATCCATTTTAGCCAATGTCACTTTGTGTTACCTGTGCCCCTAATTTCTTATTACTTCCTGGTCTCGAGAGAGATCCTGGTGTACTTCAAGGAGAAAATACACTGGAGAGAGAATATAAAAAATGATGGGAATAGTTCACTTGTTGCATACCTACTGTATACCTCCAAATAATTGCTTTTCAAAACGTAAAATATAGAAAAAAGGTCTCATTGCAAACAGGAGTCGTATGGTGCCCTTTAACAGCAGTGGCAGCATTTTGGGGACCCTTGGATCTTCATGCACAAGACAAATCTGTCCTTTCAGGTTCCCCTATCTGCATGTTCCTATGTTGCGAGGTGGATATTGCACTATCCCACTCAGTGCCATCTTAAGAGCATTAAAGCGCCCCAGGCAATGCAGTGCACTGGGGCCCCACCTACACATTCACCCACGAGAATAAAAATGTAAATTATCGATAAGGAGATATTTATTGGTACAGCAGTGCCAGGCTAATGACTGCTTCCAAGTTCGGCAGCTGGGCCCGATGAACACACACACCGACGGGAGTCAGACTCGACTGTCCTGTGTGCCTGTTCCCATGGAGGCGGACAGGCATTCCTGCAGTTGTGGGCTCCCCCTCCATGGCTCAAGTGGCCTGACAGCAGCGCAGGGCCGACAGTCGCTTGCCACCTGCTAAGTTCGGCGGTGGGATGCACACGGGAATCAGGACTAATGCTTGGCAGGGGATGGGTCGCTGGGCAGGTGGGGCACCCCCGGGCAACTTCCCAGCGTGCCCATTCGGTAAGATGGCCCTGGTCCCACTATCCTTCATCAAGCATAAAGGCACCTCAGGACAGCACACAACCTAATTGATTATGCTGCTCATTACAGCACATTCCTTGAAACCATTTTGCAAAGACCTAATGTATGATAGGACTTTATTTGAACCAGGGCCAGTGCTACCTATAGGCAAGGTAGGCGCTGACCTAGAGCGCACATCCGTTGGGGGCGGCTTCACCCTCCGCAGGTTAGAGATACGTTCGTGAAAAAAACAGGGAGCTTTACTCTCGTCCCCGTCCGGGTCCATCATTTTCAATGGACGGGAACAAGGCAAGCTCCTGTGTCGATCCAGCCACTGTCATTCTGCTGCTGCTCCCCACTCTCCCCTTCTCTCTCCAGGCCACTTGGTTTGTTCCAGATCTTGGCTCAGGTGGGGGGCAAGGCGGTTTGCTGACGTTTCGGGAGGAGAGAAGGGGTAAGGCGGAAGGTGGCCCAATGAAGGGCTTGGCTCGGGGGACGGGACAGTCCAATAAAGGGCTCTGCTCGGCTTGGGGGGCAGGGCGCCCACTGAAGGGCTCGGCTTGGGGGGGGGCGGTCCACTGTAGGGCTCAGCTCGGGGGGGCAGGGCAGGCTGCTTTTTGTGGAAAAGGCGGCTTTTCCACAAATTTAAAACATACTGCAAGGAGGGGGAGCGGGAAGAGAAGAGGATCCATTCCTGCCCTCAGTGCCCTGGACTGCACCAGAAACATACCACAGACAGACTGCTCTGCCATCTGCTGAAAATAAACCTGCAGGGGGTCACTGCTGTAAGAGGGGAGTAGGAACCCTAAGATAAGAGGATAAAAGTTTCCCCTTATATCAGTGCCCCTACTCCCCTCTTACATCAGTGTCCTCCCTTACTATAGTGTATGCTATGTATGCTGATGTAAGGAGGGGGGCTCTGGTGACCAGAGATCCTCCCCCACATCAGAGTTTCCCTTTACAACAGAGTTCCCCTTTAAATTAGAGTCTGCAGAGTTCCCCCTTTCGCTGTCCTTACACTGTGACGATGCAGACGGATGTAAAGGGGAACTCTGTGGATTGTCATGTAAGGTGGAATGCTGCAGACTCTGATGTAAGGGGGCTCTGGTGATCAGAGACCACCTTACATCAGAGTTCCCCTTTACACTAGCCTGTCTATATACTACCCTAGCCTGTCCATATACCTATACATATATGACCATGGCTGGAGTGACGAAGGGAGCCGGTGCCACCACTATGTGTCTTCATGCCGTCTTTGCTTCCTGAGAAACTTTTGGTGACCCTTTCAAACTGAACACAAATCGCATAATGACTGTATCATGTAATCTTGAAAATAATAAAATTAACTTTTAATGGCTATAATGTATTTAATTGCTTAATGTTTCCGACATGCTGCATGAGTTCATCAGGGCTAAAAGTGTCTTGAGGCTGATTTTGGTTTGTGCTGCAGTGTCCAATAATAGTCAGCCACCAATGATGGAGTCCAGTTGCCCTGCATTTCACTTTTCATTGTGGCAATGTCCTACTGAAACCATTTACCAAATTCATTATTGACACCAAGATTTCCAGGGAAGGAATCCAAGTGTGAATGCAGAAAATGAATACTTCATACTGCACTCCATGGTCTTGTATGACTATGCTGTAAGAAGTTTGCCAACCAACTGAATTTAGTTTGGTGCTCTGTAGTTGTAGTAGAAAATTCTTGATGACATCCCTGAATGATTCCAGGCTTGATTCTTTGGCTCCACTAACAGATCTGAAGGCCTAATTCACACTTATGCAAATTGGATGTGGTTTTTCCTGCATCCAATTCGCATGACAGGAGACTGTGACCGGCTCTCAATGGAGCCGGTTTACACACCTCCGGGGCAGCTGCCGTCCGCACTGGAAAAGGGTCCTGTGAATCTTTAGCTCTGTTTCATGTAAAAATTCAGGCAAAAATTCTGACCTGATTCACATCTGAAAGGGAGAACAGGGACACACTGGACCCCCTTCTGTGAGCCGCAGCCCAGCTAGTGTAAACCCAGCCTTAGACCGCTATATATCTGATGACCAAGAACAATACATCTCTTCAAGTGTTACTAAACCCAGGAGCCTGCATTCACTATATCTGGTCTCCCCAGGATCCTGCAGTCACTATATCTGGTCTCCCCAGGATCCTGCAGTCACTATATCTGGTGTCCCCAGGACCCTGCATTCACGATATCTGGTCTCCCCAGGAGCCTGCATTCGCTATATCTGGTCTCCCCAGGAGCCTGCATTCACTATATCTGGTCTCGCCAGGAGCCTGCATTCACTATATCTGGTCTCCCCAGGATCCTGCATTCACTATATCTGGTCTCCCCAGGATCCTGCATTCACTATATCTGGTCTCCCCAGGAGCCTGCATTCACTATATCTGGTCTCCCCAGGACCCTGCATTCGCTATATCTGGTCTCCCCAGGAGCCTGCATTCACTATATCTGGTCTCGCCAGGAGCCTGCATTCACTATATCTGGTCTCCCACAGTACACAGTACATGGAAATGCAATTTTTTTAGTAAATATAAACTGCTAAATACCTTTTCTCATCAGCAGTATATAGCAGTCTTGTTACTTCTATCAATGTCTAGTTAATGTTTTAATATTTTGTTTTATTTCAGGTACTTTTATAGCGTCAATTTATGCAGCACTTCACATATACATTGTACATTCACATCAGTCCCCGCCCTCAAGGATCCTAAAATCTAAGGTCCCTAACTCACATTCATACACACACATAGTACAGCCAATGTAGACCGGATCCAATTAACTTACCAGCATGTCTTTGGAGTGTGAGAGGAACCCAGAGTACCCGGAGGAAACCCACGCAGGCACAGGGAGAACATGCAAACTCCAGGCAGGTAGTGTTGTAGCTGGGATTCGAACCAGCGACCCTTTCACTGCTAGAACCTAAAGTGGAGTTCCGCCTCCCTCTCCATCCCCTCCAAAAATTAAAAGTCAGCAGCTACACATACTATTTAATATTAGGACACTTACCTGTCCTGGAGTCCAATGATGTCGGCACTGCAGCTGATGTTTCCATTGGCTGTTGAGTGCTGCCGCCGCCATTGCCGGTAAGGGAACCCGGCCATGAAGCCTTGTGGCTTCACGGGCGGGTCCCTACTATGCATGCGCGAAGCACGCTGTGCATTTCTATTGGTGTGGCGGCGGGGGAAGCAGGAGGGGCCCGAACCTCAGAGGGACGGCGCCGCAGTGCCGTATCCCGAAAGTGGTAAAGGGTACCTGTCAAAAACAGGTATCCGTTCCCCCCTCCCCCCTGAAAGGTGCCAAATGTGGCACCGGAGAGGGGGAGGAAACAAAATAGTGGAAGTTCCACTTTTGGGTGGAACTCCGCTTTAAATTAGATTTTAGGGTTTAGATCCACTAGAATGCATGACAACAGATTCGCAGAGCACTATGAGTAAGCCAAAAAGTCAGCATAGTAGAAGCTGACTGCCTGTCTCTCCTGGAAACCTCATATTTGAAAGACTGAGGCCCCATTCAGAGGTCCCGCCCGTTTTTTCATTGGTGTTTTTTGTTGTCTTGCGTACGGCAGCCTATTCACTTGAATGAGCTTCCCTATGTGTGCAAAACATTCTCGGAAAGTGCATATACAAATTCTGGCACTGAGCCAGTCATGTTTGTTGACGCGTGTTTTGTTGCGCCACAAATGCAGCAAAGACGCACCGGCGCTTGGGGTGCCATTAAGAAAAAATGGCGCCGCAAGCACATTATGCGCTTTGCCACGTTTCTGAAAACGCAGGCAGAAACGTGTGATTCTGCCCGTGTTTTCACAGCGTCCTAACGTGAATGCAGCCTTAAAACAATGGCATGTGCATTTTAAAGCTCATGTAACCTTTTAGTAATTGGATTTAGATATACTTTATTCAGAAGATGTGACTGTTCATGTCCAAATGGAATCAGTTCCACTTTTTCAAAATTTACAGTTACAAGTTTTTTTTTTTTACCTTGTAGAGAAGGACGACGCTGCTTTATAGAACATTGCTAAGCTTGGTGCAGGTGCAGAGTAGAATATAAATTGATCTGACCATCCCTGGCTGTCTGATGTACACATTGTACATGGTGTTCTCAAGCTTCGGGGAGAGAACAAAGCTAAAACCTCAGCAGAGAACAGTCACTCATAGTCTCCACCAGGGGGAGCCTGTGATCAGATGACAATGCAGGAGAGCACTTGGGAGACAGTTGTCATCCCATAGCATTAAGTTCCTGAACAAGGACCCTCATGGGAGGATCACCAGGGATTATTTTAATAAACGCTCCATATCTGAAATACTAAAAACCTTTGAAATGGCATGAACATGTTAAAGCTTATCTATAATTTCAGAGATTGAATTTGGATCAACCTTAATTGGATACAGAAGGAAGACAGATGTGAATTTGACTGCTCATGCCCCAACAAAAAAAAAGAAGAAATTTACACTTTTTAAACTTTTTAAAAAGTCAATTTTTTTTTCTTACCTTGAGAAGGACGTCGTTCCTTTCCAGAACATTCTTACGCTTGGTGCAAGTGCTGAATAGAATATCAATGTTTCTGACCCTCTTTCCGTGTCTGATGTTCAGATCGTACACAGCGCTCTGAAGCTCCGGGGACAACGTCGGCGCGCAGAACAAAGCTGAGTCTCGGCAGAGTTGGAGAAGTAAGCGTAGAGGCGCCGCGGGATGGCGCACAACCTAATTGGATATCCTGCTTATAATTCAGAAAGGGTCTTGGGCCGGGTGGCGATCACAGCCGGGGGACGTCAAATCACCTTCCGACCGCCCACAAGGACCACATGACCTCAAAAAAATCTCTGCTAGTGGGATACCAAAGAATAATATAGACGAGGGGTTTTTTGTTTCATTTAAAAGAGAGTGCTAGACAGGAGAAGGATCACCGGAAAAGCTGCAAAATATAAGGTTATGTGTCACCAGTGGTGGTGAATGTGGCTCATTCATCTAGAGTAAATTAAGAGTAACTGCCTCTAATCCCCTGGTGTCCAATCTGTGGCCTGAGGGCCACATGTAGCCCTTTGGTATATGATGTGTGGCCCTTGAACCTCAGCAGTCTGTAGTGGGAACATTATTTAGGATAATAGCATTGATCTATGCTAGCCTCATGTAGCATATCCACAGCCAACAATGTATCCTGTACATTCTCAGACCATTATTTCCTCTATAAGGTCTGCAGTTTCTGACAGTCATCTCAAGTAGGGATGCACCAATACCGATACAAAGCATCTCAACTGTGTTTACTATGCTTCAGTTTGTGAACTAACAGGAAACCACTCAGCACAGATCACTTCCCATTCATTCACAGTCCAGTGCAGCTGAGGCTGCAGAGAAAGGGACTGGGGAATCTGTCTCAAAAGTGAGACATCAGGGGTCTGTATAGACCCCTAAAAATTCCCCAAAGCCCCCCCCCCCAATGGGGCTCCCTAAAAATAATGATATAAAAAAGAATTAAAAAATTATAATAAAAAAATTGTACAAAGTAATAAAAAGTAGAATAGTAAACATAAAAAACTACTGACACCATCGACTGCCAGACTGACACCAGTCTCTTCCCTACTCACACTGTCCACTGCTCGACTGACACTGTCCTCTGCCCTACTGACACCATCTACTTCTCAACTGACTGACACCATCCACTGCTGTACTGACACCATCCATTTTAAAATATTTGTAGATGTAGCACCCTCCTAGGTAGGTGCTAGTGAGAAAGTATAGTTTTGAACTCTGTCTGCTTACCAGAGGAGCTGCAGATAAAATCTATATTGCTCTCTGCCTACCAGGGAGCAGGATCTGTTAGTGAGGTCTGCTCATTGTGCTCAGTATGCGATTCATTCACTCTAAAGAGTGTTTCACACTGTTCCAATAGGGAGGCATGTTGGACAGTGGAAGGAAACCTGACGAATGGGTGCCAAGGCTTTTGATACAGTCCTGATGATTGGCAGAGTGCAGGTTGCCTCAATGCATTTTGGGATACTGTATAAAAGCCAGGAGCACATGTGCTGTGTGGTCTTTGGCTGGGGAGCAGAGTCCCGGAGGGAGGGGGTCGGCTGCCTCCACCCACTCAACCCAGAGGTCCAGGAGAGCTGACTGAGAGGGGAGACACTGGAGACCCTGGGACTACAGTATCATGAGTACAGGGACTCGTGTCAAGGGGCCTGACCTGAGGGGGGGCCACCCCTGCTAGTAGGACAGTCAGTGGATGGTGTCAGCTGAAGAAGAGAGAGAGGATACTAAGTAGAGTGTCCTGAAGATAACTAATTGTTCACCAAGTCATCTTCAGGATAAGAGGCTTAATCCACATTCATCCGAAGTGGCAGGATGAATCAACAGCCTGGCTGTTTCAAATCTATAGCAAACCAGAGAAAATAGGAGTCCTCAATCACTGTGAATAGTTAAAGTAGGAGTATCCCACTATTTCCTTCTCCTATCCCCAATTTACAATAAACCACAAAACAACCAAATACCCCTGGACTGATTATTGGAGTGTGAGCCAAGAAGAATTAAGGACTTGTCCTTACAGTATGGCGGGGTGCTGGTAACCAGGGGGAACCTACAGAGTAAATATCAAGCAGTCCTTACAGGGGCAGTGCTACATTTACATTTATTTATAGGAGCGTGTGTGTATATATATATATATATATATATATACACATATACACTCTGCTCAAAAAAGTTAAAGGAACATTTTTAAATCAGAGTAAAGCATGAAGTCAATTAAATTCCTGGGATATTGAAGTGGTCAGTTAAGTAGCAGAGGGGGTTGTTAATCCGTTTCAGCTGCTTTGATGTTAATGCAATTAACAACAGGCACTCTAAATGGACAACAACGAGACAATCTCAAAAACAGGAATGGTTTTACAGGTGGAGGCCACAGACATTTTTTTCCCTTCTCATCTTTTCTGACAGTTTTTCACTAATTTTGCATTTGGCTAGGGTCAGTGACACAACTGGTAGCATGAGGAGATACTTGGACCCTATAGAGGTTGCAAAGACAGTCCAACTCCTCCAGGATGGCACATCAATATGTGCCATTGCCAGAAGGTTTGCTGTGTCTCCCAGCACAGTCTCAAGAGCATGGAGGAGAGTCCAGGAGACAGGCAGCTACTCTAAGAGAGCTGGACAGGGCCGTAGAAGGTCCTTAACCAATCAGCAGGATTGGTATCTGCTCCTTTGTGCAAGAAAGAACAGGATGAGCATTGCCAGAACCCTACAAAATGACCTCCAGCAGGCCACTGGTGTGAATGTCTCTGACCAAACAATCAGAATCAGACTTCATGAGGGTAGCCTGAGGGCCCGACATCCTCTAGCGGGCCCTGTGCTCACTGCCCGGCACCGAAAAACTCATTGAACACCAGAATTGGCCGGCCCGCCACTGGTGCCCTGTGCTTTTCAGGTGAGAGCAGGTTCTTTGTGCAACAAGGAACAGGATGAGCATTGCCAGAACCCTACAAAATGACCTCCAGCAGGCCACTGGTGTGAATGTCTCTGACCAAACAATCAGGTGAGAGCAGCTTCTTTTTGCAAGAAGGAACAGGATGAGCATTGCCAGAACCCTACAAAATGACCTCTAGCAGGCCACTGGTGTGAATGTCTCTGACCTTCATGAGGGTAGCCTGAGGGCCCGACGTCCTCTAGCTGGCCCTGTGCTCACTGCCCGGCACCGTGAAACTCATTGAACACCAGAACTGGCAGGTCCGCCACTGGCGCCCTGTGCTTTTCAGGTGAGAGCAGGTTCTTTGTGCAACAAGGAACAGGATGAGTATTACCAGAACCCTACAAAATGACCTCCAGAAGGCCACTGGTGTGAATGTCTCTGACCAAACAATCAGGTGAGAGCAGCTTCTTTGTGCAAGAAGGAACAGGATGAGCATTGCCAGAACCCTAGAAAATGACCTCCAGCAGGCCACTGTTGTGAATGTCTCTGACCAAGCAATCAGGACCAGACTTCATGAGGGTAGCCTGAGGGCCGACGTCCTCTAGCAGGCCCTGTCTGTGCTCAATGCCCGGCACCATGAAACTCATTGAACACCAGAATTGGCAGGTCCGCCACTGGCGTCCTGTGATTTTCAGGTGAGAGCAGGTTCACCCTGAGCACATGTGATAGACATGGTCTGGAGAAGCCATGGAGAGCGTTATGCTGCCTGTAACATCATTCAGCATTACCGGTTTGGTGGTGGGTCAGTGATGGTCTGGGGAGGCATATCCATGGAGGGACGCAAAGACCTCTACAGACTAGACAATGGAACCCTGACTGCCATTGGGTATAAGGATGAAATCCTTGGACCCATTGTCAGACCTTAGGATGGTGCAGTGGCTCCTGGGTTCCTCCTGGCGCATGACAATTCCCTGTCTCATGTGGGGAGACTATGTAGCCAGTTTCTGTAGGATGAAGGAATTGATACCTTTGAATGGCCCCCACGTTCGCCTGACCTAAATCCAATAGAACACCTCTGGGACATTATGTTTTGGTCCATCTGATGCTGCCAGGTTGCACCGCAGTCTGTTCAGGAGCTTGGTGATGCCCTGGTCCAGATCTGACGGGAAAAACCCCAGGACACCATCCGTAATCTCATTAGGAGCATTCCCCGACGTTGTCAGGTATGCATACAAGCACGTGGGGGCCATACAAACTACTGAGTACCATTTTGAATTGCTGCAATGAAATTGTCATGTGTCATTAAATTCAGCCCTCTGTAGGTTGATATTTTTCATTTCCATCAAACAATGTGGCATCCTTTTGGTCCTAACACATTACCCAGTCCATATCAGTATAGATGTCCAGCATTATATTTTTCCCCATTGAAATCTGATGTGTTTTCAAAGTTTTCCTTTAATTTTTTTTGATCAGTGTATATATATATATATATATATACAGTATGTATGTATGTATTTGTATATATATGTGTGTGTGTAGCACCCTCTAGTGTGTGCTAGAAGTTAGTACAGGGTGTGTTAGAATTTAGAGTACATAAAATATAGTTTGGCTCAGAGCTAAGTCTGAGCCATGGAATCTTGGCCAGGGTTCAGTAAGGTTCAAGGGCTGGGTAACTCATCCTGGCAGCTTTCTTGTGCCTCCCCTGGTCTAGAAGTTTGGAGAATCTTCTAGAATTAGTGGGCGAAGGTTAGGAAGAGCTGCCTTGAATATTAGGATTGCAGGGGTCTGAGACCACTCCATAAATAGACATGGGCCATGCCAGCAGGACAGATGGGTGGAAGATGGAGAAACAGTTTTTAGGAGACTTTCGGGGGTCCTGAGGGGTGCCCTCTAGTCTGAGGAGGGGGTGTTGTCCTTCCTTGGGCCAAGGCTTGGTGCTGAAAGGATCATTCTAAAACCACACAGGAGATGGTATCCTGGAGGCACGGTAGCATGAGAGGACAGCGTGAGTAGATTAGCACTGTTGGGGGACTAACACATGTAGCCAGTCTCCCTAAAGACAGTGGTGTGCTTAAGTCGTCATTCCTTCCCTGAGAGATCTCCTGAGAGTCAGCCGGGTGGGCTTGAGAAAAGTCAGTAGGGAGGACTGGTGTAAGAGTTAGCCTGGAGGGCTAGTGAAAAGGGCAGCTGCAGCCAGGTGGGTTGGCAGTGCCTGAAGAGGTGGTGCTGGAATCAGTGGCCACAGAGGAGAAGTTACAAGCTGTTTCACTACATCTTTTCTACACAACAAGGGGCTACGAGTTCCTGCCTGTAAATTACTTTTGCTAAAATCTGACTGGGAGACTGTCAGATTATCCTACAGTGATTTAGCTGAAGCAAGAAAGTGTGTGCAGGAGGCAAGTGAAGGAGACTTTACATTGACTGTATATAGGAAAATGTCCCTGACGTTTTGCGGAAGTCAAGTGGGCTTCCCATACCCTCCCATCCCTATCAAACTTATTAACCCTCAATAAATAACAAAAAAAAAGTCACGGTTTGTTACCTGGCTCTGGGTACTTGTGAAAATTTGGTGTGCCTGGCTGTACAGGAGTGGGGGATCCAAGTTCATCAGCAGTCCCTATATATAGGCTGTGCAAAAGGTTTAGGACTGTGTCTATGGGAATGTTTGACCATTCTTCCAGAGGCACATTTGTGGGGTCAGGCACTGATGTTGGACGGAAAGCCCTGGCTCGCAGTCTCCACTCTTATTCATCCCAAAGGTGTTCTATCAGGTTGAGGTTAGGACTCACAGTCAAATTCCTCCAACCCAAATTCACTCTTCGGTGATGTCAGGGACTGCAACGTCACCGAAGAGGACACGCTTCGGCTTCAGCTGCCCACACCTGAGATGGCAGCGCTGGACAAAACATTTTCAAGGTAAGTATTTCTTCTTACAGGTAAGTGAAACAGGGGACAGTTCAGAGTCTATTGTTGCTTAAATGCACTAGCCCCGACTGTCCCGGGGGTATTTTTAGCTTAAAATTTTTTTTTATCCCGGAACTCCGCTTTAACAGACATTCGTACAAAGCTCTTCTTTGCAAACCGATCAATGAATTGCTTTGCCCCGAACAACAATTGGGCCTGCACCTCTTTACTACAACGAAATTGACCATTGCAAAAGCTTGGAAAACCCCAATCTCAGCTTCAAAGCTGTCAGAAACCATGTTAAAGATATTATGGTCAATGAGAACGTGACTGCCATAGTATCAGACAGCCATTAAAAATTTCTTTGGGTTTGGCAACCTTGGATTACCCACGCACAGGCATCTTGATTTGACAATACTCTTCTGTCGATCTAGTGGTCCCGTTTCGTGGACTCCCTAGGACTCCTTTTCCTCGTCTCCTTCCTTTTCTTCTTTTCTTATTCTGCTTCCCTTTTCACACTTCTCCTGCCTTCTTATTTCTGGGTTAACTTACATGAATATTATGGAAAGTTAGGATCTGTTCATTTCAAGTCTTTGGTATAAAATTTGATAGCTCATGTCTATGTGTATCCCAACACATCGCCTGATGTTTCTGCAAAACCCAAACCAATACATTGGCTTGGATCCAGAATTTTTCTATTTGTTATTTTTCTTAATTTTTTTGTTTATATATATATATATATATATATATATACTGTAAGGCTTAGTGCCTTGGTTATGTAAGTCTTTCCAGTCTGCACATGGTTACTTTGCATTGTAACTGACCAATTATTGGCTCTATTTGTTTAACTGAACACTAAAAAATACCTTTATAAAAAGAGTCCATATCTCCCTCCTTTGTTATCCATCGACCTTTGGAGAGATGTTTCAATGACTTTATGAGCCAGTGAGAGGTCACAATTGAGATCCATGTTTTGCTTATGCCGCATTTTTCAGAGCCTCTTGTCATTGGAATATTTTTTTGTCATTAATTCTCAATGAAAGCTCTCCCAAAAATGACCTTCCTGCTGCCGGTGACACTGTGGCAATGTTATCTGTTAAAAAAAATAATAAAAATAGGAGGCACACAAAACTAAACATGACAAATTCCATTTTCTGAAGAAGACGTATGAGGTGGTATCAAGAAATTTCGAGACTAGCTCTGTTTAGAATTAAGTACTTTATTTATCTACGTTTACACACTATCACCTTCAAAATAGTCCCCTTACACAGCAATACAGCGCTCCCAGCGTTCCTGCCACTTCTGGAATGTGTCCTGGAAGTCTTCTTTTTGAATCGTGTCAAGCACCTTCTGCTATTCATACTGGATCTCCGCAATGGTGGTAAATGTCGACCTTTGAGCTGGATCTTCATCTTCAGGAAGAGGTGAAGTCCGCAGGAGCCAAATCTGGCGAGTTGGGTGGGTGTGGAAGTGACATGTTGCTTACGGCGAGAAACTCACGTTTGTTCTAACTTGCTGTCCATAATGAAGAGACGCACGTGGTCAGAATAGCGCCAGTTGCCCAGCTCCTGATGTACACAGGATGATGTGTTTTGGCACACTGACCATTGGCACTTCTATCCGATAGCCACTTTATTACCAAGGACCAGGGCTGGTACTTAAGTATTTCCCACCCTAGGCAAGACTAACACTCTCTGCACCCCCCGCCCGCCCGCCGGTGTTGGGGGGTCATTAGTCTTGCCTAGGGCTGCGCAGATGACAGGGTCAGAGTGCTGAATTACCAGCTATGTTCAGAGTCCAGCCTCCTCCAACTCCCCAGCTGTGCCCTCCTGCTCCTCCTCTGCTGACCTCACGCCCGCCTCCTCCGCTTCCCCAACTGTGCCTGCCTACTTCGCCTACTCCACTGACCTCATGCTTACCTCCTCCGCTTCCCCAACTGTGCCTGCCTACTTCGCCTACTCCACTGACCTCATGCTTACCTCCTCCGCTTCCCCAACTGTGCCTGCCTACTTTGCCTACTCCACTGACCTCATGCTTACCTCCTCTGCCTCCTCCGCTGTGCCCTGCTCACAGGCTGAGGTGCTGCTGACCTCCTATGCAGCAGCCATGATGGATGTCCTCCGCTGCTGCTGCTTTCTCTGCAGTCTGTCAGTGCCCCAGCCCTGTGTAGGGCCCCTCGTGTTTCCAGGCCAGGCTAACAGGGAAGTCAGCGGGCCGTGGCTGAGCCCCCTAGGCAGCAGCGCGCCCTAGGCGGCTGCCTAGTTCATCTAGAGGGAGCGCCGGCCCAGCTAAGGACGCTCTGCTGACTATTCATGTTCATGGCTGTGCAGAGGGAGGAAGGAGGAGTACTAGAACTGTATTAAACAAGAAATAAAGTCAGATATTTTGTAATGTTTATTGCCTTGTAAAATTTTGAATGTTATTTTGTGACTTTGTTCTGAACAAGGACCCTCATGGAAGGATGAGATATTATTTTATTAAAATCTGCATTTTTTTAGAAAATGTGTGTAGCATCCTCCTAGCATAGAATGCTAGGCAAATTTAGGTTTTGTATCCTTCTGTAGTCAAGGGAGCAGTGAGTGTATGTTCTGGTCTGTTCAGGGTTTCCCAGGCTGGGAGTTTGATTGCTTCCCCCTACCACTGGAAAAGGCTTTCAGAACATAGGGAGGGAGATTCAAATTACCAGCTTGAAAGTTCATCATGGCCTGGCCAATTCCTGGAAAGGAGTGTCAAGAAGGTGGCTGGGAGGTGATAAATAGTCTAAAGCCTTGGAGAGATTGTTCTCTCTCCCCAGGAGGGTTCCAAGCCTGGGGGGGGGGGGGCTGCTGCCCCTCTGAGGTAGCCAGTGGACAGTGTAGCTGTTCTTGAGGTCTCAGCTGTGCCAGGTCTGAGGGCCTGGAGTGATCTACCCGAGGGGCTGGCAGTGGGGCTTCACCAAAGGGATTGGGCCTGGAGAAGGATTGTCTCCCTCACTGAATTGCGTCTAGAGGAAGCTGAAACATGTGCATCTGTCCTGAGGACTTGTGAGTAATGACCCTGAACAGATTCCTGATGACTGTGTGCTTTTAGGATGTAACTGCCAGAGATAGCTTGGATTGAGATTGCTCTCCGGCTCCGGGTACTGGTTGTTCCCCGTCCTCAGGAGAAACTGAGGTGTGACCCAAAAGAAGAGATTCCTCTTGTTTCTTTGCAGTGCTTTAGAGTATCCCTAACCCTCCCATGCCCTATCCCCTCTCTTGTTTAAAGTTCTGCAAGCAATAGATTTCAAAAAGCTATTATCTAGAGTTATTGGAGCTGGAGTGCATGGAGCTGGAGTGCATGGACTTGTGCCTGTGGTGGTGGGCAGCCTGTTTACTTTTAGTGAAGAACCATTTTTATACCAGTGTCCCCTGGGGGGGTAGCGCTACATTTGAAAAGACTGGAAACTACTTTTGAAATTACATCAACATGTAAGGCCCCTTGCACAAGAGACTATTTAGCTGTAATGCGTCGTGCTTTAGTGTGCCCAGGAAGGACAGATGCCTTTCAAAGTCTATGGCAGGCTGCAGGTGGACAGGGCTTATTGCAGTTGTAAGTGGTACCTGTGCTTGGAGCCTATGCATTCAGGGATGAATCCCCTGAACATAGATCTTCTGCGTTCCAGGCATTCTTCTCTGAACACATAGGGCCCTCAATACAAGTACCATTAAGTACACGATTCAGTCCTTTCCAACCACAGCCTGCCGTAGACTTTGACATGTTACAGGCATGGGGGCTGGACACTGCACAAGGGACGCACAGCAGGTAGAAGGCCCCGTGTGCAAGGGGCCTAAAGGTTTATGTAAAAAATAGAGATTGGGTTTAGATCTACTTTACGGAAGGTAAAAGAAAAGATTTTTTTTTTTTTTTTATCCTTGCGGAGAAGGACAGCGCTTCCACTCCTTTCTAGAACATTGTTAAGCTTGGTGCAAGAGCTGAATAGAATATCAATGGTCCTGACCTTCTTTCCATGTCTGATGTGCAAATTGTACATGGTGTTCTAAAGCTCTGGGGACAGCGCACAGAACAATGCCGAGTCTCTGCAGAGACGGAGAAACAAAAGTCACTGAGGTATGGCACACTACCTAATTGGCTATTCTGCTCATAATATAGGAGGGGTCTGGAGCCGGGCAACCAGTGGACATCAGATCACCTTCTGACGGGCCACAGGGACCACATGACCCCAAGAAATTTTGTAATTTTGTAACTTTGTTACCTTCCTTCTCTTTAGTAGAGGCAACTGCCTTGGGGGATATGTAGAGAGGGAACAGTTGGGACAGGAGCCTCTTATGGCTCTGCAGTGCCACAGCCATCTACTGCAATCTGTAGGACTAGGCTGTCAAAAAGACAGCCTATTACTGCTAATTACAATCAGAGAGCAGCTCTTCCAGTGTAAACTCCACTGTCAATGTAACAGCTAGTCTTTTTCTGTGTCGGGAGATCTGTACACTTTTAATACACAGAGTGCAGTTGACCAGCTGTCAAAGTGACAGCATGGGTCTTTTAATTACACCTGGAGAGCAATGACCCCAGTGTAATCAGCAGGGAGCTCCGCTGTCAGTGTTGCAGCTGCTGTTTTCCCAGTGTAATCAGCAGAGTACTCCACTGTCAGTGTTGCAGCTGCTGTTTTCCCAGTGTAATCAGCAGAATACTCTACTGTCAGCGTGACAGCTGCTGCTCTCCCAGTGTAATCAGCAGAGTACTCTTCTGTCAGCGTGACAGCTGCTGCTCTCCCAGTGTAATCAGCAGAAACTGTCAGTGTGACAGCTGCTGCTCTACCAGTGTAATCAGCAGAGTACTCCACTGTCAATGTGACAGCTGCTGTTCTACCAGTGTAATCAGCAGAGTACTCTACTGTCAGTGTGGCAGCTGCTGCTCTCCCAGTGTAATCAGCAGAAACTGTCAGTTTGACAGCTGCTGCTCTCCCAGTGTAATCAGCAGAAACTGTCAGTGGGACAGCTGCTGCTCTCCCAGTGTAATCAGCAGAAACTGTCAGTGTGACAGCTGCTGCTCTCCCAGTGTAATCAGCAGAGTACTCTACTGTCAGCGTGGCAGCTGCTGCTCTCCCAGTGTAATCAGCAGAAACTGTCAGTGTGACAGCTGCTGCTCTCCCAGTGTAATCAGCAGAGTACTCTACTGTCTGTGTGACAGCTGCTGTTCTCCCAGTGTAATCAGCAGAGTACTCTACTGTCAGCGTGACAGCTGCTGCTCTCCCAGTGTAATTTGCAGAAACTGTCAGTGTGACAGCTGCTGCTCTACCAGTGTAGTCAGCAGAGTACTCAACTGTCAGTGTGACAGCTGCTGCTGCTCTACCAGTGTAATCAGCAGAGTACTCTACTGTCAGCGTGACAGCTGCTGCTCTCCCAGTGTAATTAGCAGAAACTGTCAGTGTGACAGCTGCTTCTCTCCCAGTGTAATCAGCAGAGTACTTGTTTGATGCTTTATTGCAAATTTAACTTGGATGGGGTGCAGAGAACTGTTGGATACTCCAAAAACCCTGCAGAGTATTATGAGGACACTCTTGCCTTTGACAAAGCTTCTTACCTTAATCCCTCCCATAGCAGTTAAAGTAATAAGCAACTTTTGAGCTACTACAAGAATTGTCCAAATTGTATCAAGCGCTGGCACTAATTTGCAAGGGTTAGTAGTAGCACACAGTCACTAATATACTACACTCAGATCTGTACTCATAACCCCATCCACATCGTTGCGACTTGTCATGTGAACTTTGCGTTGCATCACCGATTTAACAAAGTAGTTCATACACTACTTTTGGCGATTTCAGGTGCGACTTGCATAGACATCCGTGTATGAAGTTGCTTTGAAATCATGCGATTTTAAGTGAAGTTGTACGATTTCAAAGTCACAAACACTGCTGTGAAAACTGTGCAACTAATCCTATACATAAAAGTATGAGTAATACATGTAGGTTATGTAATTATTTTACTTTCTCGAATACTCACTCTGCTCTCGCCAGCAAGTGTGCTCCCATCTTCAATGTGGGCATCTAAAGCCCACTCATTTCTCCTTCTGTGATATGGCACCGCTGGCTACCCAGCATGCACCTCTTGATCTTGTGTACTATATATAGGAAAAAGCGATGTGCACTCATTGTTACATGCTACAAGCGGGGGATGCCCATTGACTCCTGGGATTGATGACACTGATATCCCAGGAGCCAATGGGCGGGTGGACAGAAATTACGTACCTCACTGTGGTAAGGTACAGCAAAAGCAGAGGATTCGGATAAAAAAA
This sequence comes from Pelophylax lessonae, assembly GCF_965119305.1. NCBI lineage: Eukaryota > Metazoa > Chordata > Amphibia > Anura > Ranidae > Pelophylax > Pelophylax lessonae. The sequence continues at coordinate 47,838,902 of NC_138776.1, read as the reverse complement.
AGGGATTTTCATTGAAGGCAAAAAAAAGTGTCCAAGGAGACATTATGTGAGGCTGTAGGTGTCACTGAGTAAACAGAGACTGAGGATGACAGGGAGCCAGACAGCTCAAAGTATGGATACTACCGGCGGCATTCTAGGCTGCACATGAGGATGACAGCTGTTGAAATGCCTGGTGGATGTCGGGGGGGGGGGGGGGGGATGCATGAAGTGTTTCCAGGGACTTTTCCCTCTTCTTCAAATGCATTCCTATCCATACTTTGAGCTGGCTGGGTCCCTGTCATCCTGAGTCTCTGTTTACTCAGTGATGCCTATGGCCTCACACTGAGTACAGCTGCTTGGTCTCAGGTGTTCCCTATACATGCTTTTTCATGCTAACTTCAATGAAGGTTTGCTTATTTTAAACTTATTTTAATAAACTGTTTTTTATTTAATACTGACCTCAGCATTCTGCTATTCGTTTTCTTCTACGTTGAGGTGATCCTACTCAGATCTTCTGCGGGAGCTACACAGGTTCCAGGCTTGGTCCCTTCTCCTGTTCAGCCATCCATCCAGTTGCTTCATCCATTCCTCTACCATTTTGATGTAGACCAGATACAGATGAAAGTTCCAATTGACTAAATTGCATTTTTTCTAGGAGCACGGTATGTACTGTGTTCTTGTACACTATTTGGTTTTTTCCAGACTATTTATGCACTCCATGGCCACCTACTGGGCACCCTCCCCCAGAGACAACATAACTATTCAGACTGCTGATTTGCCTTTCCCAACCCACTGCACTCTATAATCTTCCAGGAGGCAGGGGTAAACAATCAAACCCGCAGGCAGTGAAACCCAGAACAGCCCAAAGCAATCACAAACTGCTCCATTGATTACAGAGGAGCCAAAAAAAGAACTGAATTTACCAAACATTTTAGTAAGAAATCTAGGAGGGTGCTTCACAAATAAAACAATGGAGAGTGAGCGCTATGTGTTCATAAGCTGCTGGCACTAAAAAGGTGAATATATGCCTTCTAAACAACAAGAAAAGGAAACAGTTCAGCACTGATAAATACTCCAATCGTATATAGTCCATATGTGTAAAGCCCAATACATATGTCACAATATAGGAAAAATGAAGACGAAGAGGAAGACAGGAAGGCCCTTAGATGCCACAAATCGGTGCAAAATTCACATGGAAAGTCCACAGGGTGACAGACCATCCAAAACGGTGCGATACACAACACAGTGATCCTCCACCAGGTACATATAAATACTCACCAGATTTGCCAGGGAGCCAAGCCTTGAATCAAACTCCTATGGGCAAAGGGAATACCACCTTACAGGTATCGGGACATCCTCATCTTCCGAGTAGATGCACTAAATAGATTGCTCATCACATGGAGCCAGAAAGATGATGGCTCCATGTGATGAGCAATCTATTTAGTGCATCTACTCAGAAGATAAGGATGTCCCGATACCTGTAAGGTGATATTCCCTTTGCCCACAGGCTTGGCTCCCTGGCAAATCTGGTGAGCATTTAGAATCTGGTGGAGGATCACTGTGTTGTGTATCGCACCGTTTTGGATGGTCTGTCGCCCTGTGGACTTTCCATGTAAATTTTGCCCTGATCTGTGACATCTAAGGGCCTTCCTGACTTCCTCTTCATGTTCATTTTTCCCATATTGTGACATACAGTGCCTTGCGAAAGTATTCGGCCCCCTTGAACTTTGCGACCTTTTGCCACATTTCAGGCTTCAAACATAAAGATATAAAACTGTAATTTTTTGTGAAGAATCAACAAGTGGGACACAATCATGAAGTGAAACGAAATTTATTGGATATTTCAAACTTTTTTAACAAATAAAAAACTGAAAAATTGGGCGTGCAAAATTATTCAGCCCCCTTAACCACTTAAGCCCCAGCCCTATTTTGGACACTTTTTGTTTACAAGTTAAAACCAGTATTTTTTCCTAGAAAACTACTTAGAACCCCCAAACATTATATAAATTTTTTTAGCAAAGACTCTGGAGAATAAAATGTCGGCCATTGCAAAAATTTTTGTCACGCGGTATTTGCGCAGCGGTCTTTAAAACGCCATTTTTTTGGAAAAAAATTGAAAAATCACATTTCACTGCATTAAAAAAATACTAAACAGTAAAGTTAGCCCATTTTTTTTGTATATTGTGAAAGATGATGTCACTCTGAGTAAATAGATACCCAACATGTTACGGTTTAAAATTGCGCTCCCCCGTGGGATGGCGACAAACTACGGTCAATAGAGATCTCAATCTGCGATGCTTTAAATTTATTTAACGGTTAGCAGTTTAGAGTTAGAGTGTAGCTCTTTTATTTAAATTATTGCCCACGCTCTGGTGATCGCGGCGATACCTTACATGTGTGCGTTGAACAGCGATTTAATTCGCGGCTCGACTTGCGTATATGTTTTTTTTTGTGCGCGAGCTAACGGTGACGGGGGCTGCTAAATTTTTTTTTTTTTTTTCCTATTTATTTTTTCTTTTTTTTTAACTTTATTACAGGTTTTTTTTTTTTTTTTTAAAAAATCTGATCACTTTTATTGCTGTCACAAGCAATGTAAACATCCCTTGTGACACCAATATGTAGTGACAGGTACACTTTATGGAGGGATCGAGGGTCTAAAAGACCCTAGACTCCTCCACTACACTTCCGTGTTTGCAAAACGCTGAAAATGGCGTTTTTGCATACAGCCGTTTTTCAAATTTGCCGCCTTTTGCAGCACAGTAACCCGGACGTGACGTCATGGACGCCGCCTCCGGGTTACGTCATCGGAGACCCGATCGATGCCGTTTCCGGCATTCATCGGGACTCCATCCAGCTGGCGGACGTGCCGGCTGGGTGCTCACCCACCGGGAGCCCCGAGCAAAGCCACGGAAAGCGGCGGGAGGGGGGGGCGTCCCCTCCCGCCCCCCGGGTAACGATCGAGCGGCTCCCGAGCCGCATCGGTCGTTACCGACGGAAAGCCGACCGTCGGCTTCAAACCACGGTACCGGGATGATGTCTCTAGCTAGAGGCATCATCCCGGTATAAGCCCGCAAAGTTTACCGACGTAGCCCTACGTCGATATGCGGTAAGTGGTTAAGTTAATACTTTGTAGCGCCACCTTTTGCTGCGATTACAGCTGTAAGTCGCTTGGGGTATGTCTCTATCAGTTTTGCACATCGAGAGACTGAAATTTTTGCCCATTCCTCCTTGCAAAACAGCTCGAGCTCAGTGAGGTTGGATGGAGAGCGTTTGTGAACAGCAGTTTCCAGGTCTTTCCACAGATTCTCGATTGGATTCAGGTCTGGACTTTGACTTGGCCATTCTAACACCTGGATATGTTTATTTGTGAACCATTCCATTGTAGATTTTGCTTTATGTTTTGGATCATTGTCTTGTTGGAAGACAAATCTCCGTCCCAGTCTCAGGTCTTTTGCAGACTCCATCAGGTTTTCTTCCAGAATGGTCCTGTATTTGGCTCCATCCATCTTCCCATCAATTTTAACCATCTTCCCTGTCCCTGCTGACGAAAAGCAGGCCCAAACCATGATGCTGCCACCACCATGTTTGACAGTGGGGATGGTGTGTTCAGGGTGATGAGCTGTGTTGCTTTTACGCCAAGCATAACGTTTTGCATTGTTGCCAAAAAGTTCGATTTTGGTTTCATCTGACCAGAGCACCTTCTTCCACATGTTTGGTGTGTCTCCCAGGTGGCTTGTGGCAAACTTTAAACTACACTTTTTATGGATATCTTTAAGAAATGGCTTTCTTCTTGCCACTCTTCCATAAATGCCAGATTTGTGCAGTATATGACTGATTGTTGTCCTATGGACAGAGTCTCCCACCTCAGCTGTAGATCTCTGCAGTTCATCCAGAGTGATCATGGGCCTCTTGGCTGCATCTCTGATCAGTCTTCTCCTTGTATGAGCTGAAAGTTTAGAGGGACGGCCAGGTCTTCGTAGATTTGCAGTGGTCTGATACTCCTTCCATTTCAATATTATTGCTTGCACAGTGCTCCTTGGGATGTTTAAAGCTTGGGAAATCTTTTTGATTCCAAATCCGGCTTTAAACTTCACCACAACAGTATCTCTGACCTGCCTGGCGTGTTCCTTGTTCTTCATGATGCTCTCTGCGCTTTAAACAGTCCTCTGAGACTATCACAGTGCAGGTGCATTTATACTGAGATTACACACAGGTGGATTCTATTTATCATCATTAGTCATTTAGGTCAACATTGGATCATTCAGAGATCCTCACTGAACTTCTGGAGAGAGTTTGCTGCACTGAAAGTAAAGGGGTTGAATAATTTTGCACGCCTAATTTTTCAGTTTTTTTATTTGTTAACAAAGTTTGAAATATCCAATAAATTTCGTTCCACTTCATGATTGTGTCCCACTGGTTGTTGATTCTTCACAAAAAAATTACTGTTTTATATCTTTATGTTTGAAGCCTGAAATGTGGCAAAAAGTCATAAAGTTCAAGGGGGCCGAATACATTTGCAAGGCACTGTACGTATCGAGCTTCACAAATAAAACTGCGGAACCTCAGAAAGCAATAAAACCTGACAAAGGTTCTAATCCTTCCCCACTCTATCCAAAGCTGAAAAAAGTCTTATCTGGACATAACTTTATTACCTCCGATCTCCATCCATTCTGAAACAATAGCATTCCCTATTCTGATTCATCTGTGATGCGTTGCGTCATTGCTCGGTTTGGTGGATGAGAAGGCGTTTAGTTCATTTACAAGAACAAGAAATATCACAAGGGCGGAATTGTCAAGTTTCTCATCGGGAATTTGAGAAAAGACTAGTGGCTCCCTGGGGGCCCGTCCCTCCCAATTAATAAGACTGATAATAATAAACACAATGCGTCACAAAGAAGAAGGAGGACAGGATGAAGAAGAGGAGGAGGACACAATCTCAAAGTAATTATTAGCTGCAACTTATTAGCAATGTTTTTTCTATTTCTATGATCTTGGTGTGCTGAAGGGATGTCAGAACTTCCTTGACTAGGGTATAAAAGATGATTTTGTCTCTATAAACTGCCTGACCAACACTCCCCCTTATTTCTTTACCCAAGTAAAACACTAGACACCATAACTGGAGTTTAATGGCCAAAGCAGCCTTTTATTAAACCAAATTGTATAAATAACATATATAAATCATACAAGCAACAGTAAGTACATTCTGAAAATTGGAGCCCCAAGGTCCTTGTTGGCACCACCACTTCACGTACCTGCTTAACCAAACATAGGCCTCCAGCCGCAAAACACCGACTCTGAGACATCACCACTATTAGCAGATACAACCCATACAATCCACAGGGAGCCGTACCAAAGACGGGTCCCTACCAATTTTCATTTATCAAACAAAGCACATACAAGGACCTTGTACCCCGCCAGCAGAGTTGTATAAAGTACTCAAAACCCATACTTGAGTAAAAGTACAAGTGCTCGATCAAAAAGTGACTTGAGTAGAAGTACTAAAGTATTCAACATTTTTTTGTACTTAAGTGTTGCAAGTGGTTTTTTAAAAAAATTTTGCTACTCAAGTACTGAAAGTAAAAGTACCAGTAGTTTTTTAAAAAAATTTGCTACTCAAGTACTGAAAGTAAAAGTACAAGTACTGTGTTATGTAGTTATTAAAGAAAGAAGTCAAAAGTTTATTAAAGTTAAAGTTATTAAAGAAAGAAGTCAAAAGAAGTCAAAGGTCAAAAGTACACATGACATTATACACATTTTTTTTAACTTCATGAAACCTGCCATCTACTGTTCTGGCAGTGGTAATTTTTATAATTGTAACGAGTAACTATGCAGCACAAAAAAAAAATATTGGAGTAGAAGTATTGAAATCATCGAAAAAATGTAGTGAAGTAAAAGTGGAAGTAGGAGAAAAAAATTCTACTCTAGGAAAGTACAGATACCGCCTTTCCGTACTTAAGTACAGTAGTGAAGTAGTTCTACTTAGTTACTATACATCAGGGGTACTCAAATGTAAACTTGAAAGGTCCACTTACAAATTTTCCATTCAGTCCGAGGTCCGGAAAAGTGACCATCAAATTCCAAATACAGAACGCCAACAACAAAAAAAGCCATTCCCCAAAACTTGCCCCCATCCAATGCGGAGCGACCATTGTGCGTGCCCCCATTAATGAAGAGTGACCATGTGCGTGCCCCCATTAATGCAGAGCGACCAGTGTGCGTGCCCCCATTAATGCAGAGTGACCATGTGCGTGCCCCCATTAATGCAGAGCGACCATGTGCGTGCCCCCATTAATGCAGAGCGACCAGTGTGCGTGCCCCCATTAATGCAGAGCGACCATGTGCGTGCCCCCATTAATGCAGAGCGACCATGTGCGTGCCCCCATTAATGCAGAGCGACCATGTGCATGCCCCCATTAATGCAGATTGACCAGTGTGCGTGCCCCCATTAATGCAGATTGACTAGTGTGCGTGCCCCCATTAATGCAGAACGACCATTGTGCGTACCCCCATTAATGCAGAGCGACCATTGTGCGTGCCCCCATTAATGCAGATTGACCATTGTGCATGCCCCCATTAATGCAGAGCGACCATTGTGCGTGCCCCCATTAATGCAGAGCGACCATTGTGCGTGCCCCCATTAATGCAGAGCGAACATGTGCGTGCCCCCATTAATGCAGAGCGACCATTTGCGTGCCCCCATTAATGCAGATTGACCAGTGTGTGTGCCCCCAATAATGCAGAGTGACCAGTGTGCGTGCCCCCAATAATGTAGATTGACCAGTGTGTGTGCCCCCAATAATGCAGATTGACCAGTGTGCGTGCCCCCAATAATGCAGATTAACCAGTGTGTGTGCCCCCAATAATGCAGATTGACAAGTGTGCGTGCCCCCATTAATCTGGACCGCCGAAGCGGTCTGCTTCCTTCTGTCATCAGCGGGGGGGTTAGAATTGAGAGGATTGGGAGGATCGGAGTGGCTGTGTTTTACACTGGCAGCGCTGCATGATTACAAAAAGCCGAGTTCTTCTGCTTACCTGACGGAGAGGATGTCCTACAAAGTCCCGCCTCCTGGACACCGGCTCCTATGATAGATGTCACCAGTGTTCTGTCTATCATAGGTAAGAGCCGGCCCAGGAGGCGGGACTTTGTAGGACATCCTCTCCGCCGCAGAAGAACTCTGCTTTTTGTAATAATGCAGCGCTGCCAGTGTAAAACACAGCCACTCCGATCCTCCCGATCCTCTCCATTCTGCCCCCCGCTGAGACAGAAGGAAGCAGACCGCTTCGGCGGTCCAGATTTAAGTGCGTGTGGGTCCGGAGGTGGCCCGGAGTCCGCCTATTGAGGACCCCGGCTATACATCTCTGCCCGCCAGCTGCCATGACATACCACCAAGGGAAACAGCCCAAAATGACACAAGAACATAACCACCAAACAAAAAGGGGAGGGTGGGTGGGAAGTTGTTCTGACGTCGTCTCTCTGATTGAAGACCTCTCCAGGACTCTCCTACTGTTTGACCCCTAAAGCCCCACCTGTTCCCTACGCTCCACCAATCCAGTAAGTATTCCTTTACTATTTCCTTTAAACCCTCCTTAAATTACTACTCCAAGTCCAAACCCCCTTTTAACCCTGTCATGTCGGCCCTCCGTCTAGGTTTTTCTTTCATTACTCCGGGCCTTGCTGGAAGTCTCAGATTAGTACAAAGCAACAAATATCCGGTACACTGATCACAAGAGCTCTCTTTGCTATTTCAATGATGATTTGCAGGATGGGGCAGTAAAAACACACAGCTGAACCCCATCTTTATTTCCTTCCACCTACTCCTCCTGAAGCTGCAAGGGCAGCAGATGTGGGTTTACATATGCTGCCCCCGTGATGCAAGACGTGCTGCCCTGTCAAACTTTAGGGGCAGTACTTCCCAACGAACGTGACCCCTTTAAGTAGATAGGGGGGTACATCTTGCAATGGGGACACTTAGGACATAAAGCCCCGACTGGTGGAGGGCTGCAGTGATGGTTGACTTTCTACAACTTTCTCCCATCTCCTGACTGCATCTCTGGAGCTCAGCCACAGTGATCTTTGGGTTCTTCTTTACCTCTCTCACCAAGGCTCTTCTCCCCCGATAGCTCAGTTTGGCCGGACGGCCAGCTCTAGGAAGGGTTCTGGTCGTCCCAAACGTCTTTCATTTGAGGATTATGGAGGCCACTGTGCTCTTAGGAACCTTAAGTGCAGCAGAAATCTTTTTGTAACCTTGGCCAGATCTGTGCCTTGCCACAATTCTGTCTCTGAGCTCTTCAGGCAGTTCCTTTGACCTCATGATTCTCATTTGCTCTGACATGCATTGTGATCTGGAAGGTCTTATATAGACAGGTGTGTGGCTTTCCTAATCAAGTCCAATCAGTATAATCAAACACAGCTGGACTCAAATGAAGGTGTAGAACCATCTCAAGGATGATCAGAAGAAATGGAAAGCACCTGAGTTAAATATATGAGTGTCACAGCAAAGGGTCTGAATACTTAGGACCATGTGATATTTCAATTTTTCTTTTTTAATAAATCTGCAACAATGTCAACAATTCTGTGTTTTTCTGTCAGTATGGGGAGCTATGTGTACATTCATGAGGAAGAAGAATAAACCTAAATGATTTTAGCAAATGGCTGCAATATAACAAAAAGTGAAAAATTTAAGGGGGTCTGAATACTTTTCGTACCCACTGTAGATGTGCGCAGCCTATTGCATTAGGGTGTGCACCCCAAAACTCAAACACACATGCCTTTCTCTGCAGCCTCAGCTGCACGGGGCAGTGAACAATGGGATGTGCTCTGTGCTGAGCGGCTTCCTGTTCATTCACAAACTGAAGCATAGTAAACACAGTTTACTATGCTTCGTTTATGAATGCACACAGTGAGTGAGTAGATTCACTGTGTGCATTTGGAAAAGGAAGGGGCCAGTAAATTACATATTTACTAGCCCCTTCCCCCACTCTCCATCCTGAATCATCCCCCGCAGCAGCTGGGGGAGGGAAGTCAGCAGCACTGCGGTGTGGGGGGCAACAAGTGGGGGAAGCCCGGGCAGTAGGGGGAATTGGCACCGCACAAAGTGCACATAGGCACACCTGGCACACCCCCTGTGCACGCCTATGATTGACAATCTGCTGACAGGAGGGGACCCTTGAATGCCTGCAGCACAGTGCCACAACCTCAGGCATTGCAAGCTGTTGTAGAACAATTGTAAGGGTGGCCCCATTCACTTGAATCGGTTGCGTTTGGCAGCAGTAGTGCTTGCTGAATGCTCACTGAGGCGCCATGGCTGTGCCATGTGTTAGGTTAAGAGGTAGGTCGGGAGGTGGTAAAACTGCAGCTCAACTGCCTTTTTTATGGCCCCCCAACTGCAAGTGTAAACAAAGCCTAAGGCTCTGTTCACATCATCAAAGCGCGTGAGCAGTTCTGTGCGTCACTTGTAGGGCAGCCTATTCATTTCAAGGGGCTTCCCTATGCATGAGAAATTCCCAAAAGAAGTCCCTGACCCTTTGGAGAAATCTTTCTGCACTGAAATGCGTGAAGCTGCGGCACCATGCATTTTGGCATGTTCGAAAACGTTGGCATTTGCAGATGCATGGGGGTGCCATCAGGAATTAACCGCACCGCACCTGCAAAAGGGCAGAATTTGGTACATGGGCTTCTTTGGCGCGTTTTTTGAGGGAATCCCATTTAAAATGAATGTTGCTGCTCCAAAAACGCACTAAAAAATACGAAGCGGCAGCAATTCTTGGTGTCGCTCAGGTGTGAACGGGCCTCGGGAGCACTCTTTATTGATGTTTTGCAGAATGTAACATTATTGATTTATACACTTTGTGGTATGTGTAACATTTTAACACTTTTGTCATTAGGATTGCATTCACAGCTATGCGTTTCCTAAATGCGCATCAAAACGCACACAAAAAATTGCATTTTGCTGCGCATTTTGGAATTGCGCTGCAATCGTGGGTCATGCTTGTACTGCCATTCATTCTTAAAGACACCCCAAGCAGGTGGGTAGCAGACGTGAGTTTTGCCGTGCAACAAAATGTGCTACAAATGAGGCAAAACGCCCACTGAAAAAAGTGCCCGACGCTCCATGACCGCAAAACGGTTCTGGAGCGACTTTGGGGCGTTCCTTGCATGTAGGGCAGCCCTAGGCGTGATGCATGTTAACACGTGAAAAACTCACAAAAAAGCAAACAGGAATGCATGTTCCAGCTACATTTAGGTGTAAATGGCACCTAAAGGCTCGTTTAGACCTGCAGTTGGGGGGGGGGGGTTGGTGGCATTAAAATCGCTCAGTTGACCTGTGTTTTTAGCACCTCCCACTTCAGCTCCAGAGGATTTACCCCCCTTCATGACCAGGCCATTTTTTGCGATACGGCACTGCGTTACTTTAACCTTCCTAGCGGTATTCCCGAGTGTGACTCGGGGTAAGATTTTAGTGCCAAAAGCGGTAACCCCGAGTCACACTCGGGGTAGCGCTAAGAAGATCGCTGGATGCTGGAAGAGGTTTTACTTACCTTTTCTCCGGGATCCAGTGAAGACTGCGAGCGGTGTGCGGCGGCGGAAGCTTCCTCCCGATTGTCTGCGAGCCCCGGCTTCCGTCTCCGGCGACGTGACGTCCGCCGGGGGGTGGAACCGGCGGCAAATTCAAATGTAAAATGCACCAAACACACTGATACCGTTGAAAATAAAATAAAATCACATTACATTGCCTCCCAGTGCCCTTTCCTGCAGTTTTACTGTACTTTTTATGTATATATATATATATATATATATATATATATATATATATATACTATATACAGTATATATATATATATATATATACGTATATATATATACACACATATACATATATATATATATATATATATACACACACACACACACACACATATATATATATATAATGTATACAGTTGGTTTGGGCTGCTCATTCACAAGAATTACGTGTATATATACGTATATATATATATATATATATATATATATATATATACACACACACACACACACACACACACACATATATATATATATACGTATATACATATATATGTATATATATATATACATATATATATATATATATATATATATACATACGTATATATATATATATATACACACACACACACATATATATATATATATATATATACGTATATACATATATATGTATATATATATATATATATATACATACGTATATATATATATATATATATATATATATATATACACGTAATTCTTGTGAATGAGCAGCCCAAACCAACTGTATACATTATATATATATATATATATATATATATATATATATACGTATATATATATATATAATATATGTATACATAATATATGTATACATACATATATATATATATATATATATATATATATATATATATATATATATAATAAAATGTATACAGTTGGTTTGGGCTGCTCATTCACAAGAATTACATGCAAAATAATGGTACCGCTTTCAGCACCTAAAATCCAAAAGAATCATACCGCCAGGGAGGTTAACTGACAATTGCACAGACATGCAACACTGTACCCTAATAAAATGTATGTCCTTTTTTTCCCACAAATAAAACTTTCTTTTGGTGGTATTTGACCACCCCTGCGTTTTTTGGGGGCTTTTTTTGCGCTATAAACAAAAAAAAAAAAAAAAATCAATATTTTTTTACTTTCTACTATAACACATATACAATAAAAAATTTAAAAATCCAATTTCTTCATCAATTTAGGCCAATGTGTATTCTGCTGCATATTTTTGGAGAAAAAAAAATCCCAACAAGCGGATATTGATTGGTTTGCGTTATCGCGTCTACAAATTATGGAATATATTTATGGATTTTTTAAAATTTTTTTACTAGTAATGGTGGTGATTAGCGAACTATAGAGGGATTGCGATAATGCGGCGGACAATCTGACAATAACTGACACTTTTCAATGCGTAAGATACAATCCAGCGCTACCTCTCACTTTTATCACCCAATGCTGTGTTAATGTATATTATTTAAATATATTTAGCTGCTGCTGTACAATCCTAGTGATTCTACCACACACCAGAATATATAAACATACTCTTACAGTGCAATTTAATCCAAAAGCACCATAAACTGTAATATAATATGTGCCAATAGCCAAAGTCCTTTTATAAGCAACAAGAAAAATCTATGAAAAAAATTCCCCTAAAACAGAGTCCATAAATAAATGTGATCCACCGCAGTGTTCTTCGATCACCCTTCAATTTATGACACCAGAAAGTGAACACCACCACCAGCGGAAAAACGTGCTCACCTCAAAGATGAAATCAATCAGCTTTATATAAGATCACTCCTGCAATATCCTGCGGGGATCTCCCCTCCTGGCACCCGGCTCTGTAAGCTCATCTTACTGCTCAGCAAACCTCATGTAATCACAAAGGCAAACTACATAGTGCTCTCCACTTCAACATTTTTTTAAAATTAAAATGCCCCTATAAAAACACACTTATAAGATATACTGACACTGACACACAACTGACACTTTTGACACTTTTCTTGGGGACCAGTGACACCAATACAGTGATCAGTGCTAAAAATATGCACTGTCACTGTACTAATGACACTGGCTGGGAAGGGGTTAACATCAGGAGCGATCAAAGGGTTACCTGTGTGCCTAGCTAGTGTTTGTGTGTACTGTGAGGGAGGTGCTTTTACTAGGGGAAGGCATTGATCCATGTCCCTGCTTTGTAGGAACACAGGATCCATGCCTTCCCTACTGACAGAACAGCGATCTGCCTTGTTTACATCGTCAGAATGCCGTTTTGCCTCTCTGCAGGATGATTTGCGGGTGCAGGCGGACATTGATATATAAAGATGTGCCGGAAGGGGGATAACATACAGAAATGCTTTCTCTACTATGCCTTCACTATATAAGTTTAAACCAGCCTAACCAAACGCATATACTCAAAAAATATCCCACAAAGAATGTGGGGACAAAGTGGTTATATGCAGGGGCGTAACTACAGGGGTTGCAGGGGTTGCAATTGCAACCGGGCCCCATGCTCCAGGGGGCATATGCAGATCCCCTGTACACCTGGATAGGAGGGTGGCGGGGGCAGCATGTAGAGAAATCACTCTCCTCCTTTTTCCTCCTGTAGCTGCAGGTCACACTTGCGACTGGGCCCTGGCATTCCACCACCGTGGGGAGGCCAAAAAGATGACAGGAAGGGGGCCCACTGCAGAACTTGTGAAAGGGTCCCACTGTGGGACCGTAATAAAGGGCCCCACAATGAGAGTAAAGGGCCCCAGGATCAGTGGGAAGAGCCCCAGGCTTGAATGGAAGGGCCCCAGACAGGGGACCAGGGGGCCTGTTATGGTTTCTTGCACCGGGGCCCTGAAGGTTCTAGTTACGCCTCTGGTTATATGGTTGGTTCACCAAGTAGGCAGAGAGCCAAATTGAGTAATTTCTGTAAATTTAACGATCATGTTAAAAAATGTACCAATAGATAAACATGCAGGTGGACATGATGCAAGGGGTACTTACTGCACCTTTGTTATCAGGGCTGGCCCATAACATTGTGCTGCCTGGGTCCAAGAATAAAATGCTCCTCCCCCCTCCCTTAAAAAAAAAAAAAAAAAATCACACCTAACAGAGATAAAACTATAATCCTTCCACTTTATAAAACTCTGGTCGGACCGCATCTGGAGTATTCTGTCCAGTTCTGGTCGCCAGTCCTCAGGAGGGATGTGTTGGAGCTGGAGAGAGTCCAGAGAAGGGCAACTAAACTGATTAGGGGATTGGAGGACCTTAATTATGAAGAGCATCTGCAATCGCTTGATTTATTCTCCCTGGAGAAGAGACGCCTGAGAGGGGACATGATAGCAATTTATAAATATCTCAATGGTGATCTCAGCATAGAAAATAAGATATTTAGTCGAAGGGATTGCATGAGGACTCGAGGGCATACAATGCGATTAGAGGAGAAGCGTTTTAACCTCAGGCAACGTGGGGGGTTATTTACTGTTAGGGCTACAAGATTGTGGAATTCTCTACCAGAGAATTGGTGGTTTCTGCCGGAAGTATGGTGGCTTTCAAAAGACTCTTAGATGTACATCTCAAGGATCAGAACATTCAGGGGTATGTGAAATGAATACGTCACACACACCTGAACTGGATGGACTATTGTCTTTATTCAACCTCACCTACTATGTAACTAAGTAACAAAAGGCCCACACATCCATTATTTTATATAAATATAAAATGTAGAAAATATTATACATACCGTTATCTTCTTCCATAACTCACCACCGGACCGGTCCACCAAATCCCCACTGTCTGTCCTCAGTCCTCCTGTCACTCAGGTGTCTGCGGCACCCACCACCCTAGAAGATCCAGCCTGGGCTGAGTGATATGGAGTGCGCTGGTCTGACGTCATTACGCACACCACGATCACATGAGAGACGTTCCCCGGAGGAGACACTCCGCCTCCTCTTACTCATCAGTTTGCACTATGGGTGGCAGTATGAGATGGGGAAATGCCGCCTGTAACGTGCCGCAAACTGATGACACACAAAACTGCTGGAAAAAAAAACCTTGGGAGCCAATTTGCTGTCCCTCTCCAAGTGCTGCCTGGGTCCAATGGACCCAGCGGGACCCATGGTAGGGCCGGCCCTGTTTGTTATAACTATGAACGCTTTAGGGGCACAGAAAACTCTTATTTTAAACATCAACCGTCAAATTACGTAAAACGAGGCAGCGAAGGCGAACCTCGGCCGAGGATTAAGGGAGAGTGATGGAGTTATTCAGCTGTGAGAGGCAGAGCAGCGAAAAGCAATTTTCAAACAATCTCTCGGCTCCGATAAACAACTCACCGCAAGTTTAATTGCGGCTTGTTATGGGTTGGGAGGGGGTGTTAGTAGTTACGGGAAGAGGTAACGCTCTCTGTTCTGACAACGTCTCTAATCGTGGCTCCATGGAAACCGGGTCATCAGAATGCAGCGAGAGATTACTGTGGGAAAATTTTAAAGACGAGTCTAATGTGTCATCGGGAGCTGCCAAACGCGTCAGTGGCTGAGAGGTAAACTTCTATCCCCACCATGTGCAGACCCCACCTTCCTACTAGAGTGTCAGCTCTTTGTTTTGTGATCACGCAGAAGCAGAACATTTTTGAATGATAAGAATACCAACACAATCCTTCCTGCCAAGGCGAGGGTCTTTATTCAAATTCTTCTTGTTATGGGTGACAAGCTCTGTCCATGTCTCCCAATTGCTCTTTTATGTTCTCATCCTGTCACATGTGCCCCTAATGGAGACTACAAGCAACTGCGCTGACATACAGGCATGGTGGTCGATTTACTAATATTGGAAAGTGCAAGAAGTATCCCCACTGGCTCCTGTGAGAGGCTTCTCATAGGGCAGTGTGGGAAGCCCAATCAGAGGGGACACATCCAAACTTGTAACTACAAAAGAAGGCAGATTATGCTACAAAGGATTCTGGGAGTGGGTATATGTTTGGGGGGAAGTGCGTGACAGGGTGTCTTTGGCAGGAGCAGAGTCCCAGGAAGGAGAGTGCGGCTGTCTCTCCTCCTGTCTGAGGAAGAGGATATCTCGGGGTGTCGCCTGAGAATCCAGAGAGTGTTGAGCTGAGCAGAGGGGATCCGGTGTGCCGAGAGCCTGCGGAGCATGGGAGGGGTCCAGTCCCAGGCAAGCCTACACAGGTCGTGAGTACTGTGGATTGCCCCTGGGGGTCTGTCAGAGTCAGAGGGGACCACTCCGGAAGCGGTTCTGGGATCCAGTGTCAGCTAGCTGAAAGGGGGTACCTAGGTTGAGGACCCTGAAGTTACAGAGGGGGGCTACATAGCCAGTGAACCCCCGAAGAGTTCAAGGTCAAAGGGGGCACCTGCATATGGGCCCTGAATTGGACAGAGTGTGACAGTTGAGAGTGGCAGCTTTACAGAAATCTACAGTGTACTACCTCAAGCCAGGGCAAGGCGGGAGGGGGAGTATTCAGTGACTTTGCAGGACAGCAGTGTTAGTAATTCTACAATTCGCAGTCTTGGGTCTTCTGAACTTATTGTTGAGGATCCAGCACTTCTATCAAGCTACAGTGTGTTCTCAGTGTTAGTGAGCAATGGCTGGCGTCAAGATAGCGCCAACGGGCATTTTTCTAGGATTAAGTCCCAAGTGTAATTAGTTAAGCCTAAAGGAGTATCCCACTCATTCCCTTCTCCCATCCCCTTTTCTACACTAAAACCCACAAAACCAAGATGCCGGAGTCGTCCATGTCTCAGTACTCACACCCAGGGTTGCAGCTCACATGGGCTGGAGAGGTAACTGGTAACAATGGCAGACCCACATCATGCCACAGGCCTGGAAAACCTGCTACATTTGAATGACAGTTAACTGGCCCTTTGCTTAGAATGTTTGGAGACACCTAATCTACACTATGCCAGCCATATAAGCGCTGCAACTGGGAGGCCAGATAATTCAATCTAGCTTTGGGTATCGCCAATCTTCCTTCATCCTTGGGAAACTGAAGTGTGGTGAGTTTTATCCTAGGACGTTTGTTTCTCCACATTAGGTCTCTAAAGAGGGAATCAATTTCCTAAATATATGCTGTGGAAGACATATTGGACAGTTGTGGAAGAAATATAATAACTATGGCATCCATATCATTTACACTAAGTTGGCTCTACCACAACTGTCAAAGGCAGTTAGCTCCACGTCTTACCTGTTTGCCTCAATTTACAAAGTAAAGGTTCCAGATTTCTATATAAATAATCCGACATTGCAGGTGTTACAATGACTCTGATATTTGAACGAGGAGACTTTAGAAATTTGAGCAGCAGTGGGGGGAAAAGCTGCCCATTTTTCCTGCCCCTGGGCAACCCTTGTGAAATAGAACGAAAAACTCAATTATCTGTGAGTTTCGGGGCTCGGCAGGTTTTTCATAAATGTATTTTTGTTGTTTGGTTGAACTTGATTGACATTTATCTTCCTTCAACCTGACGATGATACTTTGTATGCAAAAGATACAATGCAAAAGAGCTGAAGCTATTACTTTATAATGTCCATGAATATAAATCAATGAATAAACTGAATTACAGACAAGGCACACTGCAGCCTTGAGACCGTCCACCTTCTTCTTTTTCAGCATGAGCTCTTCTAAAGTCATCTCAGGACCAGCAATTTTTGGCCGGTGAGAGATATAATCATGATCAGTGACTGTGCTACTTATGGAAGGAGACTCTGCTGTCTTTAGGACACTTACTCAGTTAACATGCAAGGAAAACCAAGCTCTGTAGGGAAGTGGGGCTTTCCTACTGTGAGTGATAGAATGAAAACTCGAATCTGGTGGGATGTTTTACTTAAAGTGTTACTAAATCCACAACAGTAAAATCAGTCTACTATACAGTAAAGCATGCTTGTTGTACTCACCGTGGAACCTAAGTAATTAATCCTCTGCATTGTGTAAAAAGCCTGTTGGATCCTGTCTTCTCTGATCCTCCAATTCTTCAACTGTCCCAAATCCATCTTCTGGCAGAACAAAGCCTTGGGGGGACTCTGCACGTGCTCGGTTTGGTGTGTATTGCTAGAGAGCTTTTTTTCTTAGGAGTGTGCATGTGATTGGCACAGGACCGATCAGCACTGTCCAGACAGAGGGTCAGGGGTCCTGCAACCTCATAGGACATTCAGAGTAGAATGAAAACTCCTCCTACAAGCTTTAACCAGACACAGATAGAAGTCACAAGACTGCTAAATACTGCTGATGAGAAAAGGTATTTAGCAGTTTATATTTACTAAAATAAATGCATTTTCATGTTCTGTGTACTGTGTAGACATGTGCATGACAAAAAAAATTTGTTTTGCTTAGATTTGTTAATCTAGTTATTTAGATTTGTTAAATTCTGTTGATTCGTTCAATTCGTGTTTGGGATTTGTATTTGGAATTCATTTTATGTCTTTTTTGAATTTTCTTTGAATTCACCGATTTTTTAGATTCTAAACGTTCGAATTGATAAATTTCTAATTGGTTCAATCGGCTCTCAATGGAGCCGGTTCACACATCTCTGGGGAGGCTGCAGAGCAAATTTCACAGAGGTCCTGTGCGTCTTTTTCTCCGTTTCAGGTCCAAATTCAGCCCGAAATTTGGGCCTGATTCGCCCCTGAAATGGAGAACAGGGATGCACCGGACTCCTGCTGTCAGCCACGTCATCTGTGCTGTCAGCCTGCTGTCAGCATAAATCATCTTTGGCTTACCAAAAACAGCATTATTTCATAATGGTACTCTAATAACACAAAGGATTGAAGCTCGGGGGAATAGAACGGGTTAATAGACGCTGGAGGGAAGGCAATTTTATCAGGCATTTGAGTCAGAGATAATCGTTCTAGATCTATGAGATTGGAGTATTGGTTCCCTCGGAGTTAAATGTAGAATTTGACCTTAACTGCTTTATATCTGATAGGTGATTGTTTTTATTTTTTATATTTATTTTTATTTATTCTTGATATTTAATATGTTTTGTTAAGGATAGCAGTGGGTGCACAATATTTTTTAATCAAATTTATTAAGGGGTTTATCCTTTTTTTTACCCTAAAGGGTAGTGTTTAGGTCCTTTTAGCTTTTGGACAGCATGGACATGTAGAAGTATTGGTGGAAATCATGTAATTCAGGAAACTTACCATTCTTGTTTTCTGCCGCTAGGGGTCGTGATTTTCCCTGAGCTTGGGGGTTTCTATGACTACCGAGCCACTATTAAAGGGTGACGGTGTGGCTCCACCCACACTGACGTAGTGCCGTTGGACGTAACGTGTACGGGAGGTGGAGCCATTACATGACGTCAACTGCTGCTATTCTCGTCTTGTTCGGCTGCTCTTTGACTGTCAGTTTCGTTGTATCTTCCTGCCAATCAGGATTCATTATAGCGCCTGATTCTTGCTATTCATGTGAGTGCATCTTTTTTATTAATAAATTAGTTTTATAATACAGAGAGCACTTACATCTGTTTTATTTGTTATCTGTGGCGACGGAGGACCTGTTACTCTCGGGGGACCTGAGACGAGATATCCCTGAAGGAGATAAGCCCCTGCCTACAGCTTGTTTAATAGATTGGGTGAAGTTGGAGTCCGCTGCCTTTTTGACTTACCCTTTATGGGAATGCTCGTTTGACCTGCTGCAGGGGCATAACTACAGGGGTTGCAATTGCAACCGGGCCCCATGCTCCAGGGTGCCTGTGGTGGCGGGGGAAGCATGTAGAGAAATCACTGTCCTCCTCCTTTTTCCTCCTGTAGCTGCAGGAGGAAAATGGAGGAGATTGGTTCCTCTGTATCCTGCCCCCGCCACGCCTCCTATCCTGTTCTGCTTTCCCTGGGCCCCTGTGTGCTCCCCTTGCCCCCCCCCCCCACTGTGCTCCCTCCCCTCTCCTGCCGGCTGCAGGGGATGTGTCACAATACCCCTGACCAGGAAGGGGTCGATAAATAGGTAATTTACCAGCTCCTTCCTTTTTTGCATGGACAGAGTCATAGTCAGTGACATTGTAAAAAAATAAAATAAAATGATAAAATAATAATACAATTAAAATACCAAAAAATAAAAACTACCGACACCAGTGGGTGAACTTCCAGGATCGCAAAGGTCACACTTGCCACCGGGCCCTGGCATTCCACCACCGTGGGAGGCCCCAAGATGGCAGGAAGGGGGCCCACTGCAGAACTTGTGAAAGGGTCCTGCTGCGGGACCATAATAAAGGGCTCCGCAACAAGAGTAAAGGGCCCCAGGATCAGTGGGAAGAGCCCCAGGCTTGAAAGGAAGGGCCCGGCCAGGGGTCTGGGGGGCCCTTCATGGTTTCTTGCACCGGGGCCCTGAAGGTTCTAGTTATGCCTCTGACCTGCTGGTACCACAGAGGTCATATATTTCAGGTCAGCGCAGTGTGTATCCACTGGTGAAGGGTCTGTCACCTGGATGAGAAGCTTCCTCCTTTCATTTAAACTCTGATCTTGATTGCACGGATCCTCTGGTCTTTATTGGACATCCTTTCTCTAAAATCAATTTTGCTAGATTACGCTGTGTTGCCCATCACTGTTTTATATTGACTCTAATAACACGCAGTCTTTGATTTCAGAAACATGTTTACAGTTTGAATTCTAATATAATTCGATGAAAAATGCGGTTCAAATTTCAATTCGAATTTCGGACTTATTTCGTTTTGTTATTCGGAGCATTCGGTAAACTTCTTTTATACTGTAATTCGGGTATTCGGACATATCCAAATTTCCGAAAAACTAAAAATTTGTTTGAATATTTATTCGGAATGAAACGAACCGCACATGTCTAGTACTGTGGGAGACCAGATATAGTGAATGCAGGGTCCTGGGTTTAGTAACACTTTAAGTGTTAAAGAAAAAAATTAGATAAATTAGATTTATTAGGAAAGACCTTTATCAATGCTGGGCACAGTGCCCGGCACTACTCTAATTAGGAGGAAAGCCATCCAATCTCCTCCTCTCATTCTGCTATCACAATGGATACGGGAGATGGAAGATTTATCGTCAATCAGCTGAACCAAATTATCCGTCATTTTCCTTCCCAGGTGAAAATTTTCACAGCTTTTTAGAGAGGAAAATTATTTCTGATGCTCTGCAGCACAGCCGGGTGCAGCTTTCCGGCTGAGGGGACCGAATAAGAAGTAGAAAGAAGATATTTAAATTTATAGTAATGAAAGCCGACCTCCAGCCTTCCCTTCAGTCTTGCTCAATTGTTCAGGTTCCTCTCCTGTACTGAAATGACTTACTCTGATTTCACTGCACACTGTGAGCTTCTCACCATATGAACTAGAAGCTGTACCGGGACAGATTTGTCCAGCGCCCAGGGCAAGGATGCAGAATTGCTACCCCCCCACACACACACACACACCTACTGCCAGTGCATGCAGTAGAATGAGTGTACTGTCCTCTGTCCATTCTCTGCCCTCTTTCCCTGTTGCACCCAGGGAAGTTGCACCCCCTGTCCCGGCCCTGATTAGAAGCTGTAGCAAGTCAGATAGAACTTGCCTCATTTCCTGGCTGGAGAACAGCCAGCATCATTTCATTCCTCCCCAGCCTGACTATCCCTGTGCCTTTCATTCTCTGGATTTCAGTTCTTTCATGGAAACTCAGAGTCACATGGGTGAGGACTCTTGAGAGGAGTAGTGAGGCAGGATGCCGTGATGTTTTCAGGAAGCTATGTACAGCAACATGCTAGCCCCTCCGAAGCAGCCGTGATCTGCCTGCATTGCATAGAGAAGCACAAAGACTTAGTGATGGCATCAGTGGGTCTAAAATATGATCTGTAATGAAAATGGTAAGATTTTACTTAAAGATGAATTCCAGGAATTCAGCAACTTTGTACAAATTTAGGGCACACTATGGGTTAAGTCCAAGTAGCTGCATGACATCTCATGGGCTTTTCTCTATTATTTTTCATTTGACCGGTTTATTGCTCTGCTGGAAGGACACTCTGTGATCTGAGATGACAGATGCCCACCCCTTCCCTCTGTTGTCCATTCACAGAAGCCTTGATATTTCGTGAATGTGTTCACATAACACCAAGGCTTCTGTGAATGGGCAGGGGGAGAGAAGGGGCGGGCATAGCAACTGCAGTGACTCTTCTGTTCAAGATGCATAGCTTAGCATTGTCCCCGGAAATACGGGGATAGCTGTCTTTCAGGAGTACTATAAAGCTGTCAGATATAAATAATAGAGCTAAGCCCAGAAGGGATCATTCACCTCAGTGGTCTTAACTCATAGTATGCCTTCATTTTTATCTGGTTTTTACCACATTGTTGCTTACCTATATACTATTCATAACAGACCCAGCACAATCCCATACCCCCACGTAATTTCATTGGGTTCTAGGACCAGTGGAATCCTTTTTTTCTCTTTTTTCAATATATATATATATATATATATATGTATATTAATGTATAATTAGCAGAGATCCTAGGGAATAAAATGGCTGCCAATGTAATTTTTATGTCACACGGTTTTTGCGCAGTGGTTTATCATACGCAATTAGTTTGCAAAAAATAAACTTAAATTAATTAAAAAGAAAAGCAATACACAATATATACCCCTTTTTTTTTATACAATTTGAAAAATTATGTTACGCTGAGTAGATAGATACGTAACATGTCATGATTTAAAATTGCGCGTGCTCGTGGAACGGCACCAAACTGCAGTACCTAAACATCTCCATAGGCAATGATTTAAACATTTCTATAGGTTTTTAGTTTAGAGTTACAGAGAGGGTCCAGTGCTAGAAATATTGCTCTGACTTTGACATTTGCAGCGATACCTCACATGTGTGGTGAGAACACCATTTACATATGTGGGCATGACCTACGTATGCATTTACCAGTGTACGCGGGGATGGGGAAGCTTTAAACTTTTTAAAATATTTTATTACTTTTTTTAATTTTTACACTATCCTTTTAAAAAAAAATTCTGATCACTTTTATTGCTTTCGCTAGGAATGTAAACTTCCTTTGCGATAACAATACAGCATGGCAGGTCCTCTTTATAGAGTGATCTGGGGTTCCCCTCTAACCTGAAAAGCAAAAGATAGAAAAAAAATGTTTTTTGATCTTTTGCTTTAAAGAAAATGGTCTTGTTTACATGGGACCAAATCCGTAAGTGACGTCATGACGTAACTCTGGTCCTCCTAGACCAAACAGATGAGCGAAGGCCTTATTTCATATTTCCTCCACTCATCTCTATGCTCAGCTGCTGCCAGCACCGGATTGGTCGGAGCTTTTGATTGCACAGGTAAGCCCAGGAACTCTCAGAAAGTGTCGGGTAGGGGGGGCTACTCCTCCTGCCACTTCCAAAAGTGATCCAGCGGTGACTGCATCCCTCAAACCACTTTTATCAGAAAAATGGCGCCTGAGGGGTTATGGCATCTAGCTGTATCCATGACCCCGGTATTAAATATCAAGGTAATGATGTATTTTCCCAGTTAGGAGGTCAGTAAGTGGTTAAGTCATGTTTCATTTTTTTTTTTTTATGTGTAAGTGAAAAAGATAAACTAGGTGTACATAATCATATCTATGTTTGTTTTAAATACTTTTTTTTTAATGTATATTAAAGCTATTTTTTATAATGTATAATGAAATGCATTATGTGTATAGAATACACGCTAGAACACTGCACTAAACTTGCAACAAAGTGGCCATGCTTTGTATTGTAAGTTGGTGCCAACGTGCTGAGTGCGGACTACTTGTAGGGCTCAGCAATTAATAGTCTTTGACCCATTGATCTGACTGGCGGGTGATTGGAGGTAAATGAGGATAGCCAATGACTCATGAAATATTAATTCCATAACAAGTGTCATGTCAGAGGAGACACCATCATTATTTATTAAGAAGTCTTACCGCTGCTTCAACCTGACATTTCACCCATGGCTCCAACTTTAGATGGGAAATTTACTCCTTTCCCAGCCAGTTTGCAGAAACCTGCAGGCCAAAGGAAAGAGACATTATTAGCAGGAAAACTTTTTATTATTAGCAGGAAACTTTTACTCTGGACTTTTAAATCAAAATTCTTTTTTTTTTTTTTTTTAACCACTTAAAGACAGGGCACTTTCATCCCCTTCCTGCCTAGACCAATTTTCAGCTTTCAATGCTGTTGCAATTTAAATGACAATTGCGCAGTCATGCAACACTGCACCCAAAATCGTTTTTTATCATTTTCTTCACACAAATAGAGCTTTCTTTTGGTGGTATTTATTAACACTGGGTTTTACATTTTCGGGCTAAAAAAACAAAAAAAGACCAAAAATTTTGAAAAAAAAAAAGTTTTTCTTAGTTACTGTCAGAAAATTTTGTAAATAAGTAATTTTTCTCCTTCACTGATGTGCGCTGATGAGGCTGCACTGATGGTCACTGATAGGCTACACTGATAGGCACTGATGGGGTGGCACTGATAAGGAGGAACTAATATGCAGCATTGATGGGTACTGATAGGTGGCACTGATATGCAGCATTGATATGCAGCACTGATAGGTGGCACTGATAGGTAGCACTAATGGGCACTGATATGCGGCACTTATGGGCAATCATATGTGGCACTGATGGGTGGCACTGATGGGCGGTACAGATGGGCACTGATGGGTGGCACTGATAGGCAGCACTGATTGGCATAACTAATGGGCACAGATTGGCCTCACTGATAGGGACAGACTGGTGTCACGGATGGGCACAGACTGGCATAACTGATGTGCACTGTTGGGGCTGCATTGTAATCAGTGCACTGATTGCCTTTACACATATTCCCTGTGAGGAGATGCCGCTTATCAGCTCTCCTCACCTCACCTCACACTCTGTCAGTGTGGGAAAGGAAAAGCCGATAAACCGCACGTCCTTGCTTACCTGTGATCGGCTGTGATCACATGGGTAAGGAGCCCAGATCGGGGTTGTGCCATGTCCCAGAAACACGGCACACTCGCAATCGTGCGCCCCTTTTTGTACGACAGCGGCTAAGCCCCGGTTCACACTACTGCGTGTGCGGGGTTCGCATGTAATGTCGGAGCGCACTGCTCCGACATTACATGCGATCAGCTGTGCGGTGCGAGTTTAGCCATACAGTTTGTATGGCTAAATTCGCATCGCACCCGCAGCAAACACGCACAGGAGGCATTTTTGCTGCCGCATCAGGATCGGATCGCACAGAGGTTCACACTTGTGCGATCCGATCCTGTGCGAACTGCACGATCGCACTGCGATATGCGATCAAACTGGGGGTGTCGTTAAGATTACATTGACACCCCCAGCGGATCGCATATGGCAGTGTGAACTGCCGGGGGTGCGTGTGCGATCCGGGAACAGGCTGCGAATTCGCAGCCTTCCCGCATCGCATCAGTGTGAACCGAGCCTAAAATGTGATTTTTTTTTTTACTTTTCTCTTCGTTTGTGTTTTTTTCAGTTATTTTTGTCTACTTGATTTTATTTGTTTACCAACACTATTTTTTTCCTTTCTGTTCCTTCCTACTTTAAAAAAATGATAAATAATTAGACTAATGCGTGGCCATTCTTTGGCTCAAAAAAACAAGTATTTTTGCTAAAAGTTTGGGGGAATAAAAACTCTAAATTTAATTCATCATAAGGTTGGTGCATGCTGTGGTACTATGTAGGCAGCTCGCCTCAAGCAAGGCAAATCGCTCTTTATCTATAATTTCTGATTTTAACAGTGCATTATATAAATATCTGGTAGAAAGCATTGCAAAGCTAGTTAGAAATGAAAAAAGTTTTTTTTTTCTATTAATTTTGTGAATGTTTAAAAGCAAGGGGTCTCCAAACTTTCTAAACAAAGGGCCAGTTTACTGTCTTTAAGACTTTAAGGGGGTCAGGCTGTGGCCATTGGGAGGAATGAATAGTACGTTGGAGTGAATAGGGCATCCTTGGTATTAGAGGGAAGAATAGTGCCATATTGTTGGGTTCATTGGGAGGAATAGTACCCCATTGTTGGTGTCAATAGGAGGAACAGTACCCCATTGTTGGTGTCAGTGGGAGGAATAATGACGTATTGTTGGTGTCAGTTGGAGGAATAATGCGCCATTGTTGATTTCAGTGGGAGGAATAGTGTCCTATTGTTGGTGTCAGGGGAAGGAATGGTGCCTCATTGTTGGTGTCAGTGGGAGGAATAGTGCCTCATTGTTGGCTTCAGTGGGAGGAATAGTATCCCATTGTTGGTTTCAGTGGGAGGAATAGTATCCTATTGTTGGTGTCAGTGGGAGGAATAGTGCCCCATTGTTGGCTTCAGTGGGAGGAATAGTGCCCCATTGTTGGTGACAGTAGGAGGAATAGTGCCTCATTGTTGGTTTCAGTGGCAGGAATAGTGCCCCATTAATAGTTTCAGTGGGAGGAATAGAGCCCCATTGTTGGTTTCAGAGGGATGAATAGTGCTCCATTGTTGTTGACAGCGGGGGGAATAGTGCCCTATTGTTAGTGTCAGCGAGAAGAATAGCGCCCCATTGTTGGTATCAGCGGGAAGAATAGTGCCCCATTGTTGGTATCAGCGGGAAGAATAGTGCCCCATTGTTGGTGTCATTGGGAGGAATAATACCCAATTGTTGTTGTGAGTGGCAGGAATAGTGCCTCAGTGTTGGTGTCAGTGGGAGGAATAGTGCCTCATTGTTGGTGACAATGGGAGGAATAGTGCCTCAGTGTTGGTGACAATGGGAGGAATAGTGCCTCAGTGTTGGTGTCAGTGGGAGGAATAGTGTCTCATTGTTGGTGTCAGTGGGATGAATGGAAAATATATAAGGTGATAAACCCTAAACCTGCGCAAATAAAAAAAATTGTGAGGAACAAATACATTTTCAAGTGAAATATCAAAAAAAATGTATAGTGTCAAAGCAAAAAAGCAAAAAACAGTGGAGGAGTGATCCCAAATTAGAAGCAGCAATCAACACAAAAACGTGAGGATTGATAAAATATATATTTACTTATTGCTAAATATAAGATTGCGCTAAACCAAAACCACTGCGTAAATCGATAAAGTGTAAAATCACCAAAATTCTGTGCAAAAAGATATTTTGTGCAAAAAATATCTAGTATTAGTGAAAATATAAATAGCACAATCAATCAAATAGAAGTGTCCATAAAGCAGTCCATAAAATAGCAGCAGATATCCGGATGTTGAATATCAATGGATAAGCTTGTTGTATGACACTATACACCTCCACCAGAACACCCAAAATATGTATGCGCTTACCAGAAGCTGTGGACCCCTTATTATAGGGGGTCAAACACGCGGATAAGGTCATAAGCACCAGGCATGAGAAGGAGGAACCTTTTCCCCGTAACCACTGTAGATCCCAATCTTTTAGCCCGGGAGATGGGCTTCCGAACAATGTAACCAGGGAAAGACAAGAAGGGCTCGATGGTGAAGTACGTTAAACCACAGAAGTTTATTAAGAAAAGGATGCACTTACAGTTATGTAGATAAAACAGAGCATTAATTCACATCATTCGGTCTCCGGTGTGCGGACGCCTTCCGCTTTCCACAAGCGTACCACCGAGAAGCCGGAAGTGAGAATGGCGTAGTCACAGGTCCTAGCGTCCCGACGCGTTTCGTAAGCACGCCGGCTTACGTCATCAGGGGCATCTGCTGACGTAAGCCTGCCTGGTGCTTATGACCTTATCCATGTGTTTGACC
Source organism: Pelophylax lessonae (assembly GCF_965119305.1). Lineage (NCBI taxonomy): Eukaryota > Metazoa > Chordata > Amphibia > Anura > Ranidae > Pelophylax > Pelophylax lessonae. Next base: position 47,811,715 of record NC_138776.1, on the reverse strand, counting down.
CCCTATAATAAGGGGTCCACAGCTTCTGGTAAGCGTATACATATTTTGGGTGTTCTGGTGGAGGTGTATAGTGCCATACAACAAGCTTATCCATTGGTATTCAAGATCTGGATATATGCTGCTATTTTATGGACTGCTTTATGGACACTTCTATTTGATTGATTGTGCTATTTATATTTTCACTAATACTAGATATTTTTTGCACAGGATTTTGTTGATTTTACACTTTATCGATTTACGCAGTGGTTTTGGTTTAGCGCAATCTTATATTTCCCAATAAGTATATATATATATTTTATCAGTGGGATGAATAGTGTCCAATTGTTGGTGTCAGTTTTTCTATTAATTTTGTGCATGTTTAAAAGCAAGGGGTCTCCAAACTTTCTAAACAAAGGGCCAGTTTACTGTCTTTAAGACTTTAAGGGGGTCAGGCTGAGGCCATTGGGAGGAAAAACTGTCCTGGCGTACGTTGGAGTGAATAGAGCATTCTTGGTATTAGAGGGAGGAATAGTGGCCTATTGTTTGATTGATTGGGAGGAATAGTACCCCATTGTTGGTGTCAGTGGGAGGAATAGTACCCCATTGTTGGTTTCAGTGGGAGGAATAGTGCCCTATTGTTGGTTTAAGTGGGAGGAATAGTGCTCCATTGTTGGTGACAGTGGGTTTATGGTCTTTATGGACCTTGCTTTGTGCACTGGTCCAAATATTTTGGTGGAGGGGGAATTATGGTGTGGGGCTGTTTTTGCAGGGGTTGGGCTTGACCCCTTAGTTCCAGTGAAGGGAACTCTTAAGGTGTCAGCATACCAAGACATTTTGGACAATTTTATGCTCCCAACTTTATGGGAATAGTTTGGGGACGGCCCCTTCCTGTTCCAACATGACTGCACACCAGTGCACAAATCAAGGTCCATAAAGACATGTATAAGCGAGTTTAGGGTGGAGGAACTTGACTGACCTGCTCAGAGTCCTGTCTCAACCTGATAGAACACCTTTGGGATGAATTAGAGCGGAGACTGCGATCCAGGCCTTCTCGTCCAAAATCAGTGCCTGACCTTGCAAATGCTCCTCTGGAAGAATGGTCAAACATTCCCATAGACACACTCCTAAACCTTGTTACCAGCCTTCCCAGAAGAGTTGAAGCTGTTATAGCTGCAAAGGGTGGGCCAACTCAATATTAAACCCTACGGACTAAGACTGGGATTGCATTAAAGTTCATGTGCGTGAAAAGGCAGGTGTACCAATACTTTTGACAATATAACGTATATATATAGGTTCTTCAAAAAGTTTCTGCACAACTCTTTTAAATTTAAACACATATAACACACTGGCCAGGAGGAACATTTGCGTTCCTGCAGACAACTGCTTGGAAGGAGATGTATATCATTTGCCATTCCACACAGAGGATATCCAGCAAACATACCTCACCAAGCACTCAAGTTTAAAACGCAAGTGTATCCCTATATGGTTACCATTATTCAAACTGCAAACAAATAATAATCTTTTTTCTAAAACGAGAAGAAATTATATCCTCAGCCTGGGCGTCTCTGCGTCCCATTTTGGACCCCTTGTGGAGTTTGTTTGGTCTGCCCCCCATTTCCGCACCTATGGTCCCCTTTTCTGCCATCTTTCCTTCCCCACTTTATGTGGGATAAAGTGCAACACAGATGGTGCGTAGCTCACGGTATTCCCTGGCATCTCTTCCTGCAGTCAATATTTTAACCAAGTGACTGTGTTTACAATAGTGACCAAATGCAGGATACCCTTCAGTGGACCTACGTTTTAAGACCCCTGAAGAAGAAATAATACATGTTAAATCGAAACGCGTTGGGTCTTTGTGGCCCTCCAGGTTCCCCCCATGCAATTTCACGGTCACTAATATGTATATGTTCAGTCGCTAAAATCCTTTTTATAGTTGTATACATGTTTATGTGTTTTTTCCACACATGTTATTTTTCTATATGTACCAATAAAACTATATTTTTATTTACATGAGTGGTCGCCCGTTATAGTCCCACATAGGGGGTATCTCCTTTTTGTCTATTAACGTATATCTATAGGTTCTTCAAAAAGTTTCCGCACAACTCTTTTAAATATAAAAAAGTGCAGAAACTTTTTGAAGACCACATATATACACTCACCAGCCACTTTATTAGGTACACCTTGCTAGTACCGGATTGGACCCCCTTTTGCATTCAGAACTGCCTTCATTCTTCATGATATAGATTCAACAACGTATCCTTGTGGACATCCCTCCCAGAAGAGTTGAAGCTGTTATAGCTACAAAGGGCGGGCCAACTCAATAATGAACCCTATGGACTAAGACTGGGATGCCATTAAAGTTAATGTGTGTGTAAAGGCAGGTGTCCCAATACTTTTGGTAAAATAATGTATATTATATGACATTTTTGTGATGGGAGTTTGGCTTAAAAAAAAATATGTAACAGCTATGGGCCCATTCATACATGCATTAAGCTCCGCTATTGTTATTTATAGGCCTTTGCACTGAGCCCGTGTTGATTGATGCTGTTCAACTCAGCTCAGTGCACTTGGTGTGAATCAGCCCTAAAGCCTCTGACCACAGGAAGTTTGGCCATAAAGACACAAGGGGGGAAATGTATCAAAAATGGAGAGTGCAAAATCTGGTGCGGCTTTGCATAAAAAAATCAATCAGCTTCAAGGTTTAATTTTCAAAGTTCAATTGAACAAGCTGAAGTTAGAAGCTGATTGGCTACCATGCACAGCTGCACCTGGATTTTGAGAGCTCAAGTCCTAGTAAATCTCCTCCAAAGTATCCTTGGTCAGGAAGATGTTAACGTCAGCCTCCTTCTCCTACCTCAGTGTCCGTAGCCACTTGCCGCTATAAACCGCGAGATGCCACTGCAGCTTCAAAGCTCCTTTCATGAGTCACCGGCGTTTAATATAATATGAGAGCAGAGAGGAGTGGAGATGTTGTCATGAAGATTTGCTTCTTGGAATTGAGCATATTCTGAGCTCCGTTTTATTAGGTGCGTATTCCTCGATGGACACCGACCATTTGCTCTGCGGAGAAAATATGCGTTCTTCCCAATGAAAAAGCAATAAGCAAAGTTTAAGCAAAAGCCACAAAGCAGAAATTAAGTGGGATCCCGGAGCCCTCCTCCCACGCAGAAGAAAGAAACCGATGGCCAATTTGTTGCCAAGACACTCCAATCTACATCGAGACGCTCAAGTTTATCTGGCCAGTGCGCTCGGTATTCCGGTTAAGCGTTGGCTTTTATTCTCATTTATCCCATTAATAAAAATGAATGTGGATCTTGAAATTCATTGCGTAGATGGGCGCATAGCAGATAGAGGGATAAAATGCTAGCCAATTAGACAGTTTATAAATGCGACAGAGTTTTTGACTTAACCGTTTGTATAGATGTGTCTGCAATGTAATACGAGAACCTGCAGCTGTGCAACTAAAAAAGCAGAACTTTTACGGCAACGATTGTTCCCTCTAAGGTCTCATTCACACTTTGTTTAGCAAGAACTCACGCTCCCCTTGCGATTTTGTGTGGGTGATTTTCACGTGATTCCGCATGTTGCGCATAGGGCAGCCCGTTCAATTGAATGAACTGTCCATGCGCATTTGTGGTGGCAATGATGCTTAGAGACCAAATTTTGGCTCTCAGTAAGGCACGTTTTTAGGAGCGCGTTTTGCTGCAATCCTCATTAGTTTTGTTGTTCGACAATCACAACCAAATCCTTCTGCCTTTCGGGCTGCCAAAAGGACGAATGGCTCCCAAACATGCATTGCACATTTTGCCATGACTCCAAGTCGCCTAATGTGAATGGAGCCTTAGGCGGCAAAGGCAGCAGTGAGTTGTGCATATGTCGTGGCCCAGAAGCTTTGCATAAATGATCTTTGCTGTTGCATTTGTCAGACAGTACTGCAACCTATTCAGAGCTAGTGCAGGATTTAAGGGGATAAAGCACCTTAGTCTCAGCGTAGCTCTCACCAGGAATGAAGGCAGCATCTTTATCCCATCTCAGGTCATGTGATATGTCACATGACAAAGGAAGACTGGAAGAATACCAGTCTGCCCTCACCCCCCCCCCCCCCCCCAGTGGCACCGTGCTGAAACGGAGGTGTGTTGTCAATGCTTATTTGTTAAAAAGTTTAAATGCTATGTGGGAATGACTACCCAAACTTTCTAAAAAAAAGGACAGTGGCACAAACTGAAAGGGGGACTCCGTAAGACCAAATATAACACTGCCAGTCGAGATAACAGTAGAAGCCACAGTAATACCAAGAACTTCAATTGCTTCAGAAGCCTGGTGTTCTGTTTGCTACAAAAATTGCATACCAGCTCTAATGCAAACTATTGGCTCTTTTCCACTGCATGGAACAGAACGGTTCGGCTCGCTTTTGTGCTTTTCCACTGCTGGTACCGCATGGTACGGTGTAGGAACGGTTCGGTACGGTACGGTATGGCGGCGCTTTTCCACTGCATGGAACCGAATGGTACGGCTCTCAGTACCACCTCGATTGTGGTTCCAAGAGGTACCATACCGGTACCATATCCCACAATCCTTTGCATGCAGTCACTACTAGCCACTGATTGGTCAGAGAATTGTTGTTATCCCACCCACTTAACTTTAGTACTACTTTAGTGGAAAAGCAAACCATACCGTACCGTACCGAACCGTTCCAACACCGTACCATGCAGTACCAGCAGTGGAAAAGCAAACCGGGCCAAGCAGGGCCGAGTAGAGCCAAGCCGGTACTTGCAGTGGAAAAGTGCCATAAGTGACTTTTTAGTGTATCTCTATAGCATACAAGGTATTGTCAATGCTTATTTGTTAGGACGTTTAGATAGTGTGTGCGAGTGTATTGTATGAATAAGTACTCTGTATGTCCTGTATCCTGTTTTCCTACAGCTGTAAGTAGTTTGTATATGCAACTTTCTTGCTTGGTAAAAGTGCATTATTACGCTACATGGTTTTTCATTTCCTTGCTTTATCACAAAGTAGCCGAAAAGATAAAAGCAAAACACACTGTCACAGGGGGGTTAAACAGTAACATTTTCCTGCTTGTTGTATATGCTGATTTGTTTGCTATATCAGTTCCTCCATCTTCAGGCAATATATAACTCAAATTTTTATAACATTACAACTAGCAAAGCAACTGGGCATCCCAATGGGACAGAAAGCGAAAGGAACTATGTAAAATATATTTGCATAATATGCACATGTGCTTGATTTACATGGATATATTTAAGTAGAATTAAAGGCAAAACTTTTTTATTTTGGATAGGGTAAGGCAGGGTTGTTACCCTTGTCAGTTTTTTTTTTTTTTGCCATCTGCAGTCTATTAGGGAGATTTCCCTTTCAATTAATATTTTACGATTGGGCTTAGGGCTCTTTCACACGGGCGTTCCGTATGTCCGTTTTTCATCCCATCCGTTTGCGGATGAAAAACGGACATAATGTATCTCTATGTAAATACGGATGTCATCGGATGATCATCCTCTGACATCCATTTTTTGTCAGTTCAGTTCAGTTTTTTTGAACGGAGGAGAACCCTATTTTTTCTTCCTTTCAAAAAACGGAACGGAAGCAAAAACGGATGTCAGTGGTGTCATCCGCAGACATCCGTATTTACATAGACATGCATTATGTCAGTTTTTCATCCGCAAACGGATGGGATGAAAAACGGACATACGGACCAGATGACACAAGTGTCATCCGTGTCCGTTACAAAAAAAAAAAAAAGGACCTGATCGGGCAAAAAAAAAGGAACGCCGTGTGAAAGAGCCCTTAATTAAAAGTTTCTGACTTATTATTATCCTGAATCTAAGTACTGCTTATGGATTCAAACCTGATCTGCTAAATTCAACCTGATCTGTCTTCAACTGGGTATTTTACTGTGGGGACTTAGGCCTCTTTCACACGGGCGTTCCGTATGTCCGTATATCACCCCATCCGTTTACGGATGATATACGGACATAATGCATGTCAATGGGATTGCGGATGTCAGCGGATGACCATCCACTGACATCCAATTTGCGTCCTTTCAGTTCTGTTCCGTTTTTTGGAACGGAACAGAACCCTATTTTTTCTTTCGTTTAAAAAACCGAAAGGACGCAAAATCGGATGTCAGCGGTGTCATCCGCTGACATCCGCAATCCCATAGACATACATTATGTCCGTATATCATCCGCAAACGGATGGGATGATATGCGGACATACGGACCGGATGACACAAGTGTCATCTGTGTCCGTAAAAAAAAAAAAAAAAAAAGTGACAGAGTGGACAAAAAAAACGGAACGCCCGTGTGAAAGGACCCTTACTTACCAATCAGTCAATACATTGGGACCACTGACAGGTAAAGTCAATAACATTGATTATCTTGTTACAATGGCATCTGAAAGTGGGTGGGATATATTAGGCAGCAGGTGAACATGTTGTCCCTGAAACTGAGGTGTGGAAAGCAGTAAAAATGGGCAAATGTAAGGATTTGAGCTACTTTGACAAGGACCAAATTGTAATGGGTAGATGACTGGGTCAGAGCAATTACAAAACTGCAGCTCTTGTGTGTCTGCAGTGGTCAGGATCTACCAAAAGTGGTCCAAGGAAGGAAAACTGATGGACCAGTGACAGGGTCATGAGCAGCCAAGGCTCATTGATGCATGTGGGGAGGGAAAGGCTGGCCCACGTAGTTCAATCCAGTGGCGGAACTACCAAGGTTGCAAAATTTGCACGTGCGACTGGACCCTGGCTTTCTGCCACTGCTGGGGGGCCTCAGAGGGTTTGTTGGCCCCAAGGCTCTGAGCTGAGAGCGTATCTGTCAATCAGCCCAGAGCCTGCACTGACAGTTCCCCCTCCCTCCTCCCTCACACTCATGGGTAAGGAGAGAGCTGATCTCCTCCTTCTCCCCCCGCCCCGTTTCTCCTATGTGTGCACATCGGGAAGTGTGAAGCCCAGCAGCTGAATGATCAAATTCAGCTGCTTAGCTTCACACTTCCCGCAGTGCACACACAGGAGAGGGGCTGGAGGAGAAGGAGGAGATTGGCTCTCTCCTCTCCCATCAGTGCAGGCTCTGGTTTGTATGAGAGATGCTCTCAGCTCAGAATCCTGCTGAAGAGGCACTGATGGGCAGCACTGATAGGCAGCATTGATGAACACTGATAGGGGCATTGATAGGCTGCACTGATGGGCACTGATAGGCGTCAACGATGAGCACTGATAGACAGCACTCATGAGCACTGATAGGCTGCACTGATAGGCAGCACTGATAGGCTGCACTGATGGGCTGCACTGATAATCAGGGAATCCACCGTGACCCGAGATCATCTGTGTCCGAAGGACACTACAGTCACAGCGCGCTGAATGTGTGCCCCAGGGGGGCACACGGGAGTTGGGGTTCTGGGAGGTTGTCCATGGATGCCCTCCCAGAGCTTTAAGCCTGGGGATCAGATAGAAGGGGAGGGGGGGAGTCAGGGGGGGCCTTCATAGTTTCTTGCACCAGGGCCCTAAAGGTTCTAGTTATGCCTCTGGTCTGATCCATTAAAAGTGCTACTGTAGCCTAAATTGCTGAAAAAGGTAATGCTAGTTCTAATAGAAAGGTGTCAGAACACCCAGGGCATCGCAGTTTGTTGTGTACCAAGCTTCATAGACCTGTCAGGGAGCCCATGCTCACTCATCGTTAATGGAGCTTCGATGAGGGGGGGAACGAGGAGGGCAAAATATAAGCAGATTAAAATTCAGCATTTAGTAGACATCTTACATCAAGTTGTTTACTCCAATTTACAGTGATTTTCTAGTGAAGATTTAATGTCTCTTCACTTATATGTCATCAAAGGAACTTGCATGTAGTTTGGCATTTTCTACAAGAAGACTCAATTAAGACGGAAATATATGAAAGCTTATTTCAAGCCATTTCTCTGGAAAATTTCAAATGTCAAGGGTCTTTCATAAAGTCTTTGTGTGACAACAATGTGTTTTGATGGCATTGCTTTTTTTCAATGCAATGTGTATATGTTGGGCGATAATGCCCCACTTATGCTTTTTTTTTTCTTGATTTTTCCTCTAACCCACAGAGCGGTGAAACACTTTTGTGACTGTAGGCCCCTAATTTCTCGATTTGGCAATGAAAAACTTAGAACTACCCACCCACGTACCGCATCAACAACACTCCATTGCTCCATCTCTCCAATACCTTGCCTGAATCCATTATTTCCAATGTTTGTTTTCTCTGATGCCTCCATTGTAAAGCCTTTTTTTCCTTCTGGCCTCTCTTTAAATGGGGTTTTATTGTTTTACCTATTTCTCTATTTTTTATATCTAGTTGCATTTGGACATACCTGGACTTATAGCCTGGCCAAAGACAGCACAGTAAAAGCTTTGGATTTCAAACTATTGTATCTATCAATACTGTACTTGAGGATGATAGTAAGTGCCTTAAAGTCCATCTCCAGTACCCCTTTCCCCACTCCAATTTTTAAAATGTCCAAAATATAAAGCTTGCAATGTAGGTCCAGCCTACATTTTATCGATTGTTTTGCCTAATTTATTTATTTTTTAGAAGCATAATTGTACAATATACAGAATTTCAATTTTTTAGACTGATTTAACTGATTATACAATATTATGTATGGATTTTTAGCCTTGAAGAAGGAGGACTTTGCAACCCCCAAAATACACCGGGGCTCTTATTTCATTATTCATTTATTAACAAAACACTCTGGAGGGTCTTGCCTACTGCTTCTTGCAGATTTTTATTTCTGTTTATGTCTCAGTTACATTTAATTATTTTCTCTTTTAGCAGTACAAATCTGACAGGCTTTTTAATCCTTCCTCATTCTATCCAACACTTTAAAAAATGTGTTGACTTGACACACACTTTAAATACAGTATTTGACCCTGAGCTGTCAGGGAAACTTAGTCACAGTTCTTGGGGCACCAATTAAGTGCCCCCTAGAACAGGACAGTGATGTATATATGCAGCATCTGGGCATTAAGTTCCACATGCCTTGCCACATTTATGCAGAACATTGTGTGCTCTAGCTTCTGTGATTTTTCAGACATAAAACATCTCTTTTGTTTTTCAGGACCAAATGGGAACAAATGCCATTGGAACAATGCACATGCTGTCTTCTAATATGGTGGGGTAATAGGTACCCTTCTTGTATATTTGGGCAATTTTTTAACTATTTCCATTGTTTTAGAGGAGCTTTTGCCGAAATTGGACTCAAAGCTATGTCGATAGGTTTTAATAGCTTGAAATTTTAAGATATTTGACCCGTGGTATATATATATATGATACTAGAGTGCCATTTAGAGTTTTTAAAAATGCTTCTCCCATAAAAATCTGATGTAGAAAGAAAGAGGTCAAAGAGATACACCCTTGTGGAATGGCTACTCAAACGTTCTAAATAAAAGGCAGTAGCACAAGCTGGAAGGGGTCTCTAATAGACAAAATAAGACACGGGCCGTGGAGATAACAGTAGAAACCACACTACAAGAGAGAAAGGCAGCAGGGAGGTGTAGTTATGTCGTGGCCGTAAAGCTTTGTATAAATGAACTCTGCTGTTGCATTTGTCAGACAATACCGCAATCCATTCAGTGCTAGTGCAGGATTTAAGTGGATAAAGCCCCTTAGTCTCAGCACAGCTCCCGCCAGTAACAAAGGCAGCATATTTTTTCCATCTTGGGTCATGTGATATGTCACATGACAAAGGAAGACAGGAAGAAGAGCAGTCTGCCCTCACTCCCCAGTGGCACCACGTTAAAACAGAGGTGTGGTGTTTTGTGAACAACTGGTGTGATAAACCAGTAGCCCCCCAATACCACATACTGAAGTGGGGTGTTATTTAACATTATACTTTTCTAAGAGTGTATTTTAGTCCTGCAAAAATTTGGCCTCTTTTGCTGTGCTAACTGTGCTACACACAGTGACAACAGTTACTGGCCAATTATTTGTAGAACTGGTGGCCCCCCAATACCACAGATTGAATCAGGGTGTTATATACCTTTTTCCAGATATACTGCGATTCTCTAGAGACTTTTGTCACAGGGTAATTTAGAAAATGACAGGCAGAGGAAGAGGCAGAAACTTACGCAGGGGTGGTAGGGGTAGGGCAGGAGCAGTACGCAGGAGCCAAAGTGTAAAGTTTCAGAAGGTGCGTTCGATTACATCAAAGGACGAACCAGACTTGGTTGAGTGGCTCACTCAGCCTTCCTCTTCTGCACCCTCCTCATCCTCTCTATCTGCACCCTCTTCACTCTCTGCTGTGTGCAACCCCAAAGACACCACCACAAACACCACCACCACCACATACCCTCCGCTTGATTTACTGGAATTATTTTCCAATCCATCACAAGACATTTGCTATGCGCAGCCATTGTTGGCATCGGATCAGGAAGAGGAGGTAGCAACAGCCACCACTCAGCAGTCTGACGACAGTACCCAGATCAGCCCAAGGAGGTTCGTCCTCGCTGTTGCTGCCTACTCCGAGATCTCGAATGTTAGTGGTGGGGAAGGTGACGTGGATGATGACGTGCCTATGGATGTCACGTGGGTGGCCACAAGAGAGGAAGAGGAGGGGAGTTCAGAGGGAGAGACGGACCGGTAGATAGGGAGGAGAGGCAGGCAGAACTTGCATTGTACAACAGGTACAAAGCAGACTGCAAATGTATCAAGAGCGAGCCATCAACCATGTACAGTCACATCTGGCGCTCCCAGGACGCCGGCACATGGCTCCGCAGTGTGGGCTTTTTTCAATGTGTCTGTTGCTGACAATAGTGTTGCCATCTGCAGCCTTTGCAGTCAACGCATAAGTTGCAGTAAGCCCAACACTCACCTAGGGACGACCGCCTTAAGAAGGCACCTGAACTCCCATCACCGAGCCCAGTGGGAGCAACACCGTCAGAACTCACAAAGCCAAACTCCAGGCTCTCACTGTCCAGCCTCTTCTCCTTCTCCTTCTCCTCTCTCCTCACAATTGTCCTCCACTCCACCTTCCATGATGCCATTGTCACATTGCTCTGGAAAAAGGCAGGCTCCTGTGGCCCAAATGTTGGAGCGGAAAAAAATGATGACGCCCGATAACCCTCTTGCCCAACGTTTGACTGCTGGCTTGTCGGAACTGATAGCCTGCCAACTGCTGCCATATCAACTGGTGGACTCGGAGGCCTTTC